>NC_137256.1:11202145-11630435 GCF_965637545.1 Phallusia mammillata | reverse complement strand
CTGGTATGTCCGTTATTTCCAAGTTTCGCCGACATTTTTAAAGACGAACAAAACTTGGAAATAACGGACATACCAGAGAAACTCAAAATTCCAAAACATTCCAGGCCAAACAGAGATAATTTGAGTGAAGAAGCAACGGCTTATGTTGAATTAGCTGAATCTAAACTGAGGAACCTCAGCTCGAGGGTTATCACGGAATACAAATATCACAACAACTTGGCACCGCCACTTAGGAAAAGTTTGCAGGTTTTAAAGTCTGCTGTCCGCAATAGATCAGTGGTTATTTGCCGTTCTGACAAAGATGGGAAAATTGTTTTGGTCTCTTTTAAGGATTACGATGCGATAATGAAACGAGAGATGGCTGACTATGAATTGGTTGCAACAGATGTACCCAGCCTGGAGGTCATGGTCAAGACCATAAAGACTGCTCTTGAACAATACGCAATCAAACTGTTCAAGTTGTCTGTCATATCTAAAGATCTACTTTTCACCACAGTTGGGGTCAAACAGTCTGGCAACTAGTTTCACAAGGTTCCGGGCCCAACTGCGAAGCAGTTTGCCAATAACAGCCCATCGTATGTTTACCCGCTGTTCAAGACCCACAAACTTGCAACCGATGTGCTTACAAAGGTAACAGCATTAGAGATTCCGGTAAGACTGCTCCAAGCGGCGGGCAGTACTTACCTCTCTCGCTGCACGTCGCTTCTTGAACATTTGCTTAAGCCTATAAGTATGTAATATTGCAGAAGTAACATCAATGAATACTGCTCAGTTGTGCGGCCCGCAGAGACGCTTGGATTCAAAAGTACTGGCAAACGAGTCCAATTATTACATATTTTTGAGCTGATTAATGCGCCTGGTGCTAGTTTTCTGCGATCTGACAAAATGTGGCTAGAATCAAATACGAATTATACTTGTAGTTGAGCATATTTGGTAAGAAACAAAGCAAAATCACTTTGTGTTATGCACATGTGCGGCCCGAGATCCAATTTTGACATTTATAATTGGCCCCACAGTAACAAAGGTTGCCCACCCCTGCTTTACAAGCTATCCAAATTTTAGCCAATTCTGACATTGTTTACAAACTCACCCCTTTTAGGGGGCTAGCGGGGTAAATACTGGGATTATCAACAAAAACAAAGTGAGATGCACATCTACATAACTACATCCACCATCTGTGTAAATTTCAGTCGAATCCATCAAACATTTGATAGAAAAACGAGTCGGACAAACTTCGGGGGAAAATACCCATTTTAGGGGGCTAGCGGAGTAAATACTGGGGTTATCAACAAAAACAAAGTGGGATGCACATCTACACAACTACATCTACCATCTGTGTAAATTTCAGCCAAATCCATCAAACATTTGATGGAAAAACGAGTAGGACAAACTTCGGGGAAAAAATACCCATTTTAGGGGGCTAGCCGGGTAAATACTGGGGTTATCAACAAAAACAAAGTGGGATGCACATCTACATAACTACATCTACCATCTGTGTAAATTTCATCCAAATCCATCAAGGATTTGATGGCAAAACGAGTCAGACAAACTTTGGGGAGAAGAAAAATAAAGAAAAAAAACAAACATTTTGAGTAAAATCAATATGTGTCCCCTTCAGGGAAGGGGACCCATAATAATCACCATGTAATCATCCGTGAGTAATTAACATGAAAACTGTAAGTAATTGAACTTTGTTATTTTACTCTGGAGCATTCAGATTTGAAGCAAATTTTGATCGAAAAAAAGGCAATAAAAACAATACACATTATATTCTCGTTTCAGAAACAGTACTAAAAGAATTTAAATCATTTTCATGTTTTGTAACTTGGTGTTTTTGCAGATTTATATTTTCTCAAACAGATGCTGATGAGTTGAAGTTCAAACAATGCAACAACAGGCTTAACTTTACAAAGTTATGTAACTTTATTTGAACCAAACACCCAACAAGTGCAACACCATTTACACATACATTAAAAGGCATTTTCAGTACCAAATCACAATAAAACAGGAACAATAACACTGAAAAAACAACTTGTTTGCATATACTGTTCACAGCCAATCAGATATAAAATCCCCTAAAAACTAGAAGAGTGGCTTTCTGATATACTTCCATTTTATATATTCTATACGATATTTACCAATTTACTATACACATCATTTGATCTACACATATGATTGTTTTTGTAAACAAAAACTAATGGGTCCCCACACGCGCGTTTGTGCGGATTTACAGTAAACAAATGTTGCGGTGATTTTTACATTCTCAAGGACAAATTTTTAGAAAGCATTAACCCAACAATAAAAAAAATTGTTCGTATTCTTTTTGCACTATTATTGTCATGTAATTACAAAATTAAAAAAACGTAACAAAGACTTAAATCTAATCTCTTGCTTCGACCCAGATATAGTCCTCCAAGGTCGGGTTTTGAACACAATTTTTTTAGAAAGCTGTAACAGTTGTGTTACAGACACTTTAAATTAAAAAGCAATTTGCTACAAGTGTATACATAACAAATTGTTTTTCATTTAACTTTGTTTTGCAAAACGAGTACCACTGACCTGTAGTAACCTCTCAGGGTGCACACGCCAAACGACTGTTTGACCTTTTGACACAGTTTTCAATAGCACGCCGTCATTCGTGTTCAACAATACTGTTAAGCCTAATTTATACATGCCTTGAGTATTGACTCCTAAATTGATTGTCAAAAAAACGCTACGTAAGAAAGTTCTGAGCTGTGTTTGTAATACCGACTAGTTGACCTTAAGTAACCCGTGATCATGCGGCGGCCAACCTGACAGCGAGCATTTTAAAAAAACACTTATTTGGCAAAAAAGTCACGTTAATTTTTTCATTTTAACTTTTATTAACAAAGTTTTTCTTGACATAAACAAAACCGAAGCACAGTTATTAGGCTTAAATCACGTCATAGGTGTAAAACCTTCGCCAAAACTAAAAATGTGAGTGATAACTTAATAAAACGACATAGCATTGCTGTGCAAAACAGTTGATTTCTAATCACTGAAACAACGTCTCGTAAAACGTCTGTCCGACGTCAAGCTGAGCCCTCCCGCTATCGTAAACCAGGGAGTTACTCTATTGGTACTTCTGCCTACAGTGTCTCTCTTGACCAAACGAGCGTTAGATACATTTACGTTTCGGGGGCCTGTGGGTGAACCTCTGGGTCATACGGGGTCAAAATTCACATGGACCATCTTTAGACCAATATCTGTAATGTGTGTAAATTTGAAAAAGTTTGAACCATTCTTTCTTGACCAAAACGTGGGAACAAATCTGCGTTAGAAAGAAAAAAAGAAAAAAGAAAAAAAGAAAAAAGAAAAAAAGAAAAAAAAAAAATATATATATAGACAAAAACAATATGTGTCCCCTTCAGGGAAGGGGACCCATAATAACTGTAAACAAAGTTCAAACAAAAGTTATCTGTTCCACATAGGAATTTGCTTGTTACGGGTAGGCAGTCCAGAGGAATGGGTAGTAGAGACCAAATTTGCACCTCCGCTATAGCGGGAATGAAGGGTTGACACAGTCGGCATTGAATCTCGTAGATTGTTTACATCACTTGCTTTCAAGGAGCGACACATTGACAAATCTAATGTCCTGATCCACTTACAATTATCAGACAAATATGTTAGTGATCTACAAAATAATAATATACCTTAAATACTGTATAAGCCAATTAGAATTAAAAACTGAAACTAACTGCTCTGTAATCTTGTCACAGTTGGAAAGGTTCAAGGTATTGAGTCCACGTAGATTTCTGCCCATATTAAGGATCCCTGCATCTGTAACCTGCAATGAATAGTGCGATGAAACATGTACTGTTTATTGGTTTGTTAACTTTTCTCAGTGTAAAGTACAATATTTAGTTATTTACCACTGCAAAGGAAATGTTAAGTTGTGATATTTGCTGTTTGCCACAAACAACCGTATTTAGGGTTTCATCTGTCACTGCATTATAAAGCATTCCAAGATCCAGTTTCTCCAAACACTTAAATGGTCCATTGTGATACCTAAGCAGAAAAAAATCAACCATAACATGTCACCACACATGTTAGATATACTTGTGTTATTTTACACCAAATTAACTAATTAAATATGCTTTATATTTTACATGGTTATTTCTGCAGAAACTAATGGGCCTTGACATGATTAAAGATAATGATTGTTTACTTTTTTAAACCAGGTTAAACAAATTGAAAAAACAAATGTGGATTAAAAATAACATAGTAAACAAAGTTGAACATACATTTCAAATAATGGTCTATGATGTTAAAAGCAACAGGCAATTAACTTTAGTGCTATGCACTACAGAATTTATTTTGTCCCTCATCTTTTTATAAATTGGACCCACTTACAAACAAACTATTTCTGCAAACCTTTTTTTTGTGAAACCACAACCTGCAACGGAGAAAAAAGCAAATAATAGGGTTTGTACAATTTTACCTGAAAACAAACTGTAAACCACTGTCAGAGAGTTTTCGGCAATTGCATAAATCCAACTCGCGCAAATGCTGCAATCTTACAATGCCACGTTCAGCTAAACTTTGCTGGATCACCTTTTCACAAGTGGTATTATCTGTAAAAAATAAGTGTAACAAAAATGAGTCATTTCAGCTCAAAATACACTTAACATTGGACAGCAGTTTTCTATTGACTGTGTTAACATGACTATCTTTTTTCCAAAGCATCACAATATCGATTTGTGTTGTCTTTAAAGAAAAAGCAAAAAAGTTTCAATCGTAAAGTATTTACATGAAAGAGTATCTGCAGACATTTCATCTCCAGGGCGTTGAATAAGTCCTGCATACCCATGGTTTGTGCTGTACTTGCCAGTAGACAAAAAATCTTCTGCAAAACAACAAACACATGGCAAAAATAGATACTACAATGCATATTATTCATTGAACAGAAGAGTCAGTTAAGTTGACAGAAAGTGTTATCTAGGTTAAGTAGGATCCTGTTACATAAGAAATCTATGGGTTGTACAACTTGTTACAACTAGAAAAGTCAAATGAAGTCTCATACTAATTTTTAGTTGATAAAGTGGATCTTTGGTTTCATCAGCGATTACTGAGTCAACATCATGTTCAATACCAAGCAATCCGAAGTCTGTAATCGACGAACACCAAGAAAGTCGCAATACTTCCAGGTTTACCATGTGCACATTGATGGCCTAAAAGCATAATGCTGTAGTGGTAATTTGATACTGAATTTTTGATTTGTGAAACACAATCCATTGCAGATGAAATCAATTGCAAACAGAAAGAAACAGTTTTTCAAGATAGATAACAATACAAAAAGTAGAGCAAAGTATTACAGGTATTTAATCTACATCATGTGATATATATAAACTACAAATAGTATGCCAAATGTTCTTGCCCGCAAATAACTTTAACATGGCAACACTAATAAAGTATTTGTAAATAAAAAGGTTGCCTTTAGGAAATACCTGTAATGTAACATCATCCACATACTGTGAAGAACTAATTTCAAGATGACACAAAGCACTTGGTAGCAGAGACGTATGGTGAAAGTTGCTCATTGCTACAAGTGAGGTGTTGGATGATGCCCTACAAAACCCATGCACAATGAGATATTTTCAAAATGTTTTTACTTATGAATGTAAAAATAAGCCAAAACATAAATGCAATTTAACAACACTTCATTCATTCTCAAGTGTTGCCATTGTTGATCAAGCATTTAATATTTCATGCACCAACCTGGAAATCCCATTTTGTTGTGTGCTTGAAATGAAAGCTTCACTGAACTTTGTTAAATTGCAGCATCTGAAGGCACAGTTAAAATTTGATTGTTTGAAAGATAAACAATCAGCCGAAGTTATCCTAATTACAGGGGAAATGACCAGTTATTGTATGAAAAACTTGGGAGAACTTCCTGTTTATATTTCATACACTACGTTATTCATTGTTTACACAGACCTAGGTCATGAAAAATAAAGTATCATACTTCATTTCTAAGTGATGTAGATGTTGAAGCTTGCTGATGCCATGCCTTAATGCAGACATACCAATATGAAAGCATTCAGAAATGTCAAGTATCTGAAGGTGTTCCAGCTCACACAAATGCTTGATTGAAACATCTGTCACCTGATGTGTAAACAAAAGATGCTTTTTATAAATTGTGATTTTCAACGATAAAAATAGACCTAACCTTTTGGCATTTTTTTATTTTTAATGATCTCAAGCCCTTTGCACCAAAAGATACTGCACAAACAGTAGGATTGCCCAACTCAGAGCTTCCTGATATGTCAAGCTCAATTAATCCTGGTTGCTTTTTAATTAAGTCCACCATACCCACATCTGACAGTTCCCTGTAACACATCCGCATGTACACTTCAGGGCATAGCCGTGTATACAAAACATAAACAATGCAATTCTGTCTTATAACAGAGTACCTTTAATTAATTTTTCAATGCAATTGCATGACACAAATTTTAATTCATTATTTACAGTTTCTTTATTACTTGCAGTTTTGCAGTATCACCCTTTTCAGGCTTAACCCTTTTGTTGAAGAAAGCATTGTCAATGCCTCAGACATTATAGATGTTCGACTGAGGTCTATGCTTGTGATATTGCAAGAATGAAGCTCAATCATTTGTTGTACGACAAGGAAGGTTAATGAGTTAGACTTTGAAATTCCCAGAGAACTACACACAAAATTCAAACAAATTAACAACATCCTAAACTTGAGTTTAAATTTTATATAAATTACTTGCACAACAGGTTGTTAGAGGCCAGGGATAATGATGTCAATGACGGACAGAGTTTAAAGAAGCGACAAAGTATGGCATCATTAATATATCTTGATGATGATAGTTCAAGGCTTGTAATTTGAGCAAGAATACTTTTGACAATTGACCGGTCTGTTAATCTTGATAAAAAGGCTGAGCCAGACATGAATAAGGAATTGCACCCACTTAGGTCTAAACTCTGTAAAAATACACACAAATTATTTAAAGTAAATGAAAACACTTGTGACACCTTACACCTTGAGGTTTTCACAGTGTTCCAAAATAGATATGAAGGTATTCTCTAAAATGCTGGAGTTTCTTAGAGACAGATGTTCTACATGGTGACCCAAAACATACATTCCAGAACTATGTAGTTTCAGAAATATTCTGCATGTAGTAAATGATTTGGTTACAGCATCAACAATCGCCAACATGAAAAATTATTGACTACTGACTGTTAATCACATGTCTAATTTACTATTTTTGTCAGTTTTTTAGCTGGTATATATTTATGGAATTATAAACAACATTATAATATTGTTATAAGTAACACAGCTTTTATGTATGGAGACACTTACTTTGCATTAAAATTTTCATCCAAACCTGTAAGTTGCAAGTTTGGGGATTTGCACAAACACCCATCATATAAGTGTTTTCCTTTCTCAAAGTATTTTTCATCCTCAAGTATTGACACATCAAAAGTAAACTTTGTGTTTTTTACCAAGGATGGATCTAAACTGGCCTCATACCTGAGGAAAGATATGCAGTATATTGTATGAAGCAGACAACCTTAAAACATCTTCATGGTTTTCTATATTTTTTGCTTATCAACATACATACCATGCTCTATTCACCAATGCAGCTTCTCGTCGACTTGAGAAATCCAAATAGCCAAATATGCGAGACAAAACCTAAACAGTATGTTAGTTTAATTTATTATTCACTAATCAGTACTGTCAGTCGGTACAAAGTTTCATTTGATGTAGAGATGGAAGCTTTTATTTTGTATGTATGGTTGATAAAATTAAACAACATACAATTTTTCCTTTTTAGCAAACACATCACAGTGGACTTTATTGACATTTGACAATATGTACCTCACATGGTAGTTCTTTCATGTCCTTTATAAATCACCGAAAGTACAGAAAAAGTGGTATTTTCTTGAGCTTGCAATAACAACTCTCAGATTACACAGTGCAGATAAAATACCTTGCCGTGTAAATTCGGGGAATTCCCTGTCTTTAAATATGATGCATGACTGGCAGTGATGACGCTAAGTCACATGAGTTGTTCACATGATGTATTTGGAATGTGGTCCAAAAATTGCTTGGTAAAATGCATCACTCAAGAATCTAGATTTGTACCGGATTTACTGGTAAAAATTGTTCATGTAAAGTACAATAACAAACAGTGCGTTTTGTGCACCAATAACGTTTTGCACTTATCAAAATAGGGAATTTCCAAATATCGATCGATTGCTTGCAATTCAAGCATGTTGGGGTGGATTCATACCGCAGAGTAGACCGAAGTTTGTTTGGTTGCCCAGCTGTAGGCCAGTTTGCATGCACTTTGGTCCAATGACTTTGCACACATACTTTTACTATACCACGAATATATGTGTGTACGGTGCATCTAAAATATACAGGATCGCTTGGTGCACCTCATTATCACTTTAATATCGCTTGGTGCATCTTAATATAGCTTGGTGAACCTTTTTATCACTTGATGCACATTTATATCGCTTGGTTTACCCTTCTTTCGCTCTGTGCAACTTTATGTTGCTTGGTGCACCTGTATACACCTTGACCAAGCCATACTAGGTGAACCAAGCAATAAAAATGTGCTCCAAGCGATCCTGTATATTTTAGATGCACCCACGTATCTAAAACTCCAATATTTAACTTCAAGTCAAAAATCACGAATTTGGTAGTAATTCGTTGTGCGCATAAATTTGATAGAATTAACCATTTTACACAATGTGTTGCTTCATCACTTTGTTCAACAACAATGTTTCGAAATCCTACCATTTGGTATGTTTATTCCAAATATAAAAAACAGTATGCACTATTTTGCCAACAACAAAACGGAAATAAATCTTCGTTTTAACCAGCAAAAACACTGCCTGGAAGCTCTTGTCACATAGTCATTTGGTGTAATGTTGTATATCGTTTACCAAGACTTACACACAACCATTTGCAACTGAAAGTTCACAATTGTTTCTTCTTTGAATGCAAAGCACAGAAATACAGACACACAGCTAAATAAAGAAGATAATGGAATTGTCTAGGACTCTAGTTGACCAACCGTCATTTTAAGAAAACTTTTTTCAAAAGGATTTTATTAATAGGTAAAATATATAATTTCACATGCTTGTGATTTTATTGGTTGACTAGCTATTTTCGTTATCACAGCTCTCTAAAAGTGGTGCACATCAAAAATATAGACCACTTGTCAAAAATATAGGCACATTTTCAGCACGTATCTCGTTTTTTTTTACCAATAGAAAGTCAATAAAAGACATGGTTAAAATAAGGAAATATGAAAATGAGTAAAAATTAAGCTGCGGTTGTCTGTAAAAAAGATTTCCTCAAAGTTATGGTTGTAACATGTACCAATACTGTTACTTTCCCGCAAACTATGTTGTATGTTAGTCTCATGGATATCTTCAAGGGAAACTTAATCTTTTGAACATAAGACAACCCTTTCCCTTCGCAAGCTTTAAAAAGCAGTTCATGGACAGTTAGTTTGCACCAACAAGTTCTGCATCATGTTCTGTAAAGTTAAGAAAAAGTTCAGTTAGACAAAAAAACATCATAAACAATGTTTGACCAAGTATTGCTCATCCAGCAGTTTTATTGTAAACAATCGACGTTTCGACGTCCTATACAAGACGCCTTCATCAGGATAATGACATAACTTGCAGGACAAATTTGTTGGTCATACATTATGCCTGGCAGCAATAGCTTATTTCATAAACAATGTTGTATACATGAAAAAGATAAAGAAAGATTTTCACAAGAAACAAACAAGCCAATACATTAGTAAAGAAAACAATGTTTGGACAGATCTATGAGAATGACATAAATGTGTTAAAACGTCATGTGTATTTACAAATATGTTTGTTTCCTGTCATATTGCAGTTCTGACATTTTAAGTGGTATTGTTAATCTTATCTTTGTATCAATTGTGTCAACTCCTTGCAATCAAGTTATTTGGTGGGTAAAGAATATTTGCAAACAAATATTGTCATAAAATAATCCCAGGTCATTTTGGTATGTTTTAATCCACAAGGCAAAGTAACAAAATTAGGAAAAAAATTAGCTTACATGACTGTTCTTGATTAGTTTCTGAATTGGAAGCCATCTTTACCAGCTGCAGTTGGCCATCAGGACTTATCTGAATCTGGAATTAAATGCATAAGCATACAAATTTACAAACCAAAACAGTATCACAATACACTTACAGAATGCACTTCTCCTGATGGGGTGCTCGAATTACCAACAATTTGCTGCAAGATGTTTTGTGTTTGGTGAGACTGCAATGTTAAAAATTGTCATAAATATATTGCTAACCTTTGACAAGAACCAGTGGGCATAACAAAAGTATTAGGTTATATTTACTGTTTCTCTTCACAACTTTGAATGCAGTTAAAAGTTTAACACACCTCTTGATTATTATTGAGTACAATACCCCCAGTTTGATTATTTCCACCAATGAGAATCGTTCCACCAGTTTGCTGACCCTTAAAATTGAAGAAAATGTCAAAAATGATGGTTAAAATTGTTTATAGTTGCCCTATATCCACTGAAAATGACAAAATGCTATATTGTACTTGTATTGCATCTCGGGACAAAAAGAATGCAACTTCATAAAAGTACACTGTTTTGTTGCTTCTACCTGTTGTGGTATTTGGATAATTTGCTGATTTTGTAGATCTTCTGTGGACAATAATTGACCATTCTGAGACAACTGTAACACCTGAACACAATTGGTTAAATTTATAGATAAAAGTTATGCTGGTTGTCCAAGACAGTGTACAGGTTTAGCCAACTCACCTGACTACCTGGTTGGGTCAAAACAATTTGTTGTCCTGCTTGCAAAGCATTCGAAGTGGGTACATTTTGGTTTTGTCCAACAACAGTTGCTCCTTGGGTAGACTGTGACTGCTGTGGCAATGTGTAAAAATACTGCACACCGTCATTGCCAGTTCTTGCTTCATCCTACATAAGACAAGAAATAAACAACAAGCTGGTTTTGCAATAAAATTTTGCTGTGTTAAACACCAAATAGTAATTCTTTTCAAGGGAATATGCTTGTGTTGGAACTATAATGTAGAGGTGAAAAATTGATGCATTAGGGAAATAACCAAATAAGGTGTTACATTAAAATCTATGCATAATTTTAAACTTTTTCAACAGTAACAATTAGATTATTACAACCAATAAAGGTTCAGTTGCATATAAATAATTAAGACACAAAACTCTTTGAGACTAACGGGTAACCACTGGCACTATCATGTCATATGAAATAAGATCATATCTACACATTTCAAATAGAATTTAAGTCAAAAGCACATAGACAAACAGCATGGGAAGAAAAATATGATTGAAACAAATCTCCACTTCACTTGCATGATAGGTTTTTACGCTTATCAAGCTGTTAAAACAATTCCGGTCCACTTACTGGTCTTCTTGGTGGTTTCAGTTCTTCTCTTGGAACAATGTCAATGAGAAAATCAAATTGGTCAAACTTAGTTATGGCTGTTGCAATATCATTTCTCTGCAAAAAAATCAACTTAAAGTCTGGCACAGAGACAAAAAATACATTGCCTATACCAACACACAACCTGCAAAGTTCTTCGCTTGTTTTCTTCAGTGTGAATCCACGCTCTCAAACTAAGTTCTACAAAAGTGTATAATCTTATTTCTGATCATTTTTTACAAGATTTAGTTAAAGTTGTGCTAAACCTGTAATAAACATCTGAGCTGCCTTTGCAAACAGAAGGGGAGCTTCAGCAGATATCATTTTTACATCATCATCCATTTTCATAATCTTTTTTACTCTTGCCAAAGGTAGGTCTTGTACCTTGAAGTGATTCTGTCAAATAAATTAAAAACAATGACTTTGCAAAACAGTACACATTATAACTGCACTTATGTTTTTACATACAGAAGTTGTAAGTTGTATTTCTTCCAACTGATCTTGCCAAAATGTCTGTAATGAATGCTGTGCCTCGCTTGGTTGGGCTTGGACAATCTGATCAGTTGCATTTGAAGTGGGAACAGCTTTAAAATATGTTGAAAGTAATTGTATAAACTGACTGACACCAACACAACTGTTTGTTTAAACAACATACCAATTGTGGCCCCATTTGAAGTATTGGATGCACCAGAGCTCGACAACATATTAGAACTGACAACAAGGCTTGGAGATGAACCAGAAATAATAGTAGCCATAGTTTGTTTAATATTTTACACGAGTCCTTTAAACAAAAATGGGTTAAATTAAATTAAACTTGTATAAATTCTAAAAGCTATATTATAATGTTACTTTAGCTGCTGGTTTGTAGTGTAAACTAGACATCGCAACCAAAACGCTAATATCATCACAATTGCTTGTTATCGCGCAAAAGCAGTTGCGTTTATTAGCAAAAAAGTTTTGCATGCACTTCAAAACTTGTCGTCTTTTAATAAAAAAAGGTTCGCGACCGACTACCGTGTCTACGCGAGAGTTAAAATTGACAAAAATTATGGCCAAAACTTAACGACAATAACCGACAACGAAACCCATTTAAAAAACACACTAAATATCTGCAATTCTGCATTGTTTAGTTCACTTTCCAAAATTGTCTTGATTGCAATTGTTTTCCACATTTTCCCGCTGGAGGCAGTATTTATTTATTTTCTCAAAATTCATTGATATTGCACTTATAGATATAGAATAATGCAAAAGCGGCGTGGCTTTCGTGAAGCTGTATTTACATCGTAATATTACTGTGCCACAGCCTGTGGCCCACAGGTAAACGGTTACATCACAAAACACAACAAATTACCACCTATTGCAAAACAGTCTTTTTGTGACGACGTATGTTTTCTTAAAGGTTTCACCATTGCAATGGACAACCGACCAATCTATTCTATGGGTTTATGCTATAGCCAACTCGAGAAAATGATCGCAGAAGTTCCAACGAGTTTATGTTAGGGGTCAAATTTTCCAGAAATTTCGTGTCTATAACCATGAAAACGCACCTTAAGAAAAAAACGATCTAAAAAATTATATCTTCACGATGTGCAGATTTTATAATAAAATGCACGCACAAATCATCTCTGTTAAACTGTTTTGGAGAAACCATGCATTCCGTTTTTTTAGAAGTTTGAATCAGTTAAAAAAAATTCAATTTAAAGAAAAAAAAAGCACAACAAAAGAGCTGACTATGGTAACTGCGTTTACACGGGGAAAATGTATGGAAAGATTGATTAAACTGAGAAACGATCAAAGGATAGTTTATACAACTTCTGAACTCTGAAAAGCGACCACTTTGCCGTTTGATTAGCCGCGTAAAAAAGGTTCAAAAACAGTGACTTACAGGGCAATATCAGGATGTAAATCAGAAAACACAAAAAATATGCAATTTTAATGAACACACCTTTTTTAATTGAACTAAAAATCTATACCGCCTCCAGTGGAAAAATCCCTCTGCTTATCTGCTCACGTCAAGAAGTTGGCAAATACCGATAGATGACGTTAATAGAACTGACACGGGAAAGTTTTTAAACTGGGAAAGGCTTGTAGAATGTTACTTCAATCCAACCCAAATAGCCTGGTCTTAACCGTCAGAATTTTTATCTTAAATAACCGCCAGTGCTTTTGCGCCACTTATCAGTATTTTCCAAACTTGTCTGGGTTTTTATGTTAGTAGATTTGTTTTGTTCCCAAAATACGAAAAGAAGCAAACTGGGGTTTTTACTTTGTTATATTTCTGTTTGTCAAATATCTTCATTTCAAATAAATTGTAAAATTCTTGTGGACTAAACATATTTTTGATTTCTATTTCCTATGTTTTGTGGACATGTTATCAGTTACAAACCGTAGTTTATACAAGTGTAAACTTCGATTTGACGAATTCATTTTGCCGAATCGGCGTTTTCCACTGAGATTTGGCTTCGTTTAAATTTTTTTCAATCGGGCAAACCCGAATTTATTACGGACATAAAATATAACATACAGACTGACCCTTTCTAAATGTGAATACGGATCTTTTTCGCCTATATGTTTCACGCAAGTTTTTAAACGCTGCGACCAGAGTATTGTTTTATCCACAAGAAAAGATTCCCGACAGATTTGATGGAATTGCAAAGAGTTCCACCATGGAACACAAAGTGTCAGAAAACAAAAGGATGCAGCTCGGTGGACGGCCAAACCCTACCTATTATTTTGTGTGCGAAACGAATGTTGCTAAAAATTTCTAATGATGTTTGTAATCATTTCAGTCGACAAACTACTGACCTTAATTGAAGATAAAACAAATGACCAAGAAAATGGCGTCATTTGTTTTACGCATTTTAGTGTATGCTCGGCATTTTATCCAAAAACTTTTGATTACATTTTCATATTTTGAATCAAAATCTGTGACCCGAATTTAGCCGGTCCTGACCCAGACGAATTCACAGTTATAAAGCATTAACGTTTTTTGAATAGTGCGATTATCTGCAGGTATAGACCTCAATAATACTCTCGAGACCAGTAATTTTGTTTTAGATTGATGCTCAAGATCACACACACAATTTGGTTTGGCTAATTTGATTCGAGCAACCGTCATCCAAAAAACTATAGTCTAAAGAAAATAAAAAAAGGCTTTAATTTTATTATTTATATACAAACATCAAACGTTTGTCCCGGGGTTAACGCTGCATGACAACAAGTACAAACAAAACCACAATTTACAGTTGTATCAGAAAAACATTAGTCTCCAGGTTCATATGTCGTTCCCAGTTATAATTTCTGGCGCAGAAGGTGTGATGATAACCTGGAATCAAAAACAACATTTTGAAAAAGCTGCTGTCCAATACCATAACTTTTGCTTGTTTTAAACTTATGTCAAACACTTTAAATGGCATATTCTTCTTACCGCTTCTTCAGGATTCATCTGAGAAGATTCGAATGAGGGGTTGATTGGCGGCGGTCTGCTAGATAAATTGGGGCTCCTTTCCGGCAGTGTTCGCCGCTGCAATATCACAAAATTGGAAATTTAGATACAGAGCAGTGCACTTGAAGAAATACGCGCAAGTATTACTTTCAATCATTTGGTTGGTCAGCTATATTGTTTCACATACGACAGGACAGTAAAACAATTTAACACGAGTATGTCGAATTTAACACGAATATCGACTGCATATAGCATCTTGTAATTTTATTTCATGTTTTTGAAATGTATTTTAGGCTACCAGGTAGTACAGGTAAGAATTAGTTTCGAGACATATTACCAAACTCCAAACACAAAGATATGCTACAAACTATAACTTACAATCACAAATAGGTTTTCTATGTTGGACACGCTGGGTTGTCGTGGCACTGGCAGGGTACGTTCCATAGTCGATGGAGAACTGGTGTATGGCGGAAGAACAGGATAGAGATTGGATGGTCCACTGGGTGGCGCAGCGTAACCAACTTCACTGCCCAGCGGCACTTTAGGTTCCGTATTTTTTGATCTCAGTTGTCGTCGTCTCCAAAAAAAGAAAAGCCCAACTCCGACCACGATCACAAACAGAGTCACAAAAACTCCAGCTAAGATGTTCGGCGTTTTGTTGGCATTTGAGACTGCATAAAAGCGAGTATTTTAAAAAACGACGTTTTAGTACTAAAAAGTATATTTGCGCACCGTTAGCAATTTCGTATTTGAAGTCAAAGATATGTTTGAAACACCGCGGCTGGTGGAGCGCGCTTTCTTTTGTTTCTCTCCATAAAGTAAAATTCAGTTCGTTTCGAGTAAGTGGGGGACTGCAGGGCGGTGGGCTGTTTCTGAAATGCATAAGTTGCCAAAACCAATATTAAAATACACAAAAATATGATAAAATGAACTTGTTTATTTACAACATACCCATGTTGGATGTCCCAGTTTTGTTTATTAATATGAAAATCTAATCTTAACATAAATTTATGTCTTCCTACTTTCTCCATGTAGCATATACTTACGGTAGGTATTTGTTTAAACAGGATTGATAAAATGGATTATAAGCCGTGCAAGGACATTCACAAAAGTCACCAGTCCATGACGACGAACACGAAGGAACGGCAGAAACCTATAAAATCACAACTTAAACATATTTCAACACTAATTAAACATTTAAGAAATACTCTTACAATCCAATTGCGACAAGTACAAGGTCTGTTTGTCAACGACGGACAATTGACATTTTGCTCTTTTAAAATCACGATGTAAACGTTAGTTGTATTGACAGGAATAATTTGAAACTTTTTGCAGGGCAAGTTGCCTGTAATTGCCGTGTGTCGCTTCTGACTGTCAGGGATCTGCAAACGCGAATGTCATTCAACGAAGAAAATACAAAAGCTGTATAATATTTACGTGGTAGGAGCGTAAACGATATCCGGTTTCAAGTTCCGAACATGATGTGGTTTTCAAGACTCCATCCCGAATTAGTGCACTGGCAATACTGGGTTGCACTTCAGTTATATGCTTGTTAGGTAGCACAATTGATTCATTTTTGTTAGATGCGACCAAGTAGCCGCCCTTGTCAATCACAAAACACCTTCGCACAAATGACAAAAGCAAAACTGTAGTAAGTTTGACAAATTCGGTTAAGACAGTGGTCGGCAACCGCCGGTCCGCGGCCCGGTACCGGTCCGCGAGGAGTTTGTTACCGGGCCGTATAATTTTTCAGGTTAAATGCTATACAACATTTTGTCCATGTATCTCGGGGATGATAAACTAATTTCAGCGTTTTTATTGCTAAATATTTGTAGTTTTTTAAAGACCGGTCCGCGACAAAATTTCACTTTCAAAAACGGTCCGCAGTGCAAAAAAGGTTGCCGACCCCTGGGTTAAGACATTATGCTGTCAAAGTTGTATATGCAAAAACCAATAGCATGCATTGCAGCATCTTTGTGCAAACTGGTTTAAATTTTCACTCTGGAGTGTAAGCAATCATAAACGGAACAAATATTGGTACGGTAAACCTCGGTAAATCCTGATTCAAAAAATATCGGGATTATGCGAAGATACAGTAACCGATGTCGTTTTTTTCAAAGAATAAATAAATAATAGAAAGATGGTTGATTGACACCAATCACATCAATTGGAATCAGTAACTACCCAATGACTTGAATTGCCTGTTACGTCATAAGCGTGGTTTTAATGGCGGTCAGTTAACCAAGTGTCTTCGTTGTAAAGATATACAGTGTAACAAGTATAGCAACAATAAGCAGTTGTTATAAACCATCATATTACAGCAACATGATTTGATGTACAGAATTAAACCGAAGATCCGGATGAACCAAATCCGGTTTGACCGAGGTTTACTATATTTACAAAACTTTGACGAATTCATCAACAATAAAGTAAACAAACCCATAAAGATTCGTATTTTCACAGGAAGGGTAAACCTTTGTTAGAAGACGCTTAAAATATGAAAGCAAAATGTCAACTGCCATCACTCCACAAGCCTCTCTCCGTGTAACGGTGTTATTTTCTTTTCTAAATTCAAACGTGTGAGAGACAGCTCTAAACGTGAAATGATTTTGCAGAACACACAAACCTTCCTTTGTACAGAGTCCGCCCTAATGTGATCACCGGTAAACCAGTAACTGCATCCTTATACGGTGTTGTAACAACGTGCTTATCGCCATAAGCGGTAATATGTTGGAACCTAGAAAAATAAACAGGGTCGGGAAACTTATAGCAATTAAACAGAAATGTTATTACCATCGCCTCAATTTTGGATCGAAGTTCTTTGGCAATTGGGTGCCGGGAAATACTCGGACAAGGCCTTCGTTTGTGGCTATATATACCCAAACTATTTCGCCTTTCAAGGCCGAGTCCATGTTTTTCCAATAATTTTCTGCAGCTTCCGTCGCGACGACGAGATTCTTAATTTCATCCTTAATTTCGAAATATTTGTACAAAGAACAGTTTGCGAGGTCTAAATTGCCACAAATTACTTACCTTGATGTTTGCTGCGTACTTATCTGGATTTCTGTTATAAACCGCGTTTGTGTCAGCAAGTGTTACATTTCTATAAGCTTCATTCCCAAGAAAGACAGTAGTCGTTTCTGTACAAATACTTTGTTAAAGTACTTGAATCACGATTCTCCCAAGTAAATTAGCAAAAAATCAACCTGTAGTGGAAACAGTGTTTAGATGTAAACATGTAGATTGAGGCGGTGAAACCAGCCAGTCCCGATTAAGCAAGGATTCCCTCAGTAGAAAACCTTGTTCAGACAATGTGGTTAATGTATTACTTTGCAAAACGAGACAGATTGAGAATTTTGAGTTTGGAACCTGCAATAACACAAAAATTCATGTATTCTCCTGTAACTGTATCAAAGCACATCTGAACTTACTTGACTCCAGTAATAAGTAGACAACACTGAAAGTTCCTTTACTCCATATTTGTTGTTACCGAGTGGCAAAAATCTTGTTGACAAAAACGTTTTGTTTCCAGAACCACCACTAAAAAGTTTCAAGCCAAAGTCAGTAAATATATCGCGGTCGGAAAAAAAGGTATGTACAATTTACCTTCGAAGCGATTCAAACACAGGTAGGAACTCTTGGTCTCTTTCAAGTGCAGTTGCAGATATGAATAATGAGTCTTCGATATAATTGGGTAAAAGTGGGTGACTGATAACCAGGCCTGTAGGAAAACATGATACTTTGGTTTCAAAGAAAAGAAAAAAAATTTTAACAAATATTTGCAACCATATCGGTTAAGTAGGCAAACACCTGGTATAGAGGCCTAGTCCCGGTCCACAAGGGATTGCCTGGCTGCATATAACTTTTTCACTATTTGTTGAATGGACTTGAAAACATAATGCGCGTGTCATAGAATATTGTCACCTTTGATTAAACATTAGTTATTGTGACAGAGCAGCCAGTATACCCCTTTCATACTTGTTAGATTATATATGGAAGTACAACTTTGCAAGTAAGTATTGTCTGACTTTAATTGTTCATTAGGGCAAAATATTTCAGCTATCGCTGATTTAGAAAGGCAACCATAATTTCGCTTAACGCAGCCAATGAATCAGGTATGGCTTTATTGCCCCACCTGCATCGTTGATAACAAATGAGTACGAAAGTTGGTTTGGCCTGAAATGTATTGATTCTGTCAAAAGTTCTTCAACTGTCACGTCAACTGCAACTACTCCAATCAATTTTCCCCCGCTGTAAACCGGTAAACTTCCGGTTATTATAAGCCCTGATAATGAAATATACAGGCAAAATTCACTTATGAAGCGGAATTTTACTAAAATTGCTTTTAAAAAATATTACCCAGTCCCCATGCATCGAGATAAGGCACGGTCCATATTGGATCATTAGTTGCATGACCGGCTGTTGCAAAAAAGTTGTAGTATGTCGCCATTTGATTGCGTAGATTTGAAGGATTTTTGATTTGGGTAAAAGCCTGACTTTCCTACAAATACAAAACCTTATTGACTGGAAAGGTGTCATGTGTGAATAAAGATTGAAAATTTTACCTCAAATTTACTGCTTTGCACAGAGAGTGACGACATTTTCTTCAAAATGTCAAAACCTACGAATAAGAAATAACAAACACATACACATATGGCTTTAGTTTAAACGCGTAAAATCCATTGTGTTCATTAGGATCTTGGCATAAAGTTTATAAACGTAATTTCCATATTTGGGCATTGACTTGTTTAAAATTTTTAAACTTACTTGCATTTCCCAATCCGTACGTCATTAACACGACTGAATTGTTGAGTTTGGAATTTCGGTTTTCAATTATTCCTAAAATCTCCTCTTCCCGTTCTTGAGGTTCTCCGTCGGAAATAAACAGAATTACGCGATCAACCTCTGCGTTACAAACAATACATTTGTTCTATCCTCTACGACTAATAATTTTATTGCGAACAAATAAATTACTTTGAATGTTAATCAGCATGCCTTTAATTTACTCGACCACACACTTAGACATGCAACTATACCTGTGAATGAATTCATTTGTTCGTTATCAAAATACGTAAATGCTTTTTCCAGTGCTGATTTGTAACTAGTTGCGCCTGCGGAAAACAAGATAATTTCCATAATAAGAATTTTATTTACCAAACTATAAGTGCTAACCTCCCGCAGAAAGCGATTCCACAAATGTCGAAACCTTCTTTTTGTTTCGCGTTGTTGCTTTTGCAAGAATGTCAGCGAAACAAGGGCCGTAGTCCTCAGAAGGAACCGTGTGTGTAATATCGGAAAAACCCAAGACAGCAAACTATGTGGCATGCAAAAAACGTAAAGTTTCATAAAATTTTACACCCAAAACCTACTTAGGCTACGAAAAAGTTTATTATTAGACAAGAATACTTTGTACAAACCAAACTTACACTGTCTTTTGCGTTTAACGTGTTGATCACAGTTTTTACTGCTTGTTGTGCTAGCTTCATTAAAACCACTCCATTTGAAATCGATGTTCGCATAGACTTGCTAATATCCACTACAAGCACTAGATGTTTTGGTGCTGGAACATTTGTTTCGACATACCAAGGCCTGTCGGAAGACAAATATGTATTTTTACCTTTACCAAAAACAACAATCAAAATGGTCTCTTGTCATATCTGGGTCTGAAAACAATTCTTACAAGAAATGGCCACTTTAGTCACAATTTGTCTCCATTATAAAAACAAACGCATCGAATTGACTTGCTGGTCAAGCACTTTTATTGTTGTCTTTTGGTAAATACAACTTAAAAGATGGTAAAACACTAGGTTACCTGACTCTATTATCGTACGAATTGCAGTCGTTTGTCGGGGAAGCTGGAAATAATGAAGTAACTCCTTGTTCGCTGCCAAAGTACTGCCATTTGATAGAGGGCAAATGTTGTAAATTCTCTTTGCAAGTTTTTAGAAATTTGCTGTTCAGATGGACTGTTTTGTTTGGAGACGTAGGTGATACCTTCTCACAATATTGGCTTGTAGCCTGTGTACAACACACGATTGTTTGCTTTTAACATGTTTTTGTAGGTATACAGTTTTCTAACCGTTTTAGTATTAAATTGTGGATCATAGCTTCCTTCTTGCTGTGGATCAAAAGAGCAGCAAGTTTGCGGAGCAACATTGGTCTCCGTGTACGACTCAAGCACCGCATCGCGAAGTCTCCTTACAGCGACAACCCGATCACCAAACTTGCTTCCAAACGCTTTGACCAGCTAAATAAGATTGTTATTGATAAAGTGGCAGGGGAAAGAAGTATGGATTATGGATTTAAAGCAGTGGTCTTCAACTTTTTTGCGAAATCCTCTTTCGTGACTCTGGATCAAAATCTTTAGGTATAACAGTCAATTCAATTTAATTGCTGAAGCAACGTAATTTCATCCAGTTATCAAAGAAACGTTTGTTACAATATAGACAAGATGATACTACGATTATGCGCAAACAATCGCCTTCTTTTTGTCATTTGGATTGGATAGAAAGGGTTATTACCCGGTCGACGAGCCGCAGTTTAGGAAGCGCTGGTATAATAGGTGTCAAAGCGAAACAAGTTTTAATGAAACCTAGTTTATCGTTGTACTTAAATGGTATGGCCCGTCGCTATACACTGTCTTATTTCAGTGTCCCCTGTGACTAATTATTGCGTATCTCCACTGTTCATGTAAGTTATATATTGATACAGTTAGTAATTTTGCAATCGCCCTCTAAGAACTGATTTGCCCAAACTTTATAAATTGTCACATTCACCCTCACGGTGGACAAAACCGCCGTTATAAAGAACCCTGGTTTAGGGGAACTGTCACGATTACTGTACGTTAATTGCTACGAGTCAAAGCTTACCGAATTGAGTAGATGTTCTCCGTTAAGGTGTGTCTGGCTATAACGCAGATTATCAAAATGATCCTGAAAAATAAATTGAAAAACTGAGCAAAATATCAGAGCCAGTATTGGGTGTAAAACATATCTGCGTTTTATTTAAATGACCTGATGATGACAATAGCACTTGTCGAAACGTAGTCATGTTTTACACCCAAATACTGGCTCTGATTTTTTTGCTCAGATTATTCAAAACCTTGCCTAAATTAAAAATATCTTTTGTCGTTGCAATTCATTACATACTATTATAGCAAACCTGTATCTTCTTGTATTTCAACGCGTCGACAGTAAAACTTTGAATTTTTGACAATAACAAGTCTGGATTAAACTCGGAAAAGGTAGTTTGACATTTAGCACCTTGCAAGAAAATCAATCCACAAAGGATCATGTATTTTATCATGCTTAGGACTAATATGCCGACCTCCTTTCCGCAGTAAATTAAACTAAAAAATGAGTAAACAAATGTCAAAAATTAGGAGATTCCAACAGCTGTTAAATGATTGTTTTTCAAACGTTAGGAATTATGCCTAGCCTAGTTCTGAACGAAACTAATTTTGGGAAATTTTTAGCGTCTGTGGTAAATGAATTAAGAACACTCAACATTGAATTGAAATTGCCGGGGGCTATTTACGCGAATTTATCCAGTAATTTGTGCTTGTCGCGAATGTTATTATTATTTCAGCTTTACCATTCTAGAAATTCAAAAAGTAGACTAAATGCGAACCAAAATCGGGATTCGAACTGGAGCATTGCAAGTCTTTATATGGTTCGTCTTTTTAAAAAAGTTTGATTTTAAGAAAAATTCAATGCATAGCCTATCTATTGCGCCTCGAACTTTAATGAATTTTTTTCACCTAAAATTTGATCAAACTTGCAACATCAGGTGTTTTCCTGTATCTGCTCAAATATTATTCGCAAATAATTAGGCTACGTCAGAATTTTTTCTTGAACAAATTCTTTGTAGTGCTAACACGAGCTATTTCTAGAGCTGGAACGTATTCGCCCCAAGTTGACAGACTCTCCTTTGTCACATTAAATTATGTTTAAAAATATGCTTGCTGTAATTTTTAGGTTGTGCACTGCAAATGTGTCCGGATATTCCAGTCATGTGATTTTTTAAGCTTTGCTGGATAGCCTCGGGCAAAATCCATAGAAAACACAAGTTGTCGCACGCCATAGAAAACACAAGTTGTGGGGATGAAAATGGGGCGAAATTAGCGCGAATTTTGCATTGCGCCTTATGGGGCCGATTTATAAAATGATTAATTTGGATACTTTTGCGGTGTTTGATTTTGCAATTTCTGCAAAATTTTGAATAAAAATATAACTACGCTTAACTTATAATGTTTAAATGGAACTGATGAACATGAAATAGAGTTTAAATTAGGTTTTAGCGGGTAAATTTTCCAGTAGATATACATGTAGCCTACATAAGTCCCGAAAGATAAAAAGGTTGTGATGTATATTCATCTAAAATTGGAATAAATAGTTTGACCATAGTCCTCCAAGGTCAGAAAAGTCATGACGTAATAGTGACGTCATCGTTTATTTACTGCATTTTGACTCTTTTAGCACATACTGAATTTTGAAAGCTTTTGGTACTACCTTTGAAGGTGTTGCACAATCTTTCCCTCTTTTTTTAATTTTTTTGAAAGATATTTCACACTTTTTAGTGATAAAAATATTTATTGCATTAATTAAGGTCTATATACCATGTTGAATATGTGTACTGTCATATGCAACACAACCACAAGAAAAAATGCAATATAAACAAATACAACTAACATTGATGCATAAAACAACCAACATCAACAAAATTGTTAAATCTTCTTGAATCTATTCACCTGTACAGCACAAAAAGTCTCGTGGGAAATTTTGCATCCAAAGTAGCACTTTTTTCATTTATTTCAGTTTCAGCTGATACTTCCCACAATACATGTTATGTGAGGATATCACAAAAAATCCAAATGATTTCATTAAGGGCATAAAATAACATGCAAGAATTATTAGCATTTTTCAAAATTGGTGATTCCATAAAATCAAAAAAGTCAAAACTTAAGAGACACACTGCACAGTATGACATGTTTTTTTAAAGCTTCATAAACTCAAACACAGTAGTTACATGAAGTCCAATAGATCCTGTGTCAGCCTTCTAAATGTCACAAAATTACATGTAAATCAATGAATGTTATTTGTCTTTCCATCTTGTTATGCATTACTATTTTATGTCATTATTTGTGTCTGTTTTAATCAAAATTGTTGCAAAATAAAACATTGGCATTTATGTTTTACTTTTTTCTGAGTCTATATGCCTGTTGGTATTGCAAGCCAGGAGCCATGCCAAACAGCAACTTCTTACACAGGTTTGGTGCGATGGGACACTAGATAATTCTTCTTCAGTAAGGATACTTTGAAATCAACGGCTTGTTCTTTTAAAAGCCCACCCATCCACCAGTTTCTTCATTATATTGGTGCACTTAACTGGCCACCAAACCACTTTTTTTACTATTTTAAGTTGCAAGTTTATATATATGAACACTTTATTCATCTTATCATAGAACTGTTAAATGTATTGCAAATTTCTTTAGGTTTGCACTTTTTCCAGTAGCAAAAAAATAAGTATACCGTTAACCTAAATAAAGACTTTAAAAAGTATAACTTTGATAAACAAACTGCTTTGGTTAACACTTATATTTCTAAGTTTTTGAAATATCTGTACAATCAACATTTTTTATTACTAAAAACGGTCGGGATCATTTATATTTACTACACTTTATTCACAAATTTGCTAGCAAACGATGCAGAAATTTTTTTTCGCTAAACTCGTGCCAATAAAACTGCTTTCCTGCAAACATTGTGCGTTGCCTGGCAACCAATGACGTCATTTTTACGTCACGCATAAATTTTCTTGTCAGCAAGGCAATTTAGAAATAAAAAATATTTAGTCGTTAAGCCAGGTTATTGAAAAAAACATCCAAAACCCTATCCTTTGCGTTGTTAAAAGCGTGCAAAGTCGCCCCATTTCACGCTCCATGTATTCTCGTGCGACAACTTGTGTTTGATAGACTTTGGCCTCGGGCACGTAGGCAAATCAGGTAATTTTGGATTCTGTCATGAGGCGAAAGTAAACATTTTCACATGAGCGAGTAAATTACAAAATATACCTGAATTGCCTTGTTTTTCTCTATTTTATGAAAACATCGCATATTAAATTTGACTATTTTTTCATCAAAGCCATTTTTTCATTAAACTTTGACCATTAAATTTTCAACCAATGTGGCCACCAATTAATATGTATTTGGGTATTTTATCTTTGCTTTTATATTTGTATAGTATCTGTTTGGTTTAACTTTTGAAGTGTTTGTTATTGTACGTGTCCGTACAGATAGGTTACTGTAATGCGTTTCAACAAATGACGTCACCAGTCACATCTCGATTCTCGAGTACAGTTAAGTTTTTCGTAAAAAAGTTTCTTCCAGTGGAAGCTCAGTCTTTTTATATTTCGTTGCCTTGGTCGCACCAGACCTGAGGCTGCAGCACTTAGTCTATATTGCACTGCTCGCTTAAAGAGTAAAAGTTATAAAGTGTTGGGTTCTGGCATGTTTGTTGTATGCAACCAAATGGTTACAGGTTACAGCGACTTTCTATAACAAACTTTCCAATTGTTTGTCTGTTTATGTAGAAATCAAGTAGTACTCTAATGGAAATTCGACTTTTAAAAACTAAAACAGGTAAAAATGGATAGCGGAGAAAACCAGATTGAATCCTTGGCATCAGATGAACTAACCAGTGACCTGGATGACACTGACAGTCCGGTAATTGTGGATGACGAGGATGGTGCAGAGGAGGAAGGACAAAAGAGATGGCATGAAGAACTAGAGGAAGTTTTGGCTGAGGGATTTGTGGATCAAGGGATTATAAAAGGAGTTTGCAAATGTCGTAGTATTCCCCACAAGTTCAGGTACATTGATGATCATGAAAAGAATTCGTACAGTTTATTTCTATTAATCAGTTACAAATAATCAGACAAATAGTTGTAGTTTTCTTTGTTTTTCGCATGTGCTTTCTAAAATAGTTTTTTATGGGCCCCTTCCCTGAAGGGGACACATATTGTTTTTGTCCGTATTTTTTTTTTCTTTTTTCTGTCTAACGCTGGTTTGGTAAAGAAAGAGTGCTTCAAATTTATTCAAATTTGGACATATGTTAGTTATTAATCCAAACTTGATCCTCCAGACGTTTGACCCCGAATTACCTAGCGGTTCACCCACAGGCCCCCGAAACGTAAAATTTTTAACGCTGGTTTTGTAACACTCGTTTGGTAAAGAAAGAGTGCTTCAAATTTATTCAGATTTGGACACATGTTAGTTATTAATCCAAACTTGATCCTCCAGAAGTGTGACCCCAAATTACCCAGCGGTTCACCCACAGGCCCCCGAAACGTAAAATTTTTAACGCTGGTTTTGTAATGCTCGTTTGGTAAAGAAAGAGTGCTTCAGATTTATTCAAATTTGGACACATGTTAGTTATTTATCCAAACTTGATCCTTCAGAAGTTTGACCCCGAATTACCTAGCGGTTCACCCACAGGCCCCCAAAACGTAAATGTGTCTAACGCTTGTTTGGTCAAGAAAGACACTGTAGGCAGAAGTCCCAAGAGAGTAACTCACTGGTTTACAATAGCAGGATTGCTCAGCTTGACGTCGGACGTTTTACGAGACGTCTTTTCGGTGATTAGAAATCAGCTGTTTTGCACAGCAATGCTATTTCGTTGTATTAAGTTATTACTCACAATTTCAGTTTTGGCAAAGGTTTCACACCTATGACGTGATTTAAACCTAATAAGCGTGCTTCGGTTTCGTATATGTCAAGCAAAACTTTGTTAATCAAAATAAAGATGAAAAAATAAACTTGACATTTTTGCAAGATAAATGTTTTTTTAAATGCTCGTCAGGTTGGCCGCCGCATGACCACAGGTTACTTAAGGTCAACTAGTCGGTATTACTAACACAGTTCAGAACTTTCTTTCGTCATAACGTAGCGTTTTTTGCAATCAATTTAGGAATCAATACACAAGGCATGTATAAATTAGGCTAAACGGTGTTGTTGAACACTAAGGATGGCGTGCTATTGAAAACGGTGTCAAAAGGTCAAACAGTCATTTGGCGTGTGCACCCTGAGAGGTTACTACAGGTCAATGGTACTCGTTTTGCGAAGCAAAGTTACGTGAAAAACAATTTGTTATGTACACACTTGTAGCAAATTGCTTTTTAATTCAAAGTGTCTGTAACACAACTGTTACAGCTTTCTAGAAAAAAATTGTGTTTAAAACCTGACCTTGGACGACAATATCTAGGTCAAAGCAAGAGAATCAATTGAAGTTATTTTTTTCGTTATTTTTTAATGTTTTTGTAAAGATATGACAATAATAGTGCAAAAATTTTTTATTGTTGGGTTAATGCTTTCTAAAAATTTGTCCTTAAAAATCTAAAAATCACCGCAACGTTTGTTTACCGTAAATCCACATAAACACGCATGTGTGGACCCATTCATTTTTGTTTACAAAAACTAGGGTTGGGCATTTGACCAGTCAAATAAAATCTGGTCAATTGACCGGTCAAATACTTGTCAAATAGGTCAAATATCAGTCAAATACTATTCACATTATTAAATTGCACTTTTAGTTTAAAGTTGAAGTTAAATCTTATTCTAAACCATAAGTAGTGGAAATGGAGGTTTCAACTCATATAAATTAGTTTGTGAAATGGGAAATGTTCAGTTTATATTATATTACAGACTACTCCGACTACATTGCATGCTTCATTTCATCAATGGCCCCACCTGTGTGCCTGTAATTTTCATTCTGAAATCACATTTGTGAACTGGATTCTCATTATATTCCATATACATCATATTAAAGTCTAATTTTGACTGAGATTTAACTGTAAAACTCGCTTATCCTGCTTAAAGTCGTAATTTATGCTGTTACGCTGTTGTCACATCTCCATTCATGACAAAAAAGGAATATACAAAAGCTTGATATGTACAGACTTTATCCCAATAAGTACTGACCTTTAACTTATCCAAAAAAATCTATTCAGGGCCATTATAAGCTAAATATATAGCTACAAACAATTTTTGGATCAACTATAGAAAAAAGGACTGTAGACCTACAAGTTTACACAGATGCTAGAAATTACTTATTTAGATTTTTTTATCTGTCAATAAAAATGTGCAACATTTTAAAAAATGTCCAAGTAAATACTAATGAACTAACTTTCCCCCATGGACATATCACATTCGATTTTTATTAAAATAAAACGTTTTTTATTAAATAAACTAGAAGTGATCCATGTTTTTTAATTGCATTGTAAACCTTAAAGTTTGCCATACTGTAAATCAGATCATAATTTCAAATCAAAAGTATCTCCTAATTGTTTTGTTATTTATTTCAAATGAACAAAACACATCTATATTGGCTTTAAAAGCACCTATTAATACAAGAGTATGCCCTAAACCAGGGGCGGGCAACTTCTCCAGTCGGCGGGCCTGATATGGGAAAATGAAGTACTTGGCGGGCCGGATTCCTGAATCGATACATTAATCGCGTATTTATCCATTTAACTGATATAACATAAAATTATTTATCACGGTAAATTTAATGCATACACCACAGACACATGTGGAAACAAAGGAAACTGTGAAAGCAGGCCACACACAAGGTTGGCAGTTATGTCGTAACAATGGATGTATGGTGCAATGGTAACAACGGCCAGTGCTGGATTATGGGTCTGCTGGCCTGTAGGCACATGTTATAAGTGGCCCGAAAATCAGGGTTCCCAACTAAAAAAATAGAATTATCTGTGTTGCCAAATCAAAAAAGTGGCCTGGATTTTTGACTGGCCTGTAGGCACGTGCCTACTTTGCCTAATGGTTAATCCGGCACAGACAACGGCGGGAAAGTTTTTTTGCTATTGGGGAGCGTTACTGTCCGTTACAACTATAATTTGACGTAGTAAGCAAGTAGTGGGGAATTGCGTCAGACTGTGGCCGCGGTCTGACGCAAATTATAGTTGTAACGGACAGTAACGCTCCCCAATAGCAAAAAAACTTTTCCACATTATCATGTAAAACTAGAAACTGTCTGCGGGCCGCTCAAAATCCCTTCGCGGGCCGGCCCGCGGGCCGTATGTTGCCCGCCCCTGCCGTAAACTGTTCTACCTGAGGGTTATTAGAAATAATTTACCCTTTCCAACAACAAAAAAGCAAGTACAAAAAAATTTAACACATTTAATTTTTAAAATTAAAAATAGTATTTGACCGGTTAAATAAAGTGCTGTCAATTGACCGTATTTGACTGGTCAATTGACCGGCTTGCCAACCCTAACAAAAACAATCATATGTGTAGATCAAATGATGTGTATAGTAAATTGGTAAATATCATATAGAATATACAAAATGGAAGTATATCAGGAAGCCACCATTCTAGTTTTTATTAATTTTGGCGAACTTTAGTAGCAGGTTGTATGCCAGTTTAGAAATAACTCGTAATTGAATCATTGAAGGTGTACCAAGTGTTCTTTAATGGCACCAGTAGGTTCATATGTTCGCTAAAAGATACTTGCATCAATTTTTTTTTCACACTGAATTTAAAACTTTTACCTTAGTTTAATATTGCAATTATTATAGCAACAACAATTGTTGTTGCAGTTCTAGTTTATTAAATCCTAGTATTGATACCTGTGCTCTTGTTTAGGTCACAGGTTTGGAAAATTTGTCTCAATGTAGCAAGTCGTGCAGACTCCATGGCATCTTGGGATGGTAAGCTAGATCTCCAGAACCAAGGCCAGCTAGAAGAGGAGTGTACTGAAGAAGTTGAAGCATTGTTTGCAGAGCAACCAGAATTGGAACTTGATGGCATTGAAAAGACAAACTGCATTTCTGATGCTGTTGCTGTGATTACATTTTATTGCAAGTGTAGAGCTTTAAAATTCACAAAAGGCAATGGATTTGTTAGAGTCTTGAAGCCGCTTCTAGCCCTGGGTTTTAATCGTGCAGACCTATACAACTGCTTTTATGCAATGATGTCCCGCTATGTTCCCAGAATGGATCTGTCATCAAATGTGACAAATGCTACATACAATCTTCTTCGGTTATTGCTGCTATACCATGATCCAGAGATGTGCAGTCGCTTAGACACCTTAAAAGTATCAATGGAATCATTTTCCAGTTCCTGGTTTACAACAATATTTGCATCACATTGCTCAACACCGGTAGTATCGGCAATTTGGGATATTTATTTGCAAAAATCTGATCCATTTTTTATCCTATATCTGGCTCTTGTGATTCTACTGAATGCAAAAGAGCAGGTAATTTATACACTAATGAAAGTACATACGAATAGTTGTTGTAATGTTTAAAATCTTTGTTTAAAGCTTCATGCATGAGAAATTATTTAAAAAAGTGGTTTGGTACCAAAGAAATAGTTCACTGCATGAAGATACCAGAAGTCAATTACAGAATATTGTTTGGGCGAAATATATTTTAGTGTTAAACAATAATCAGAATTTTTCATACCCTTTGTATTTCAGATTATGATGTCTGATGTTGGAACTTCAGACAAGCAAGAAACTATTGAAAGTCTGATTAATGCACCTTCAGTACTGACTGCGGAGGATGTGGATGATTTTTGTCTACTGGCCTCATATTACAATGACCGGACACCTTCATCATTTCGAAGAGAGTTGGGTGGCTGTTTTTACAGTGGAACAATGGTGGCTAGTGCTTCGAAAGTGGATGCCATCGCCTCTGACCTCGCTCAGGCATTTTGCCTTAAGGTGTGTTTTTGACATTGACTGCTAGAAAATTTGCTTGGTACATGATAAAATCTTTCTTGTATTAAAAAATTAATAATCAGTTTTATTGTGCAACAGGTTTCGATTCCTGAGCTATTGTTGTCCAGTCAACCCTCTCATGGTTCTGTATCTGATGAAGAAGGCCCTAAAATTAGATTTTTTGTTGTTGATTGTAGGCCAGCACAGGAGTAAGTGTACCATTGGTAATGGATGATATGACTATTCTCAAGCCTAAATGATGGTGTTGTTTTGACAGATACAACAGGGGTCATCTTTTGACAGCATTTCATCTTGATGCCACTCTTATGCTAAAGGAACCTTCTGAGTTTGACACAGCCTTGTCTTCATTGTTTACGGCACAACAACAAGCAATTCAAGCAGGGTCAGCTGCTGGTGGGGAACATCTCTGCTTTATTGGTAGGTCCAACCTGGTCATTTTTGAACATTGCCCTGGGCCTTACAAATAGCCCACATATTTAAGTATACTGCATGAGTCAGTATTGGTCAAGGCTTGTTATTATACCTCTACCTCGCAACATCATCTGTTTTTCGGTTTTAATTGTTGGTCAACAATACATACAAACAAATAAGTTGAGGAATTGCATCTTTACTTTGCTGCAAAAAACTATTTGTTTGTCTGTTTAAAATAAAAGTTTCATGCATTTTTAAGGTTTTTATTGAGATCAGCAAATAGTACACATATTAGATACAGACTGTAATGTGCATAAACAAAACATAGAATGGCTTTCAAAAGTCAGTTCCTTTCTTTCAGGAAGTGGAAATGAGGAGGATGACCAATATATGTATATGGTGGTTGCAAATCTCCTTCAAAAGAGACAAACCTATGTTAGCCTTGCAAGAGGTGGTTATGCCATGCTTGTGGCATACCTTGCTGATGTTGGAATTGACCTGACAGAGTGGATTGTTGGTGCTGAGTGTGAAAAATCTCCAAGTAAGGGACAATCAGGTGGGTGTTTTTACTCCTGTTTGTAACTAAAAGTTTTATATGTAGTATACTGCCAAACGCTGGTGATAAGGCCCTGTAGGGTTAGGAATAAATCCTAAACTAGATTTTTGTTTAGCTTCTGGAAAAACTGCAGCAAATGCTGATGGAAGGACACAAGGCATGCAGCTTCTTATGAAAAAAATGGCTGGCAATTTGTTTGAAAAATCTGTTCACCTCAAAGACAAAGTAACAAGATTTATTGAAAATGTTGATGAAGACTGGAGTGCAGAAGAAAGGTGTGTATATGTCAAGAATAAAATATGTTTTATTCACAAATACTTGCTTGCAAAACTAACATAAGAAAAGGTGACTTAAACAGAAAACATAAAACTCATGGTATGAGTTAATCAGATAGGCAAAAAAAAGCCATTTTCATGTGTTTATTGAGTGTATGAATGTGCAAATGTAGGCTAATTTATTACATACATTACAGACACATCCAGGCGTCTGATAAAAGCAAGCCATATCGGGGAACCCAGTCAGTGTTCAGTATCGGTGATGAAAATGAGCATGATGATGAAGAAGAATCAGAAAAGCTGCTCAAAGAGCAAGTGATAGAGGAATTGGAATCGTGGACCTCAAGATCAGATGTTAAGCATTGCTATGAATGCCAGTATGTAAACCCAGATGGTCAGCTGTTTCCTGCATATCTTGCTTTGACTGATGACGAGATGTACTGTTTGGTTGTGGTAAAAGGACGCAAGGAACGGAGGAGAGCGAAACAGACTTGGGTGCGTGCAAAGCCACCACGTCTCATGCGTGCCATTGTCAAAATCACATCTAAAAGATCATTTCCAGAGCTTATATCCTTCAAGTTTGGCGATTTAGATTCGCCGGAAGTGGACAGCGTTGATCCACCCATCGTTGCAACGGACCGGTACATTTTGCCAGATGCAGGCACCGCCACCAAAAACGTTAAATACATGATAATTGAAGCTGAGAAAAGGTATAAACAAAGCAAGTCTGACCAGCCGTCTACAAACGAACCATCGCACAGTGGCACGACATCTTCTTAATGATGAAGCTTTTTATAGTGTTCTTTGTTTACATAATCAGTAAAAAACCAAGAGGTAATTTAGTTGTCGCAAGTGCAATTGTTGTATAGAATGTACTGATGAATGAATTCAGTTAACTGGATGAGCTATTACGTCTGGAGCGTTCTGTATTGTTTGTTCATGTACATATGCGCAGACACATATTTATATATCTTCATGTAGTTTTGTGCAAAGGCTGTAAACAAATGGTGCTAATTAATGCCAATGCCAGCTTCTATCTGTCAATGTATGACCAATCATGATAAAAATATGCCATTAAAAACAATACAGAACTTGGAAATACTGTCAACTTTTACAGACTGTTTGAGGCAGATTTTTTGTCATTTAACTTGAACCAAAGGTTGACATTGGCAGTTGCAATACACGAAATGTACAAAACAATAAAGCTTATTTTCATTGTTTGAACGATTGTGTGTGTGTGTTATAGCCGGTTTAAGTGTAGCTCCAACTCAAGTGGAATATGAAGAGGTACAGTCTACATGTTTAACATCCTGTCCAACCAGTTCATGTGTGTTGTTTACCAATCATGGGTGTTAAGCCCATGCTACAAGCATCAAGGTCATTTTTCAAAGTGTTTTAAGAATTTGTCATATTCTTTAATTGTAGCTATCGACCCTCTCTACTATGGTAAATATGCATTTTAGGAATGTCTGGTAAGATATGCTTTGTAAATATAAAAATGACACATTTTTTGAGCTGCTTGAAAAAGGAAAATATTTACACACATTTCTGAACAAACAGCCAATGTACAAGCAGACAATAAATATCGAGACAGAAAACAGACATGTAACACTCTAAAAAGAAAATCAACTGTACAAAACTGTGCAGCTATACTGAGAAGAAACTTGAATAGCAAGTTAACCAACTTTGTATGCAAGTTACTATTCAATCCATTACTTTTTGGAAAGGTGGAGAATTGAGCAAATTTTGAGACACAAGAAGAAAATATTGCAAACAGTAAAAAGTGATCAATGAAAAATAAAACAAAACTCTCAAGTCGAGTTCAAACACGTTTAATCTGCTAAACATGTCAAGCTTGTTTACATTGCTCACCTTTAATGTCACAAAAATTCAAACGATCTAACACCAACACTATTTCACACAACAGCAACTGGAGGCTGCTAATGGCTACTCTTTGCTGTGGCAGGCAGTAATGTTTGAAGGTTCCAGTTACAAATGATAGAAAACATAATTACAACTCTTCTTGACTTTTTCGTACACATCGGGCAACATTCTTTTTAAATTTTTGCATGTCTTCTCTAAATTGTTTCTGAAAAATAAATTATAAGTGATGATTTTTACCCTCTAACTCAGTGGTTTCCAACCTGGGGTTTGCCGCCCCCCAAAGGGTCTATAAATGCAAAATTATAGGCGTTAAGCTTTGGAATTGGGTAAAAGTAAATCGGGGTGCACAGACTTAATAAATGTATATGGTTGGAAACCACTTATCTAACTTTTTGTATTGAGCATTGACTGAAAAATCAGAAATCATAATTTTACTTACTGCAGCATCAACATTGGCAGGTGATTCATCATTTGGGTCACAAAGCATGCTGATGACACTCACCTAAAAAAAGTTTTAATTTCATTGCAAAGTACTTTTTACTGACTTTCACCATAAAAAGTTACATACCATGATAGTCTCAACAGTGTGGACTGGGAGCCACCTCTCAGCAGCAGTCTCATATCCATATTTGTCATCACCAGGTTCATGCAATATAGAAATACAAACTGATCCATCAACACCAACTGTCAAATACAAGCACTTTGATTGCATTTTTTTGCAAGCTTTTATATTAGTAACCATAATGTTTTGATAATCAGCAGTGTGCCAATTAGGAGGCTGTAACTCTATTACACTTTATTAATATCAAATAATCACAGCCCATTTTTCCAGGATTAAAAAAATAATTTCTCAATGTTGTAATGTCCAAAAGCTATTTACTGCAACAATGCTTGCACATACCATTAGGATGCCAGGTTTCTGAAATAAATTTCATTTTGGGGGGCCTTTGTGGGTAGTCTTGTGGAAATGTAAGGTGAGCTTTAAAATATCCACCATCACTGCAATAAGGTTTTCAATTAAAAAATTACAACTTAACTAAAAATCTTTCCAAAACAGATACTCACTACAATGAATCTGCAGGTCCGATAATAATTACTTCCCATTTAAAAATATTGTCTTCGTCAACTAATCCAGCACTAAAGCCATCTACTGGATGCCTTCTCAGTTCTAAAAAACATCGATTGTAAAGCGATACTACCATCTATGTGCCTTTAGTTCAAATTTAATGTAAAAAAAGATAAACACAAAAACATATTTCGATTACAAGATATTAAAATGAATGTGAACTCACGAACTCACCTGCAAGTTGTTTCCTTAAAAGCAACACAGACTGGGCGACAGCCATGTTCAACAAGACACCAGTCAAACACAAATATTTTAGTTACCACACACAACAAACTTTAGATATGGCTTCTAAAAAAGAGTTGATTATTATATTCCAACAATTAGGTGCAAAACATAAATTTCCAATGAGTCAATATGTCTAGTTATAGCTGTGTACAAGATAATGTCTTATTCAGATAGCGCTAAACAAAATCATGTCCTTTGTGAGTAGTTCATTGCGTAGTGTGGTGCCACATGACATTTTTATCCCCTGGGATTTTAAACCAATGCACTCAAGTCATTAAAAATCATAACTTTGCAACGTTCCAAGGCTGCAATGTAAAAGTGAAATTTCATGCTAAGAACCATGTTGCATGAGAAAACTAATATTAATAGTGAAAATAGTAACAGTAATATCAATTTTAGACGTTCTAACTTTGTTCAACATTTTAACCATCCGTGGTAGGAGGGCAAAATGATGATTTTATCCTTGGTAGAAGGGCAAATGATGGAATATGCTATGCTGGCAATGAGTGCACTGTTAAGCAGCCTATCTTATTGCAAGTCTATTCGATCAACTTATTTTAGGTAGTTGCTCATTTCAGTTTGTTCAACCCATTATGTTCCAAGACCAATTATACCAGATAAACCACAAGTGACAAACAGGACCATGCAACACTTCATGCTAAATTTCTGCATGTAGTTGGGATGCAATTTTTTTTTTCAAAAAACTGGGATACATTTTTTTTTTCAAAAAACAACTTGCGTCTGCGGTATTCTGCAGACTGGGCCCCAAGCCTTGTGAGCACAAACTGGTCACCATGCCCTGTCACATCCCAAAAGTACTATGCAGACAACAAAAAAGCAGCAAAAAACACCAGAGCTTCAGCACGAACAATGTAACATATAATACACATAAATTTTCATTTGTGCTGTACGGCAATATGAAATATCATTTAATACTATTTGGGGGTAACTATACAATTTGGGTAATTATTATGGAATTAAATAACATGAGACTGGCCACATCACAAGCGTAATCCATCAAACAATTTATGTGCATGGACAAACTGCAAAATAGAAAAAAATTAGCTTACAAACCCTCCTTTATTTTTTAATGTTCATGATTGTTTAGAACAGGGGTGTGCAGCTTTTCGTTGGTGGGGCATATAACCAGCAGTGGGATTCAAGTTTTTTGTCAGACTGTTCTATAACAAAAGTCATATTTTTCAGCCGGTCCCGTTACAAAAAGTCTATTGACAGTAACCAGTAATGCTAACCGGTTTGCTAATCTTATGAAATTTCATGAGACGGTTCTAAAGAACCGGTGCGAACCGGCTGAATCCCACCACTGCATATAACCAATTGCAGACATCAAGCGAGGTCCATACAATTTTTTTCATGTAGCCAATAAATTTTAAATTCTTCCAAAGCATCAATACCTTTATTTTCTAAAATATCCAGATTTTCACCGCAACACCGGCTTTCACAACAAAATAATTGTTTGCGAGACAAAGAGAATTACTATGTAACATTCTTTGAAGTACTTGCAAACTGCTGTATGGTTCACTGGTTGGAAAACGCTGGTTTAGCTTATACTGTTACATATAGTATAGCAACTTAGGAGGTTTCCCAAATACTTGTGGAAAATTTTGCTGAATTCACAAAAGAATTGCATTTTTTCTCTGAAGCGGTGTATTGGTGAGGGCCTCAATAAATAGCTTGGCAGGCTGGATTGTGGCCCGCGTTCCACCTGTTGCACACCCCTGGTTTAGCAGGAGTAGCAATTGGCTCTACAATCTAGATGTAAAAAATATTTCAAATAGAAAAACAATTTCAATACCGTTGATGCTGAATACCATTACCAAGTACTCGTTGATATTGGATACCATTATCCATCTGTGTATAAGACTTAAAGTACTGTCTTTTAATTTATTCATTTTTGCATGAAATTGTTTTTAAATTTTTACTGCCGTGTTAACATTATGCCAACTTGAAAATAAGATGTTTAATCGGTGAACCTATATATTAAAGATTAGACTTAGAGAGACTCGGAGCGACGGAATTTCCTTCGCGAAACCTTCAAGGAAAGCAACCGTCCGTTTTACCTCAGGTGCTAAAGCTGGGCATTTATAAATAACTTTTAATATTATCGTACAGAAGGCGCTTGATCTGTTCAAGTTTCTTTCATCATGAGACAGACTCCGTACAGCAGTTTAGAACAAAGACTATTTCTTTTCCTCCTCGGCCCTCGGGCTGCCAACAGCCTCTCAGAGGTTCGTACTGCCACAAGAGGTCGTCAAAGAGCAATTGTCACGATCCAATGCGCATTTGCCATGGATTAGGAATTACGATTAAGTGTTAAATCAAAGAGATGATGTATTTTTATACTCAATGCTTGAAACACGTTTTATTCTCAACACTAACAGAAATCCAGATTCTGTTTAATAGTTTTGCTTGTCGTATTTCTTTTTTTGTAATATAAACGCTTGTGTTTCCTTTGCCACATTTTCGAATTCCAAATAATGTACCAAACTTTACTGAATAGAAGGACGTGGGAACTGCTTGTTTTAAAACTGTCCAAACACGTAAATATTACATGCATTTTAAAATCGGATATGTATAGCAGTGTACGTATGGCATGAACGCATGACATTCTGCCGGAACATCTGTCACCTGTTTGCTCTGAAGTTCATTTTCCGTCATTCTCTCAAGCGATAGGGATAAATGATGTGGTAGAGCACGAAAAAAGAAGTGCCAAACTAAAAGGCCTGATGTATCAGTGGAACTCATTGATATGACACCTAGTAGGAAAATGGGCAGTTTTTAAAGTAGCCTAACTTGAAGAAGATCAGCACATGCAAAATTTAGAATTGGTAGCACAAACATAGGCCTACCTCTTTTTTATTACTGTTTGTTTTCAGAAATTACGATTTTACGTCAGTATGAAATTGTATTGTGTACTGTTGCTTATTGGAGCTTGTGCAGATTTCTGCATAAATGCGGATACGATGCCCGTCGGTCTTTACTACAGGTTGGTTGTGTTATGAAGTCATGTGCACAGAGGTTTTGCATGAGTCAAAGCGACGTACTTTTTACATAAACTTTGACTCTGATTTCTTTGGCACGTTTACGTTTTACAAGGCCGGATTAAACAATATTTTGTACTGTTGGCGTTTGTCCAGTAATTTGCTAATTAGCAAAATACGTATGAAATGAATGAACGATTAAAGGACGGGGAGTTTAATTGTTTTAATTTGTTTCAAACGTTTTTCTTTGTCTTGTACAGAATACTTCGTGAAAGGAATCGACTGTATGCCCCACCAAAGTACAATTGGTATAAAATGCATTCTTCAACTTTTAAACTACAGGATCTTCTTCGAATAATTAACGGTATGCGAACAGTAAAAGAAACGGAGCAGAAATCAAAAAGGTAGGGTTCAACAAAATTTTTCAACCACAAAATACTTTTATTCATTACGTGGTTCATTATGGTAAATAAACCGGAAAAGATCGACTTTTACATTCCACGTTTATCAGCTTAACCACTTGATGAATATTTTGTTGGGCCACAGACAATAAATTATTAAAGGAACCTCAATAATTTACGCTAAACATTCTATTTATCGTTCTATTTTGATCCCTAACGTACCTGAGCGATATTTTTTGTAAAGCATGCATGCCCATTGGCTAATCTAAATCTATTTTGTTAGGTTACCTTATGCTTTCAGTAAAAACCGGTTGTAATCGGAAAATCTGCTGTTTAATTAAGGGGTTAATTTTAGTCCAAACCTAATTTTTTTGGTAGGATCTATTCTTCGAATGCAAGAATCCAAGAAACATTACGTTCGTGGGTGGAAGAAAGAAACGGCAACACCAGTGGGTGCACAGGTGTCTCATCGTGCTGGATTACAAATCTTGGGCAAGGGATGTCAAGTAAAGTGTCAGGAAAAGAAACTGAATTGGGCGCCTTTGGCCCAGGAAAAAAATAATCATGACGTATTTTAATATTATTTTGTGCTGTGGTAGAAAACCTTCTTATTGTTTTTTTAATGATTTTTGAACAAACCTAAAACAAATTGTAGTTCAATTATGTTTTCTGTGCAAACTGTCCTGATAGATCTCTGGCAAAAAGATTTCGGGAAAGAGGCAAGAGCCTAAAGTCCTATCACAATTTTATTTATTCGATATCAATTTGTGTAGTTCTATAGGCATAAATAAACATTATGTGAAACGTGCATGAAGCTCCAGTGTCAAGTAATACTTTTAGATTACCACAGGTAACTAAAAGAATGCAGTTATACGGTGTATGGTCATGCGGATAAAATTAATCTTGTGTTCTTGTTGGAAGACTTTCGCAGGAAACATATTTAATTTCAGATGTGAACTTAATCCTTCGTTGAGCTGAGATGTATGTTCGTCTTGGGTCGTGAGTTCTAGATAAAATTTTCTCTTTGAAAACCCGTCAAAAAGTTTCGAAACCACTAACGATAGATGAATCAATATAGGCCATCAATGTTTTGCTCATCTTATTTAAAAAATAATAAAATGCCTACTGTGTTTATGTGGTGGCACATTGGATTATTGTTACTGTTTTCCCTACTCTGAATTAATGTTTTTAGTTTATAACCAAAGTTGTTTTTGTCTTTAGTGGTCGTTGCATATAAATCTTTCTGTTTTGTCGTTTTATATACGCCCAACAAAAAAATCTATACTTTTGACGTCACAGAAAGAAAGTCCCATTAACGCAAACTGGTCACTTGTCGGCAAGCTAAATTAAACATTTACACGTCCGAGCTAACCAAACTTATAAAATTCTATTAAACGCACTGAAAAGCAAAAAAAAAACAGGTTAGCGACTCAAATACAACAATAACACGCAAGCGGTAAACATTTGTAAAAAAATGAGTAAAAAGTACAGTGTAGTCAAGTTGGTTGATGAAGACAAAATAAAAACAGTTGGGGTATTAGGTACCTCAAGACAATGTCACGTTACCAGAAAAAAAACTGCAAATGACTTTATTGAGAGCCATGAGGAACAGCGTAACCCTGGGGGGCATTCAAAACAAGGACGTATAGCATAGTATCAAAAGCCAAAATATTCTACGCACATTAAAGTTTCATAAAGGGCGCAAATGCGACAATACAGTGTCACATTATGGACGATATTGGGACAGCAAATCATACATATCTACCTCGCTGTTGCACGGCAAGCGTAAACACAGTGCATAATTTAGTACACCGGTTCACACCACAAGCAAATTGTCTCATTTACCGGTTGTAATAAACATTTGACTGAAACGTGTGAAACTGTTAAAGCATATGATTACAAGCCAACAAGCTAGCAGACGACCAATGTATCAGACTTGTGGCTATTGCTGAAAGGTGTCGAAAATCAAACTGGTTTGAGTCCACGTATCGCAACAAAAGCACAAGCCGCACATGGCTACACCAATGGAGAAGAAGACTTGTTGCTCGAAATGGCCGAATAAAAACGTACACAAATCTTATAACAAAAAAGCACTGTTTAGGCGCTTATACTGAGCTAGACCCCCTAACAGGCGCGTTTGACAACATGTAGATCTGATTGCCCGCAGTGGCTACAATCAGCGTTGCGTCACTGTGGGGGTGACTGGCAAGACGTACACGATCATGATCGACGCTGTAAATTCCCTTGGGAAGATCGGAGACGATTCCAGACGTCTACAAAATAGAAACGATGTTATATGGCACTGCACCATTTACTCGAACAACCGTTTTAAAAAGTAACTAGAAGGGTGGCTTAGCACATATTGCCCTTGCATATACACTATAACCTATTTTAAAACATAAATATATTTCCTATGCTTATTTTGTATTGGGTCCCATATTAGCCATCGTCTTTTATAACTTTAGTCGTTTCTGCAGGCAAAAACCCATGGGCCCCCACACATGCAAAGTTGAAAATAATGCAATTCAAGAGATAACCATGAGAAAGTCGGGTGTTGTAAGGTAAAACACAGTGATCGGCACTGGGCTTAAATAATAATACTATGTAGAATACAAACTATAAAGTTAAATTCACCCCAGATATTGTTTGAAGTATGTCCTATTTAACGTTTTAAAAAACTGACCCATTTTAGGGGGCTAGTAGGGCAACTAATTGGGTTCGACACACAAACTAAAGAATATATAAAAACCACAATGACTCAATCAATAGTACTGCAAAATTTCAGCCCAATCCGCCAATGTTTAAAATTTCGACTACTAGAGGTGTTTTGAGCAACAACCGTTAATGTTTCTGACGTCATAGGGCTGTTAACAAGCCCCTAACTGCCATGGCGCAAAAACGATCACCAAGCAACCCACCAACGAGCAACATACAACTGGTTGCCATTGTAACACTATTGCTCCAAAGAAATCTTTCGTTTGTGGTGCCCAGTAACATACAAATACGTTTTACACTTTAGGGGCTTGTGGGGTAAATGTTAGGACTACAGGGTTGAACACAACAATCGACACCTATAAATGGCATACTATACAAGAAATCCAAATTTCAGCCAATTCTGACACTGTTTAAAAACTCACCCATTTTAGGGGGCTAGCGGGGTAAATACTGGAGTTATCAACAAAAACAAAGTGGGATGCACATCTACATGAATATATCTACCATCTGTGTAAGTTCAGCCAAATCCATCAAACATTTGATGGAAAAACGAGTCGGACAAACTTTGGGTAAAAACACCCATTTTAGGGGGCGAGCGGGGTAAATACTTGGGTTATCAACAAAAACAAAGTGGGGTGCACATCTACATAACTATATCTACCATCTGTGTAAATTTCAGCCAAATCCATCAAACATTTGATGGAAAAACGAGTCGGACAAACTTCGGGGGAAAAATACCCATTTTAGGGGGCTAGCGGGGTAAATACTGGGGTTATCAACAAAAACAAAGTGGGATGCACATCTACATAACTATATCTACCATCTGTGTAAATTTCAGCCAAATTCATCAAACATTTGATGGAAAAACGAGTCGGACAAACTTTGGGAAGAAAAAAAAAGAAGAAAAACAAACAAAAACAATTCGAGTAAAATCAATATGTGTCCCCTTCAAGGAAGGGGACCCATAATAACCCCTATACGCTGGAAACCTTTATTCTTGTCTGAGACTATCACTAAATTACTACAGTTTTAATGCTGAAACCTTTATTTATTTGTAAAAGTCACAGACAAGACGAAATCGTTTAATTGAAAACCGTGATTTTGTTTTCGGTCAGATTGCAGCTTTCCACAGACGAACGGTATTAGCATTTATCACAAAAATATATACGCCCACATTTAAAATAAGCACTTATATCCCGGAAGAGACAAATATACATTAAACTTAAAGCAAAACGCTGAAAGTATTGGCACTAAAAAAAATGTATTACCTTTTTATATATCACTTTAACAATCCCAAATATCGCGTGTATAAACTTTACATCAGTGATTCCCTAACTGTGGTACGCCTACCACCAAAGGTATGTACAAGCTTTGTGGTCGTAAAAGAGTTTTTAATCAAAATAACCCTGCTGTTACGCAATAAAGAATATCCTTTTGACATTGACTTTAGTAGTGTAGTCTAACTTCTAGAAATAAGGGTACGCCAATAGCGCTATACGAAACCTCCAAGAAAAGTTTGACGATCGCTGCTTTGCATCAAGTTCGCCATGAGCCACGCGTTGTGATGGTAAGGTTTAACAATAGGACGGATATGGGACCTAACCGACAGATCCTAAAGCTCCACGGAGTCAGGCTATGATAACATCTCCTGTTTAGGTTTTATACCAGCGAAACCAAACGTTGCAGATATGGAATCGCTGCAAGCCAAAGGTTGCAGAATTGCTGCAAATCATGATAATGGCCTAAAGTAAAACTACAGTAATGAAGTGATTCATGGTTCGTAACGCGACACGCATTTATTCGCCACATTCGGTAATTCTGTGTTCAACGATATTCCAGAATAGTTAACGTTGTGTAAATAGCGTCTCAATTTTTTTATCTGCAAGTTACAATCGGGTGAGTCTAAGCTGAAAGTTAAGCGCTTATCTCTATGTCCAACTATATATATCACAAGCACACAAGAAAATATGCATTCAAATAAAACCCAGATGTAAGTTATATTTCTTGTGGCACTGCTATAGGTTCGGGGCGTCTTCAGTCGCCATCAACTTACCGCCAGAGTTGTTTTGTCTACGATGCGGATCATATTCTTTTCAGTGCCACCACAGATCATGTGTTCCATGCCCAGCCACTGGCAACAGTAAAGCTGTAAATGGAAGTTGGTTAAGGATAATCTCACGATAGAGTCAACAACTTTATTGATAAAAAAACATCCAAATTGACATTAGGGCTTAAACTTGCGTTGCGCCGTTACATTATTGAAGTCTCAAGATCGCACTGTCAAGTTTTGACAATGACTTTAAAACATTTGTGATATTTTATTTCATAAACCTTTTTAAGTTATTTTCTGCAAACTACTTGCATTCTGCAATTGTAAATGGAAAACTGATTTGGAAATCCAAAAAAACTATCAATCCTGCAATTTGCGTGTGATATTTGTTGTACAAATTGATGTAAAAAGGTGTTCCCTAGCCTTTGCGTTGAAATACAACTTGTATGGTATTTATAGGTCGCAAGTGTTTTGGTAATCCAGCACGGGTCGAGATAAAATGTACACATCAGCTATGCCCTGTGTCAACATGGATCGACCAAAATACACACCCCTGTGACAGCATGGACAATCCAAATCTTTGTTGTCACAAAATTACTTTGAAACGTGCGTTACAGGATTAAACAGCACGAACAAAAAGCAATTCTATTATCTAAACAGAAATGCGACCCGCCTGATGCTGACATTCAAAGCACATTTTTTGATAACGTTAAAGCGTCTCATTTAGTTTTAGCTTACTACAAGCGACATTAATAGTAAAAATACAGGCAAATGCAAGTAATAACTGCTTGCGCTGTCGATCGGTTCATTTCATTAAATCAAAAAACAAGATTTTACTATAGCTTTTATATTGTTTTACGTTTTACACAGTTAATTTTTTACTCGCAGTGAAGACATATTCGGGCTCAAAGGGGTTTAATTTCGTTCCAATATGTCGGTCGATAAACTAGATAATTATTTTATTCAAATGGATACCTTCGTGTCCAGGTAAGGCCAGACATAAATAACTTTATGTCATAAATAAGAAGAGGGTGTTTATAATCCAAAACTCAGTGTAAAAACCCTTGCCCAAACAAATTCATAATTGTACTTTAACTATAACATGTTTACAAAGACCTACAGTTAACGATTAGTTGCCTGTGCGACATTCGAATTTGGAACATGCTTGACTGCACAGCAATCGTCACACGATCGCCGGGTCATTCAACAACAACGTGTTTAGAGGCAATGTGGTTTCCAGAACAAATAAATTTACAACAAAGGCTTAGGTTTGGACGCACGTAAGCACTGTTATCTCCACCTGGTTTATCCTTTAACATCGAAGGATGTGATGCTTTGTCTGTGGAAGGGCAAATACATGGTGCGACGCAAACAGAGTGGAGAAGGAATGGTAAATTGAGTTTTACTTGTACCACTTACCATGGAGTCGCCTGAAAAGTCAGGTGGAATGGTTTTCAGTTTTGTTCCACTTTTCAAGTCCCAAACCTTTTTAATAAATAGATACTGAAGTTAACTGAAAGTCATACACAGGATCCATTGTATTAATAACGTCCCAATGAGCAACATTGTATTGTAAGTAAACAACACTTGCCTGCAAAACATCATCCTTTCGCCATGATGCTGTCAGTATGTGGTTATACTTCTTGTTAATGTCAATACCATCGCCACAAATATGAGGTCCATAAATACGACTGTAAGTGTATAACATTGTTACATACAATTGCAATCTCAACTGCTTGACAGTGTTTTGTTTACCGAATTGCATGATCCTCCCTTTGATCCCAAACTTGAATAGTATCATCCCAGCCACCAGACAGAAATGTGTGATCGTCTAATGGATGGTGTTTCAATGCAAACACCCTAAACCTGTGTCCATCCATCACTAGGCGATTTGGACTAAAAGTTTAAACAAAAAGAGTCTGTTATTGTTTTTTCTGAAGTCTTACCAAACAATATGTCATTTTTTAAAATGTTTTTGCTGATAAAATGTTCACTAAACCACACATGCAAACCTAGGTTCACAAACACGTGTTTTTTGTCCAGTTTCCACATCATAAATGTTTATTTGTTCAGTGCTGCCAGCTGTTACAATGCATGAGACGGAAGGACATACAGATGCTGCCAGTATTTGTCTTGGCTCATGTATGGATTGCAAACAAGTACAGGTGGCCACATGCCAAAACTTCATAATACCACCAGCATCTTAAAAATAATCCAAAGCTATGGCACAAAATAGCAACAGACTTTGATAACAATTGCAGAAACCAACTTACAAGTTGCAATGAGCATTTCACCCCTAGTTGAAACATCAGCAGGTATAAAATTCACTGAAGTTACAGGTAGTCTATCTGACTTTGTGTCCTCATCAGCCAAGTGGTAAATGGAGCTGCCAGAGGATGCTTTGTAAATCTATAAATAATGATAAAATATATTATTGATCAAATATATAATCACCGCTTGGTAGGTGAACATTCATACCTTAACATCACCATTGGCCAAACCAACTGCAAACTTTTCACAATTTTCTGAAAATTTGCAGCACATTGCATCGCAATTTACATCTCTAAAACAAGAAAAACATCATAAAAAAACAAAAATCTTGGTAATCATGCTGACAAACAATTTAAAAGAACTTTTAAAAATTATAATATAAGAGACATAAAATTATTTAACGGCAGATAAAACTGTGCTTTTACAGAAATCTTCCTGAACCAACGTGCGCTCAATACAGATGATTGCTTATTTCTTGCTTAGAACTGAGGATGCCATTATTTCGACGAAATCGATATTATTTACAATACATTGCAACACAAAAAACACAGATTGATTTAGGTGCACTGAAAGCTTCAGTTTACTAAGTTATTTAATGGCAGATTGCACATATAAATTTATCCACACCATATGAAGATAACACAACTTACATTGTTTTCAGTATCTTTATTGACCCTTCAATCGATGGCGCTTTGGGAGGTTTCTCACAGATTTCAGTGACCAAACCTTTTGCAACTATAGCATGACCTTCAATGTGACCAAAGTCATCATGCAGTCTAGTTTGTGGAGGAGTGGAAGAAAACATCTTTTGTGATTTATAATTTTAGATTTAGATTTTTTGAGTCTTCTTTGCTGAAATAAACCAGTACCATTGAAATCTATTAGTTTTTACACTGACATCTTTTTAAAATATCAACAACTGAAATAAACCAGTGACACTTTTTTCAGTTATTACACAAGTGGCAAATTTAATAGTGGAAACTCCAAATCCAAACAAACGTTTATATAGCAGAAGCAGATCTCAATCTCTACAATACAAAGCTATGGGAAAAAGGGTGCAAACCAAACTAATGTAAATTTATACAATAAGCACTAAGCCACTATAGCAATCGCCCTTTTTAAATACATTGGTAGGTATATATATTTATACATGTATATATTTATATTTATACATATTTATATATATATAACTATATAACTTTTACAAACTTATGCAAATTTTGCCATGTTTAGTTAGTTGCAATCAAAGCAACTATTGCAAAAAATCGCTGTAACAATCGACGAAAGAATAAAAAAGCTACCGTGCCTTCAAAACAATTATTTGACAGGTGGCTGTTGTTGTTGTCAGTGACATCAAAATGCGTGAGCATAGAAATCATACAAAAAATAATTATTTGATTCATGATAAAGTTATTATCTTAATCAAAAATTCTAATCCATTTAGTAACAAAGAGTTGTTATAAGTTAATGTTAGTTTCGCTATAAACAATTTTGTTTGCCATTTTTCAAAAATAAGTTACAAAAGTGAAGTATAAAAAATTTGAAATAACCCCAGTTTCCTCATGGTAAATTGGTTTTCCTGTTCATATACTCAACGAGTCAACGACTTGAAACTGTTGAGTGTATTGTTGTATTAACGTAATAATTTGCGACGTTGATAGAATTACCCTTCAATTTTTAGCCGTTTAGTGTCAGTATGGAGCAAAAGAGTAAACCAAGCTTCGCACAGAAAACGGCTACGGTTGCCCTGTTAAGGTATTTGATATGGCTGGTTGAGTTGAGACAGAGTACTTAAACAAAGCAAGTGTATTCATAGCCTTTATTTCAAAAGGTAAAAAAATACTTGAAAAGGCGTTTTGTCAAAACTAAAAATGATTACGTTTTTAGTACTGACGTGTTGTTCTTTTTCGCTCGATAAAACGTGCTTCTAGTTGCGAAAATACGCTTATTTAAAATTGACATTTGAAATGAGTTTTAAATTTTTTTACATAACTTTATTTATTTTCTTCACATACATTACGACGATTTAGCTACAGACTTCGTTGTTGCGTGTTTTGTTGTTTTTGTGTGTGATGTTAGCAATGAAGTGGTGCTGGAATCTGAACCTGTTGCTTGGCTTTGTCTGATAACGGCTTTACCTGAGAACGTATCAATCAAAGGTATCTAAAGGTTAAACATCAGATACACCAGACAGATGTTTAAATTACTGCACGACATTTTACTGGTAAATACATAATAATAAGTCGTGGATTGAATACGAATGGAGTTCGAAATAAATGTTGTGCATTAAGAGTTCTGTCTATGCAAATACTTGCCAGTTTCCATTTAGCTGCATGGCGTTTGAGGTGATGACGAAAATTTCGATGTTTACGTAGATGTTTGAAGTTAAAGAAAACATTCCAGAGATACGTAAACCAGCTAAAACTTGTCGAGGGTGCGTCTTTCTTTTCGCTATGATTTCGTTGCGCTTTGTTGTAGAGTGAATAACAGCGAGCTCTCTCCATTGTGGAGACATAACGCGTGAAAACGCTATTGTTCGACCGTGTTTAAGCCAAATAAACTCCGCTTCGGTTGTTGCCTAGCAACACCACATTGCGGCTGGGAGACAGAGCGTTACACGTCAGTGATTTTGTTTGTCTGAACTTGATTTAGTGACTGCGTTTGGGCGTGACTAAGGCACGCTTTCTGCCTAAATAACCCCCGCATGCCAATTACAGCGCTTGAATTATGTGAACGATGTTTAACTTGTCGTAAAATGCTTTCATTGTGCTTCAAATCATCCGACACGTTAAAGCATAAAGTAGGCCAATTCATCAACTCTGATATTAAATATGCGTTTGACGCCCCCCAAAAAATATGCCCGAAATAGTTGAACAGAACCTTCATTCAACATGAAATATCTCGAATTCTAAAACAATTGTCATTTGACCTTCAGGTTTTATGCCTATTGTGCAACAGTATACAGTTGCACCGAAGTATGCTTTGTTTCAGAAACATGACCTATCGGGTCTGTGATAATTACAGTACGGGGTCAAAAGAAATCTACACCCTAAAAGCCATCCTATAGCATGTCAAACACTGCTGTCAATCATTTTTAAAGCTTGTTGGTGCCTAGAAAAGATTGCTTATGTGTTGTTATTGTTGCAGATTTGAAGTGCGTTTTGTTTTTCTCTGCGATCGATGCATAAAGTCATGTTGGTGCCGCTTGTGTACTATTTGCTTACGTCGCACCAAATTGTTCAACACTGACTTTTTAACAGCTTAGGTTAAGACCACAGGCAAGGCAATACTGAAAACAAAATGGGTTGCAATTCAAGCAAAGGCACTGCAGTGATCACTCAGCAATCTAAAAAGGCGCCAGGAGCGACAAATGGCACAAGTCTGGCAAAAGTGAAGCCTACGCCAAGAACTGAATCATCAGACCCTGAACCAGCTCAAACTGAAACAGGTTAATGTTTATTTTTTAAGAACATGTTTGTTGATTGTTTTTAACAACATGTTTGTTGAAGAATAAATGCTGGTTGTTAGTTTAACACCCTATATGACTTGCTTTTTTCACAAATATATTAACTTCTATGAGGAAATATTCTGTGTCAACACAATAAAGATAATGCGCTGAAGGGTTTACTTTATATTGCAGAAAAACCGAAAGTCGAAGAAAACGCAGACTCAACAGAAAGTAAGTAACAAAAATCCGCTCTCGTACAGTTTTGTTTCGATTTTGATTTACAAATCTATTGTGATCATGTAACTTCATTGTTCCAAGTAGAGCACAAAGCTACAATGGATATTTAAAAGTTTGTTTTAGGACGAAATAAACTTACTGTGTGGTTTGGGTTCGGGGCCTCGTTGTTGTAATAGAGGCGAACAGTAGTCATTCGTGCTTTGATAGACCACTTCGATGCTTTTACAACAGAAAGTGTGAGTAGGGTACATCGTGTGTTGCTTGTCTGTCCCCAAGGCTTGTTGTCAAATAGTACACAGCAGCTTGGTGCTCACTCTGCAAAGAAACCAGTAGGGAACATATAGGCATTCGCAATTTAATGAACTTCTAGCATCGGAAATACCCATAAATATTTAATAAAACGGGGCATGCTGGTGCGGAGCGGTTCCTAATTGCACATTAAACCGCATTTCATTTCCAGCAAGGTGTTTGGGACTAAAACGGTGCTTTAAACGTTCAGAAAATCGATGCCAACGAAAAGTTTATTTAAGTCATAAAATTGCAAACATGTTGGTATGCTACGCACACACGCTAGATTCACGTGTTTTGAGACGTTTGGTGCCGTTTCTATTTGCAATGTAGTAAAATTTCGACGAACGATTTTGTGGGTGTGGATTTTTGTGCCCGTGAAAGTTTGCGGTCACCGACAACGCCCGGTAAATCAACCTCACATATCCATTTCTCGCATTACACCACAACCACAAACACATATAACCCGTGTTGTGTAATGAACTAATGTTTGCGGTCATAGGCCGTTCAACTATTTGCAAAGATGGTTGAAATGAGTATTGGCCAAAAATAATCACAACATGAATCAGTAAGTTTTGGCGATGGACACGTCGCACCTTCCGGATACCGAACGATCGGACGTATTCACGTTATCTGCGTCCTTTTATGCCACCTCATGTTTACAAGAGGCGTCGTTTCAGGTTAAGCTGTTATGGTTGCCAGTTATGACGACCGTACGTAACATGATTCCTCACAAAGATCGGGGACCGTTGGTGAAAGGATCAGCCCTGCGGCGCGCGGGAGTGGGTCACTTGGAATTAGGCAAGTCGAGTCATGTCGGTCGTTCCACCACCAAAGTGGCTTTGAGTCAATCCACCACGACCTTTTCTCTATGGATATATATATACTAATGCAGCTGTGAAACGTACCTACGAACATCAACTTACACGCCAGCACCTTTATTTGACTGTGCCATTGTATGCAGAATGTATAAGTACACATAGGTGGAGCGAAGATAAATGAGGGCAAACAGCATTGAAGGGAAGATTTGCCCACTAACGCTTAATCCAATCCCTTCTTTGCAATGCGGTTGCCACGGCTACATGCGTGCCGCGAATTGTCTCCAACTCGCGTTGCAGTTTCTCACATCGTAAATGAATTTTAACGCGGGCTTTGTTTTGACTGATCCTGTTCATAGAGCAAGCGCTATCTCAAAAACAATATGAATATTATATTTTGTGGTCGTTTGCAAAATTTATCGTTTCAGTCCTTTTGCCATGTATGCGCTTAACTTAACGTATGGAGCTGGCAAATATTCTGACATAGAATGGTACTGTATTCAACTAAGGTTATTACAATGTTTCATTAAAAGGGGTTGTTATTTTTAGCTGGAGAGCAAATAACTGCTGCACCAGTAACTGCTACATCGGAAGAAGGTTGGTGTTTTTGTTTTGTGACATTCCTGCATAAGCCCCAAACATGACTTTATACAGTATACGGGTTCTCGTCAACAAATTAAAACATTTTTATGCAAATTACATTGATATGGTTAATCAACCCAACACTAATAGAGTACTATAGCTCAAATTTAACAATAATTCAGATAAATTCAATTATTTGCTCGTGTATGTGTGTGTTTCGTGAAGATTAAAGTGGACAATCATTTTCCCCACAATAATCAATCAAGCTTCTCTTTAAGAAACTGAAAAGCCCGTTGAGGAAACAGCGCCTGAACCAGAAAAGACTCCTACTCGTAAGTAAGATGAAAATAATCATCTAGACAAAAGGGCTTTCTTAATCTTGCTTTTCGACCCTGCATAGAAATCAGGAACATACATTGACAATTTTTCATTGTTTTTTGCGCAAGGTCATTTGCTTCCTGTGCTTTAGCTGCCATATATTGTGTTTAGATGTAAATGAGGATCAAGTTTACATTACAATTTTGCGCCTCGCCCGTAGCAACAAAGTTGCGCTTAATTATTAATTGTAGCTGTCTCTGCAGTCCTGCAAAATTGCTCCCATGATCTATCTTTCACACAAACCTTTTCGCTTATCTTAACTTCAGGCCATGTTTGTGTATTGCGTTGGCATTGGTCCAGAGTTGCTTGCATCTTTATCAGCCGAGATGTTTATTACAAAACTCCTGAGTTTAGCTGCATTATTGATGCACCTGCGTTAAGACGCCATTGCAAAAAACGGCCACGATTTTACGTGGAAAGTTTTATGCAGCCCCAAAAGAACCCGAAACGGAAGCAAAGCCGCCCACTCCGGCGCCAGCGGAACCAGAGCCCCAGCCGGAACCAGAACCTGAACCTGAAGCGCCCCCTGCTGAAGAACCGGCTGCAGGTTAATTGGCCCTCGGACACTTAGCATGACCCGTTTGACATTTAGTATAGCAGTAGACACAACCAACGAAATTCCATTTGGAATAGCTTTAACTTTTGTTCATTAACTTTTTGTTGCTAGTGTTACTGCATTAATAACCGTTTTGGCACTGGTATATCTTACCAATTAAGTGTTTTGTATAAACAAAATACATACGCTTTTTTATGTTTTGTGGTTAATCGTTTTGCATGTAAGGTTTGTTAATGCAACAGTTAAACATTAACTGGTTACAAGTACTTTAAACAAAACTCTAACGAGTCCAAATTTGCATATTGTTGCTGCCAACTATACTATAGTGTACAAGTCTCCAGAAAATATTAATTTCATGTAGAACAATTTGCATTTTGCAATCAGCAACAATATTGTTTACAATTTCGATCAACTACACTTTAGCCAACACAACGCATGCATACAATAGAAACAAATTGTAACATTCATTTTATTTCATTACGTTGTGTTTTTGTACTGCTTTTGTTGCCGTGCTGTTTGTGTTTGTTATGTTTTATGTTGTATATGTATTCAATATATGTTTCTTGAATTGTTTTCGTACTGATGCTTAGTTTTTTCTGTTAATGTGTCAACCATCCTTTTTGTACTGAGAAGTTTATCTTTCTTAACCTATCAAATAATGTTTACCGTGTTTGTTTTTTAGCGGAGACCGCACCAGAGGAACCTGAACAACAAACAGAAGCGTCGCCTGCTGGTATGTTAAATAGCCTCAGATCGAATTTGTTGTGTGAAAACAATCCGTTATGCGCTGCTTTAGTTAAATTATTCGAAGTAGACCCGATGAAGGGCAATTATGTAGTTATGCAGTTATTGCGACGTCGCTGAGCGTATAACAATGATCAAACAATCGTAAAAAATCTATTTGCCCTTTAAAGTCGGTCCAGGGGTTCGGGTATACGCCGTAAATTCATGTCGTAAGTTTTTCCGAAGGTTTTCGTTGTTCTGCCCTCACAAACAAATAGCAAATTGGGTATGTCACCGTCGTGTCTAAACTTGCTCAATTAATGAGTTTCGTATGGCCAGTAATCCCTAAGAACTATTGTTGTTGCGCGGTTTGCGATACCTGAATACTGAAAAAGCTCTCGAAACACCCTTTAGGCCACTACATCCACCACGCAGAACGTCTTCGGCATTGTGCGCTTGTAACAGTGCACTTTTCTGATTAGATTTGACCACCACTTATGGTTCGAAGGCTTTTGTCCGCTGAGTGGCTCAAAACACCTCACAACTGAGATGCTAAAGATTGTCGATGGTGTTTGGCGGTCAAAATAAGGCCAATGCGCCTATAAGCAGTAGAATTTTTTTTAATTGTGCAATGCGTTTATGTACGAAATGGAAATTAACACACCTTAATTGTTATAGCCGAACAAACTGAAGCTCCGGCAGAAGCTCCGGCAGAAGCCCCGGCAGAAGCCGATGCCAACCAAGAGTCTGCCCCCGTGGAGGCGTCGGGTAAGCAAAAATTCAATTTACACATCCAAAAATTATTATATCAATATAAAATATTCTTTTCAGCTTGTATGAGGCCTGTAGACCTCGATTTGTCACTCTCTTTTAAAATTATCTGTAGCAAACACAATTCTGGATTTTCTATCACTAGCAACAGTTAATACTTTTACCAGTTTTGAAATTAACCTCTTTATTATCAAATGATCCTTTGTTGTCGCATAAGTCAGTCAGACACCAACTTAGCCAGCATTATTTAGATCGGTTTGGTTGTTGGTTATGATTGCCCAATACATTCCTGGATTTTTCAGGACTTTTGGACTTTTTACTCTCTTGCATCACCACGTGTTCAACACTTATACGATCTTAGTTTTCTGCAAACGGTCAATAAACCTCTTTTGAAAACTTTAACTTTTTAGGTGATGGAGACGGTGATGCTGGTGGTGATGCGTAAAACTGGATCATCAAATGCTTTGCGAGTTTAAATGCAACCACCGCGGCAGTTCTTTTTGAAACAATTTCAACTCTTGTAACTGTAATTTTTTGTAACTGTAATTTGCAAAAACTACTGTTCGCCATACTGTACATATATTTAAATATTTTCAAATTGGTTTGCACAAAACAGTTTGTCTGACCAAGTAGATTGGGTTAAACAAATATTATCCAGTAACGTTAACTCGTTCAAAATGTCTGGCTCGTTGCATTGCGACTACCAAGATAAGTGTTACTGAACATTTTTGTTTATACTGTGTTTTTACGACTGTGAGTATATCATTTCAATACTTCTGGTTTCAACTTCAATCCAATTCCGTCTCGGTTAAACACCTCCAAAATCCATTTCGCACAAATGAACTATAACATAAGCGAAAACTGCATGTACACGTCGGACTCGAATCAGCGTTACTTAACTTTTTAAAAAAACATTGTGTTTTTTATTGTACATAAAGGCTGATCTATGATATCGTTCATCAATACAGATAAAACTACGAAGTTTAACTTAATATTTATCGTGTTGTCGGAAATATTGGTGTGTAGAAGTGATATGTAGAAAGAGGCTTCACATTCAGGAGATGATGGTAATTTAATAAGTTTTTACAAAAGGTTCCTATCATAATTTCCTGCCGATCAAACATGTAACTTTTCCGGAAAGCTTGTAGCCTTGAAAACGTTGACAATATTATGTATAGCAAGGATTCTCAAACTTTTCAAGCATGCGGTGCAAATTTTCTTTCCGCGGTACATTTTGCAGGCCAACAACACATAAGTTATTAAATGAAAGTTGCAACTTTATTTTGGTGCGTCAGTTTCCCTCTAATAAAAAATAATGAGCTTTAAAACAATATTAATGAGCTTTAAAACGATAGAGCTTTAAAACGAATATATAAGAAAAAATGAGCTTTAAAACGATATTATGCACGCTCGTATTTTGTCATCAGGTGTCACAACAGCAGAAAATTTTTGCGCTTTGCAAAATTCAATCTTTATAATTTGAAGATAATAGGCTACAAAACTTTTTTCTGGGAATTTGACAGAAATTAAACTTTTTACCTGCATTTTATGTTAAACAGTTTGTAGATTGTCCTAGACCAGGGGTCGGCAACCTTTTAGGAGACGCGTGCCAATTTGCTTGTTGTTTCCATGTTAATGACCTCGCGTGCCAACATTTTTCTAAATAATAGTGGTTCGTGCCAGCAGATGTCAATAATCAAGAGAAATCAGAGTGTTTTGTGTATGTAAGGCTGAATTTTAAGATAACATCATCATCATCATCATTTTATTTTCAGTTGCGTACGCGGTTATTGCATGCAAATAAAATATAATAGGCAAGCAACTGGTGGATGGCGAAGGGACCATATAGGTCAGACAGTGTAACAGGTTAATGTTTGTTACTTCAATTTGTTACTTCAATATAAACTACTAATTGCTAATTGTTACTTCAATATAAACACGAAAATCGGTTGGCGTGCCATGAAAAACACCTCGCGTGCCAACCTTGACACATGTGCCAGGGGTTGCCGACCCCTGTCATAGACTAATGATTTTAAAATTGATGGAATATTTTACTTCCAGTTTTTTCTAGACTGTTTTTTTTTACTCGAGAAAAGAAGTGCTTTGCGCATAAAACTGAAGTTACGAAATTTCGTTAGAACTCAGTTACTAAAAACTTAATTAAGAAGTTTACAACACACATCCGCAGTATAGACAGTAGGTTACGATTTCGTTTACAAGTAAACCATTCTTTGTTTGAAACTGTGGACCCCATATAGAACATAGTACCAGGTATACGAGGTCGTATTGCTATTAACAATTTTGAGCACTATTTGTTAATCAGAAGTTGAGAAAAAGTAATGACCTAAAATTTGAACTTTTATCTGGAGTGTTTTTGATTCAAATGCCTTCAAATCGTTTTATCGGTGCCGTTTGACATTACCGTGCTTAGTAGGTTACTGGATTTTAAAAATGGCCTTTTTCATACATTTTGCATTAGCCACATTTAATGATACAATTATACCCTACAACATGCGTCGCAGCTGGTCAATGTAAATAAAATCGATTCGCCAGCTCAATGTTTTTGTAAACATGTAAGCGGTTTTTGTAAACATGTAAAACATTGAACTTATTCGTGATTTAAAATCCTAAAAAAATTGTAACTGCACAAAACATAAATTTATACAAATGGACATGGGTGTTGTAAACCCTGGTCGACTTTAATGTGTGCGCCTTTTGCAAAATCAGTCACAGTTATAGATGCGAGTAATTTGGATCAATGTATTTTTTTTAAAATGGTTTGTTTCACGCGGATTGATCACTGCTGCATCGAAAACGGCTGTGCATGACAAGGTCAGGCTCCTATTCGATCTTCCTTATATACTAGAAAAGCGGTTCTCAAACTTTTTTGATTTATTGTTATGACGGTCCCTTCGCATTTTTTTCGAGCACTCGCGGTCCAAGCAAAATATAGTCATAAAATTTCAAATACCTGGGCAAAATAAAACTCTCCAGTTAACAAACTAAAAATTGATTTATTCTTTTCAAAAGCATTCCCACAACAACATACGGAATGAATTTAGTTTAGTTACTAAACTTTAGTATGATCACTTTGCGTGGGAAACTGGGAATGTTGCAAAGACAATTTATTACGTCACAAACAAGACTAAACAATATAAAGATAGTGCGCGAACAATTGCCTCTGTTTGTTATTTGAAAATGAAGTAAAGAGCCCACTGATCTCTATATGTTTGTAGAGATCAGTGAAAGAACCACTTCTTGTCCTAGAAAACTCGTTTCTCCATATAATTTACTCGCAAGATCTCATATTACATAAGATTGAATATATACTTTAAGCTTCTCGCGGTCCCCCTGAAATCGCTTGGCGGACCCCTGGGGCAGGGGTCGGCAATCTTTTTTGCACTGCGGACCGTTTTTGAAACTAAAATTTGATAACGGACCGGTCTTCAAAAACTACAATTATTTAGCAATGAAAACACCTAAATTAGTTTATCATCCTCGTGATACATGGGCAAAATGTTTCATACCATTTTGCCTGAAAAGTTATACGGCCCGGTAACAAACTCCTCGCGGACCGGTACTGGGCCGCGGACCGGCGGTTGCCGACCACTGTCCTACGGGACCGCGGACCCCAGTTCGAGAACCGCTGTACTAGAAGCATTCTCACTTTTTAGTGCGCTATACAAACTAAAAAATATTATGCATTTTTATTTTATATCGAAGCTTTAAAACCGAAGTTGTAGACAATGGAATAATTAATTGTCTATCTAAATTCGCGGTAACATTTTTTCTGTCTTTTGAAACAAATATAGGCCTACAACCCAATTTGGTTTACTATAATGTTCGTGCAAGATTCTTAAAAAAGCAGGATATTTTCGAGGTCAATTGTCCATCTATCTTATTGTTTCCAGATTTAAATGGTTATAACGACGTGGCTGTAATATGATTGCGTAACTTGGCAAAAGCACTGTGCCTAAATATGAAAGCAGAGCATAAAGGTTTGAAACAGCACTTTTTTCAAATAGTTTGCTCAGAACATATATTACTACAAAGTGTTTTTTATGTGACAGCGCTCATTGGACTGAATATTTGCCAATTAGTACCAATATTTCTCAGAATGTTAAAAAACGCCGAGTAAAAACATTTTTTTTACCTGAAACTAATTTAGGCTTACTTGTTTTGTACATGGTTGAAATTTTGGAATTTGTGGAAACAGTAAACGAAATAAAAAACCTTAGCAGTAAAACATATATTTAAACAGGCTTTTGTATTCTGGTGGTGTTTTTGCTGAAGCAAAAGTAATCAACTGACGTTGTTGCTTATTGACAACCGGATGACTGTTATCAGCATATATTAACTCTGTACCACCATCTAGCGAACGAACTAATAAAATGTAAACAATGCTACACAAAGATATGATTGACTGAAGTAATCTTTATATTTTATAGGCTACTTACTGACATGTGAAGGAAGTCGCTTGTCAAACTATGCGTGATTTCCAATTTTTTATGCGTAAATAAATGTGGTTTGATTTTCCGAGATTTTCACAAAACAGTTAATTTATTGCAATTGTTTAAAACTTCTCAGTGAAACGTCCTTACACCTTAGTAAACCATATCAAAACTATGACTCGGAATACTGACTGACATTATAGAGTCTATATCTATAATATAGACTGCAAAACATGTCCGTAAATGCGCAAAATCATGGTTCCAAAACTGGGAGTTGCAACACTGTGTCGCATTCTACAAAGGCGTTATTATTGTATTATGAATGAGAGACACCCTAATACAGGGGTGTCAAACTCATGGGGCTTCGAGGGCCACATTGCAGTTGGAAATTATGCCAAGGGGCGCATGTGATTTTTAATCTAGTTTTCTCAAGTTTAACCAGGGGAGCACAACCTTTTCGGCCGCATTGCAGATCCTTATTTCACCTTGTTTTAAAATTACAGATATAAAGAAATAGGTTTATATCCTATGTATACCATCTATTGACGCCCCAATAGCCCAGACTAATTTCCAAATTGATGCGCAGATTGAGCTGCACAGTGTGAAGATCAGTCCTAACTGTTTATGACGTCATAATCTATATTGTGATGCCTGTGGTACCTGTTTTTTCGCATTGTTTGTACACATTAGGCGCACAAAAGTCTGACGCATATGGCTATTTCGGATGGTAATACTACTCTTTTCAGTACCACAAAATCTGTTTAGAGCAGTTTGAAAGTCAAAATATTTGGCAAATGAGTTTTATTTACGTCACGGCCGCCAGTTGTGGACCCCTGACTGAAACTAAACGCTTTTTTTAGTTAGAGCGGGGGTGTCCAACACGTGGCACGCGTGCCAAAAGTGTCACGCATCGCATTTGAAAATGGCACTCGAGCTGTTGCACATTTAGATGGTAAACATTAGGATTTGGCATGCAATTAATTTTGTGTCTATTAATTCTTCTTGGTCTTTATTCTAACTTCAGCAAAGACTACACAACCCACTAACTAAATTGTTCGTTTCTTTACAAAACATAATCCCCGTTGCAAACTATTTGTATCTTGGGTCGCATAAACGGAGTATCATAAACAAGTTTACTCGCATTTGACGACATATTTTTTTTCTAAACATTTAATAAGGTTCTATGTATTGGCCAAATATTTGTACAGAACCCGTACCGGTAAGACAGTTAAGACATGGTTTGGAAAAAGTACCAAACGTTGGTACGCGAGGATATTTTGAAAATTTTTTGAAATTGTACCCTTTAAAAATAAATGTGCTATATCGATTTTTAATTATTTGTTTATGACTGAATAACCGAGAGAATGTTAACTAAATTGCCAGACAATGGTTATTATCAAACAACAATGGTCATTTACACATACTTTGTGTGCAGCTAAAGCAATGATAATAACTTTTTTGTGTAATTTGCCTCAAAAAAATTGCTGGGTGAATTGTTCGCTATCATGTTTGTGGGCACAACTATGTCGTTTTTTTGTTTTCGTTGGATGTTCTTTAACTTGTTAAACGTCACAAAATATTGCCCCCCCCCCCCCCCCCCCAATTTTCCGCTGCCTACGCCACTGGCTGGAAGTTCGACCAACGACTATTTTGGTTCAACAAAGTTTTTCAAAAGCGATGCACAAAAACACTGCGTTTAAGAGAATTATGGCTAGCATTGTGACATCACTTAGCTGTGTTTGAGAATGTCATGGAACGTAGACGAAAACCTAACATAATTAAGGTATGAAATTGTTTTGATGCACTGGTCTAATTTTCCGAACGGATTGGTACCCAAACTTATTGCGCTACGATGAAATAAAGCCAAAGTAATATATTAGCTAAAATGTCCATCGGTATATTCAGTAAAAAATGGTATGGCCTTGTCACTCGAAATACCAGTAAGTTCCAACAGTTTTTTTGAAATCCAAAAAAATTAGCACAATAGCCCTTCAAGCTGTGTGCAGTGAAGCGTGTGTTGTCAGCGGGGAGTCCCGAACGCGAGCCTTTTTCTTTCTTTACCCGGGGGTTGTCGATTGGGTAGAAACGTCATATGGTAGTGGGTACTGCATATGGCAGCGCTAGTATGTCTGTGAACGTGCTGTTTCTGTGATGTGCTGAAAGCAGGGTAACAGTATAGTTTCTCAAGTCGTAGAGATAAATTCTAACATTTCTACAACCTTCAATAATGTTATCACGCAAATGTTTAAACTGCCCGATGTTTCGTGGTATTCCTAGTTTACACATGTCGAAAAACCTCGACTATTCGGGCAGAAGTTGTCGCATAAATTAGTTTAAAGCTGTGACCTGATGTTGTGAATATGGCCAGAAATGTATGCATTGCTTTAAATAGTCATCATGTTAGTACATTCTGATTTAAAAGGTCCATTTTGTGGAAAAGTAAATATTGTGTGAATTCCTGATTCTCTTATTATTATTTTTACAGACTTGTGTGGTGTCAAAATCTGATTATGAATATACAGGTCATCACTAATAAGATAATTAATTGACTTTCGGTGTGATGAATTAAAAATTGCCAAAAATAGTCTCAAAACAACCATGGCTACTCGAATGTATGTTTGTGAATCAGCAGAACACCCTTCATCCCTCTTACTGGGCTTGAATGAACAAAGATTGAAGGTAACTAGTTCCATCAAAAATAAACACTGATTTGTGTTTAAGAATAATTGATGAAGCAACAGTGCTTCCTAAATCTGTAATAAACACTGCATGTGATTGATGTTTAGTTTTTATAATTGTTACTTTTTGTAGGGTTCACTTTGTGACATTACAATCCGAGTGCAAGGACATCTTTTTAAGGCACATGTGAATGTTCTTGCATCAGCCATGGGCTACTTCAGGTAATTGGGTGTCAGTACATAAGTTTATGATTTAAAGCTGATTACTTTTTTTCTTATAACTTATTAAAAGATGTTTACTAGAAATTCATGGCATGGGGTCTACTGGGTTCGATAAAAGTGCTTAACTTTCAATGCTGTTTTATTAGAGATTTGTTCTGCAAACCGAATAAAGAAAAGCATGAAGGAATCATTGACATTCCTATGATTGTCAACAGTACTGGATTCGCCAAAATACTGGACTTTGTCTACACTTCACAACTGTGCCTCAGTCAAAGCACTGTAATGCAGGTGAGAAATCTTGTCACATTTTGGCCAATAAACTATGCACTATTTTGGACTGATGTATTTTTAGGTTTTCTGAAAGAAATATAGGGCCATATTCCATAGTACTAAATTAAAACCTCTATTCCTTCCAACACTAAAAGTTTGACACATTCACCTTTAATCTCACCTTATGGTAGCACACGTGTGAGTGCCAATGCGTCATCGGCTTTGGCCCAATTTCCACCGAGTTAATGCATTAAAGTGGGTTAGACTATGTGAACTGGTTGTTGCAGCGCGGCCATAGAACCGATTTACCATGTATGGTTGTGCACTGCTAAGCACAAATCGTTGACCATGAGTTGCCAACAAGTGCTGAAGGGACCGCGTTTTAATGGGAGTGGTGATTTGTGGCCTTTGGGCAACGACTGTTATCGCCCCCGGCACCCGGTTATGGCCTCACACGCTAATGACAACGACCCAACGTGACTCCCATTGCTAACAGGTGTCACGTACATGCAATAATATAAAGTGCGCATTGATTCCCGTGATTGGTTTCCATTTTAGTCCGTGCGCTAAGTTGCGGACACGTTAGTGGTATATGGTTATGCCGTTGACAGAGCACCGCATTGACAATAGATAAGTCTTGATTGGCGATGGCATAATCCATGCTGTCTGTGTTCCATTTCCGATGGGTTGATGGTTTTGTTTATCCCTCGAAGTTGGTGTTTACCTCAAATGCCTTTTCACATAAGAAAAGTGCTAACAGCTTTGACGTGTTGCGTATTCCAGTTTGGAAAGCATATAGTCTTCGGATTTAAATTTAACTCAAAGCTGTATTTTAATCATGCCCTTCCATTGTGCTTACCATCCGAATTTGTTTAATTCAAATGTGCTCGATTCTTTGGTCCTGTCGCAAGCGGCGTAGCCATCCGATTTGCATTCATCCCCTTTTGGTATTTGGTAAACATGACCGAATGAGCCGGCGCGACGGGTGTTATGTGGATCACGGCAAGCTGCTTTACACATTTTTCGCGGAAGGAAAGACCGTACACCCAGTTTTGCAACGCTTCCGCTGTAGGCAGTAACCGCATTTGAAGCGTCCATTGCCGTCGTGGCGGTTTTTCCATTCCCATGCACGCACGCTGTGGGTCTTTTCCGCTTGCGCACACGCTGAAATCGATAGTAAGCTGGATTTTTGAAATAACGCTGAGGGATACCGATTTCGTAAATAGAAACCATAAATATAGCATGTGGTATATTTATGTCCATGTGATTGCATGTTTGTCGGGCCAAAATTAGGTATGCTACCCAAATTTGACATCGCCTTGTGTCTGGGCGCCTGATTTCTATGTCATACTCCTGTCGATGGGAACATAAGGCTTTGTCGGTTTGTGGGGTAGCAACCCCATTGTCGCCCTACTAATGAGGTCCAGTAACAGGATATAGGCGAGTTTTCTTATCGTCAGGCAGCGCGCCACGCAATGCACACAAAGCCGAGAGTTATAAACACAATGGCCCCGCGGGGCGTACCCTCCTGGGCGCCCTTTTGTGAAAAACCTCCCTACAAATGTGTACTTCGGAAGGTCGAACACCCACTTCATAGCCTCGGTTCTTTGTTCCATCTTCTTGGGTCGAACCGTCGCGCGAAACTAGTTTTTCCCAACATCATTTATGCGAGTCTTTGATTTGGAATCTACCTTTGGAAAACAAAAACAATACACTCAGTTTTGAATTATTCCCAAACTAATGCAGTTTCGCTCTTTCTGCATCGAATACATAAACGCGAAAACCAGAACTAATGTGTATTTTTCCGGTTTGCATGCGTGCTTATATTTTTTATTTAGAAAAAAAATCCAGCAATGTGGAGAATTTTTTTGCATGGAAGCGCTTCGAAAAACTTTGATTTAAATTAGCAAGCAAATTAATCTTGATGTTGCTTGCTTAAAGACTTGTTGTTCAGGCGCATGTAGGCCTGTCACCACACTGAGTCACCAGTGCACACCCCGGGGCCCCGAACGTGGGGAAACCTTGCTTGTCGCCGTGTTTACTGTCTTGTAAACAGCTATTTGCCTATGTGTCCGCCCTTAGTATATGGGCCACACGCTCTTACGAAATGTGTACGCATGTTTTTTTTCATGATTTCCTATGTGGGGCGAGATTTTGCGCAATTCCCAGTTTGTTCCCTGTGTTCCCTTGGGAATAGACCAGATAGCATGTTTATTATAAACCTCCCAGATCAAAATGTTGGCCGTATGTGGGAGCGGGTTTTTTTACGCGTAGGAAATTTTCTGCACATTCATAAGGGGAACCGCAGTGCAGGAAACCCCCGGGTAGTCGAGTCAGCGCGCTATGTTTGCCATCAGTGCGATCGATTAGCGCCTTATGGACTCCCCAAAACATAGCGATGCGTCGAAATTGGACCCAGCGGTATTTGTATTCGAAAGTGTTGCAGAGAAAATCGTGTTCAGTCCTGCCCTACAAGTTGATTGATGTGCGCTTTGTGGACAACTACTCCCCACAGACAAGTTCCAATCCCAGCAACACCAGTCTGTGCCAACCCCAAGCAATACTTCAACATAAGCAGACTAAACCATGCTTTTAACTCATCCCCAGTTCTTTCGTGATATGCGATGCTTGGCAACGCACGGTTATCCCACTTGGAGCAGGCAGTTATTTGCTAGCCCCGGGCGCGCGCAGAGGGTGTTTAGACAGGCCGGCGCGATCCATCCCAGGCCCTTTCCTTGTAACTACACACGCACATATGTGCGCGCACACCCAAAGCTGTGGTGGAGGCGAGAAACAAGGGGGCCGAAACACTCTCGACGCCAACGAGCTTGCCGCTGCCTGCCATGTTACCGGGAGTCGCCCAGCACCATATGGTCCCTGGCGTTATTTAACGGTCGCTGAACAATTGTTCCCACGTACCCGCTGGGCTCTGTTAAGTTCCAACTGCGGGCTTTTAAACACTAAGACTGGGTAAGGCGATGTTTGTGCCAAATGTATACAGACGTGCGCCTGAGCCCAGTTGCATGTATGAAAAACTGGGTGTGTGGTGCCGGGACGTATGGCTTTTGCGACAAATTCAAATATTTGAGGTGCTTTGTCTTGGTTTATTCCCAAAGCGCGCTTTACCCCAAGTGCTTCGACGTCGACGGGAACTACAACATATGGTTTCGTTTGACCTCCCGACTAAACCTGTCATACACTGTCATTTGCATGACTTGGGCATATTTTGACGAGTTGACTTGACAAGTGAAACAGCTCCCGTGTTGCGGTTTCTGACTACGTGATGTGACATATCAACCGAAACTGCTCAATCTTGATCGCAACATGTTCCTTACATCTCGCCGGCTTTGCATTGTTGATGGTATTAAGTCAGAACACCCGCTGTTTTATTCCGTCGGATATTTTATTGTTTACGACCCTATCAGTGGTAAGCCGATGAGATCTCGTCCCATATTCTTGGTCAGTAGAGTCTCGTGTATTGAAGGTTTTGCGCTGCGCTTCCTGTTAATTCGTGTCATTAGATCGCAACATTTTAAAATTTGTTTCGATCAAACTTTGGTTTAAACCACGGCTATATCTCCGCTATGCATAGACGCGCTGCAAAAAATGCACTAGTGCACTAGTTGCAATGCAAAATATGACAGAATTCCAAATTTGGTTCCGCAACAGAATTCGTGTCAACACCCACAGTCTGTTCCTAATTAACGCCGCGGCATCTTGCCTTTTGATATCGCGTTTGGGATCACTCTGCGTGTGCCCGCCAAACGATTAGTCTCAACATCGTTAGCAGTAAAGGGTGCGAGCCAAACTCCAAGGGTCACGTGGTTCCCGCTGGCGACTTCCCATTGGCTGACGTGCGAAAAAAACAAGTCGTCATGGCGAGAGCCAGAATTTGTTGCCCCGTAGGCACGTTGTTTTTCTATGCGCTATCCTAGGAAAGGTCGCGCGTTTAATTGGTTGTGAAGCAGCCGAGGTTGCTTCTATCGCCCAGGGCTGTCCCCGCAATTCTTAATCCCTGTCGAGCTACAGCGCCTAAGGAACTTTAATAACAAGTGCCTACCGCTTTTAAGTCCATCGCACCTACTTTGCATAGTATCCGACGGGAGGTAATCGTGTCGTTTTGCCAATCAGTGTGTAGGTTGATTTTACGATTTTACCGCATACGATTTGAAGTTTTCCGACTCCCTGTGTCGACTTCACAGAGCTTAATTTTAGCAACAAAATTTTGTTTAAAATTGTAAAATGTCACCATAGTCGTTTTTACGGTGCCCCATGTATGGTTACTGATACAAGGTTAGATATGTCTTGCGCCGTCAATGAATCGTCGTGTAGCAGTCACTCCATTCGCATATATGTTTCGAAATGATGACGCGTCGCAATGTGGATGTGGAATCAACTTGATCGAGACAGGAGCCATTCCCGTGTCCTGCTTGCTGCAATCGCGTGACACTCGCGTCGCATCACTCGTCCACCACCTGTCACGTGTTGCCGCCATTTCCCGACCGTGATTAATCGGCGTTCCTGCATGCAATGGGCAAATATACCACACCGCTTCTAGGACCTTTCACGCTATACCTGCACAAAGCGCACAAAGGCCCGTTCAGCTCACAAAGGCCCGTTTTGGGTCACACCATGCTAATAATTCGCGGGAAACACACCATCCGTCCGCTCGTAGCAAAGTCATCCGTCGTTCCAGACTTTTCTGGTCAACGCTAAATTACATCACACTTGTGCTAATTCCTTGTCTGATGTCTTTTATGGAATTGTTTATGTGTACGAGACTTTAAATTGAAAACTAGGGTACACTTGATGCACAAGACGTGACATCTTGATTGTTGCGTGCCCTACAAATGAGCGGATGCGCTTGGTGCCTATATTCGAGATTTCCAGTTCCTTAAGAATTGTTAGTGGTTTTCAGCAGACAGCACAGTCGTGGCCGAAACTCAAACTGGGTGGCATTGTTGACCCGCTGTATGGAAACGCGAATGAGCGAGCTCTTCCGTTTCACACGCAGTACTATGCGCGCCGCTGCATCCGGTTCTGACGTTTGGGTCGCGAAAAGCGGCTGCCGTGGCCCCATTTGCTGTGAAATTATTGGAGATGGGTATGGGCGCTTTTGCTGATCTCATAGGACACTTTGGTTGTACCTCACGCTTGTCACCTTCTCAGTTTTAAAGCTTAACCAATCAGGTTCCATGGGCGACAAGTGGCTTGTAAAAACTGCCCCAACCGTTTTATTCCCTTTTCTCGTTATGATACACCCCCAAAAGCTACAACCTGTTCAAAATGTTTCTATGACCTGTGCGCTCGTGACGCGTCCTTTCACCTTGCGCAGCGGCTACCACGCCTATCAGCACGTTTTACAGCACGCACCCGACAAGCAAGATTTTGTACGTCAATCGCGACCCTTCAAAGATGCCAATCCTGCTGACATGCCCGCCCTTTGATGAACTTCGTTGCACTCCGTCTTGTCAGCAATTACGCCAAATGCATTATATTTCCACCTATTGGTATAGTGATATGAATTCCCTAACTCAAATACATGTTGTGTGTTCTGACTTGGCCCACCTTAACACAAGGTGTAGTTGTGCCCGCGCATGTATGTAAAGTTCCCCTGTGTCTTGAACTTTCACGGCAAGCAAGCAAAATTGTTATTTGCAATATAAAGCATCGGATTCGAGTTTCCCTTTCGGGATACGATCCTACGCTTGAAACTGTCTCCAGGGGTGCGATCGACTTTGGCTGGGAGCGTAGCAACTTTTGTCTTGAGTCTTCCGACGTTCCACAGGGCATTGCTGAATGTCGGCCAGAGTCCCCGCGCTCCCCCGGGAGGCCGACGTAACGTGACACTCGGTTATACCCCGCGGGCGAGCGGCACCGATCAATGCGTGCTCATATGGCCTGGACCTGCTTTTTGTTGTGGCGAAATGATGAAAAGCCATTAACGGGCCTGGCCACCACCGTCGCTGGGTTTCTCCGGGTTATTATTCCCGCCTCCCGCTCCGGATTTGCTTGCGCCGAGCACCCTGTATTTGTTTCTTTCTCTTCTCCTGGCCTTTCCCCTTGCATCCTGGCCAATTGAAATTACCGCTTTGGGACACTATTTCTATTTTCGAGCAAGACTGTGCATACAGATCAGCCACCTCCTAAATTCTGCGCCATGGTACGGGGAACCCAGGGTATTTGGAAAAGGTCGTGGTACGAAACCGAACTGAGCTGAACCGTGCACACCGACACGTTGGGAAGTGGGTTTGCGGGTAAATTATCGCCTTTTTTGCAATTTCAGCGATTTATCATGTGCAGTAGAAATACACTACACGTTTAAATGAAGGAAATGACATGTACAGCATTGAGTCATACCTAAAAGACTGATGTTAAATAAAGGGCATGTTAACCTATTGCGTCAAGATAAAACAACATCTGGATAACTCCCCATAAATTCCAAGCTCACTGTGCGCACCAGTGGAACTACTCGGCAAACCCAACACTTCTAGGTCCTTATGCGGCGCAACAATGTGGATCGCCCCCTTTCCAGTCTTTAGCTCCAGAGCGTTTTATTGTTTTATTAAAGCGCTGCCAAGCCGGGCGTGATAAGCCGCGTACGAGGTCGTTGTTCTAATGCCCCGCTCGGAGAGGGAGCTCTAGCAAATTGTTCTTTTAATGCGAGGTCAAATTTGGTCGCCCCCTGTAAACCGCGCATTGATATTCCCTGACGGACAATAAAAGATGCCCAGATGCATCCTGCGCTTGTTCGGTATTGTCCGTATATAGAGCTTTGGATTTTGCTTTCCATCCAGTAGTTTCGCTTTAGACAATGCGGTTTCCGCACTAAAAACGCTTTCTTTGTTGGTTTATTCTTGGAAAATCGTTGTGATTTTTTGGCGCTAGTGAAAATTTAGCCCTCAATGAGTTTTACTTTCGGAATAGCCGGACGTATGTGTTTTCGTGAGATATCAATAGCTTGAACTGTCTCTTCTTGTTCTGATTATTATCCACACAATGGGGGGAATTAGATTGTTCCGCCAATACAACGATACATACAAGTCTCCGCACAAACAAGTCTTTAAACGGAGGTTATGTATGCGTGGGGAACCCGGATGAACTATCACCGCTGTGGTAAATGTCTTGCCCTCCTCCAGCGTGTTAGAGCAGGGATTGCTCCCGCGGCGAAGTTCGAGTTTAAACCGGTTTGAACCGCATTTGGGCGATCGACGTTTACAGTTAACCCCAGCGCGCGTGATTTACGATTGCGCGAAATTGCCACCGACCTGGTATAGCCCCAGGGCCAGTGGACAAGTAAGTTTGAAGGTCCCGTCGTTGCGTCCAGGGTGTCATTAGTTGTGCGTGCTTCTCGCTCACTGCCCACAATGTCCCCTTTGCATTTTATGGTATTGGTTTTTTGTTCCCTTGTGATTATTACGCACACTCCCTGGGGTCAGCGGAAAAATCGATTTCGAAGGGTCACTAGGGTTTGCTGTAAAACCTAATCTGCACATACAATTTATTATTGTTTTTTTTTAATTTAAACATTCTTTAAAGCAACACGTAAACTTTTTATTTACAGGTTATGTGCTCGGCGTGCTATCTACAAATCCCTTATGTTGTCGAGAAGTGTCAGGAATTCATTACCACGCACGGTCACGTGTCAAACTCCGCTCTGCCCTCTATCGGCGGCCCCGCTTCGCAGCAACAACGTCACCCAGCATCGAAGCAGTCACCAGGCGCCACGCAACAGGTAACCACAAAACGTAATAAATAATTTATGTCACGCAGCAGTTGTGTTGGACGCACGGGTGTTCACTTCTACACTCATGCATGTGACTTAATGCGAACGAAAATTGTTGCAAGCGCTTTAGGGTAAGAATCTCCTATGATGAACATTAGTTGTTGAATCAGTCAGATTGAACGGCGGTATAACTGGAACGTGCCTATCAAGTCGATTTTGATGGCCCGTCTAGTTAAAAGAAACACAGTAAACAATAGAATGACTGCCGTCACATCTTTCCTGCTTTTTATAACAAGAGAACAATACCATGTCAGTATGTGTAGTTGTCGGTGTGTGATTTACGCTTGCTGCTGGTTTAGGGCCACGCGGCGAGAAAGAGGTAGACAACATCGCGGCCTATAAACGGCTCTAGACGAAAACTGATAAACAACGACTTCCGAGACAAGTAATTTCGCTCCCAGGGGGGAAGAGAAGCCAAATACCCAGCTCGGGGGAGTTGACAAAACCGTCTGCTTTTGCTTGGGAAAAAACACAGACTTTTTTTCCGACCGCTGCGCACCGTTAAATATTATCTGAGACCCACTTTAACATCGCCAAAGTATCTCGACGTCTGTCACTCAGTTTTACAAACTTGTTTCTTTTACCGCATTGGCCAGCCTTAAGTCGGTGGAGCCCGCGCCCACAGCATTTTCACCACACTACTGTTGCGTTTTAAAATAAAATTGTACAGTTCTCGATTTACGGTAAAACCTCGCCGCAACAAGCGTCAAACATTTTCATCCTCGGGCGATTGCGTTTTTACAATTAAATCTACTCTTTGTACAGACAAGATGCTCTGATAACTTGGCTTTCGTGTCTGTCGGGAAAATAACGATTTAATTTTGCTTAAATGTTTTAGCACAATTATAAAACATGTGTATAAACTTGACAAAATCAAGCGGTTTATCGACAGCCCCCCTAAATGCGAATTATTCAGTGTGGTTGCAACCAAGATACAGAACCCTCTGGCCAGTTCTGGCAACAAACATCCACAATCAATGTGACCATTACGCTTTTCTAAAAGATACTATCGCCTGAGGTTCCCGAAATTCGCAAAGACGTTAGCTCTTTTCTCTTGAGTCAAGTTCTTAGAGGTACTTTGTACTTAGTGTTTTGTCTTTACAGAGTGCCAGTGCCAGTCTTACCCTACTATCGCAGTTGAACAAAGCGAGTGATTTATCCCGTGCCCGCGCTTTGGAGATTGCCAAGCTGAGTCCTGATGAAGGCCGGAGGGTGATGGAGTTGTCCGCGCAGCAAAAGTTGAGTCCACAGGGCCAAGAAGCAGACGAACAACAGGTTCGTGGATTTTACCATAAATAGCGAAGTAGACACTTGAATACAGGGCATTACCACAGTTATAGCTTGTTACATTATACCACCTAAAACAATAAATGAAAGGGAATATGCATGTCGACGCTACATTGTTTATCCCCCTTGCTTTTTGTGTGCTCCGTTAATACTCCGTTAACACTCCGTTAACTACTCCGTTAACAGCTTATTTACTACTCCGTTAAGTTTGGTTTTCATTTGCAGATGCCAGAATGCGAGTTAATCAACACACCCCCATCACCCGGTGGTCATTCAAACGGCGACGATCGCATTGCATCCGGTTCCCCGGACACTGATGACTCTGGACGTCAAAAAGACCACGGTGTCAACACTAAACAGGTAGCGTGTGCAAACTACGTAACCTGTGTGCTATTTTTGCTTTCCCTGCGTTTTAGCTGAAACTATTTTCTAATTAGGGCATCACGATCATACGCAGCCGCCATTTTGCGAGGCGTTTAGCTTAAAAGCGAAAATGAAAGGATAAACAATACACTACGCCGCATCCGTGCCTTGGAAGCTAGACCTAATACCGACAGTTGTGCTAACGTTGAAAATTTGTGGACACGTCACGTAGCATAAAGTTTAGTAACGCTTTCAATTTCTTACAAACAATTAGGGTGGGTAAATGCTTTTTCATTTGTAACGAACGAATTGATTGAATGAGATCTACCAACGTTTACGTTGCTACGGTTTGGACGTTTAGGTAATTTAGGGCACTACGTTTGGCTTCACATATAACCGCCGAACCTAGTAAGAAAATACTTGTGCTTTAACGTTCATGTGTATTGCGCAGTAAACAGTGCACCCACTGAATTTCATTTCTCCCTTCTGTAACCCGCTATAGGGCAACTTTCTCCCAGACACATAGCCATCACTACATTAACAAGTAAGCAAACCACATGTCGAGAAACACATGAGTAGGTGGCAACCACACGATGAGATAATATGTCGTCCATAAAGTTTATGCCATATGTAGACCTGCAGGTTAAACCTGTGGAGTTTGTTTGGGTCTATTATACATTTGGGCTGAATCTGTGCTGAACGTTTCGAAGTACAAGTTCATTATTGTTCCAGTGATGAGAACTTGAGTATTGAAACAGTGTGCACTGTCTGCAACTATCTTAAATGTTTTTGTTGCCGCACAAAGACAAAACTGTTTTGCATTTACGGTAGCAACAACAAAGACGATTGTATGGGTAATAATTGAAACCCCTTTGACATATTTTTAACGATTAATTCCCGACGAAACGCACAAGCGCAGTTATTGATGTACCATAATTAATCAGCCTAATTGTTCAATTGTCTGTACCAGTATTTCACCCAGCCTCATTTTCAGTGCACTAACTGGCCCCTCCGTCACCCGTAGAGACCTTGCATAATGCGTTTGATTCGCGTTTGTGTGATATTACATCGTGGACGTAAATCATGTGCATTGTGAATGCTGTTGACCTCATATTATGACCACACCCCTATTAGCTTGCAGTGCATCGATCGGGGAGTGGCTCACGCCTATTTTTCACAGTTAGGTTACCCAACAAAATGATGAAATTCCTTTGTGTATACGCGTTATGCCTGTGCGTGAATTTTTGGACTGTTGAAAATTATCCTGCCTGAGGCGAAAATGCACACGACCTGACGAAAATCGTTTTTCCCGATGTGGTACGTGCTCAAAACACATACAAAAACGGTAGTTTGCTTCCCCTTAACGATGTCCCACGGTGTCGAAATAACCCACTTTTACCATGTAAACATACTGCACCTAACACAGACATGTCTTTCAGCGTTCCGAAGTCTAAAAATGCGCAAAGGACCTCGGCGTCATTTTTGCACACATGTTCGTGCTACTGGTGATGTCATAACAAACGACTCCTGGGGCGGTTCCAAGGAAAACATCCAAATAGGTCGCGTTTAGATGACCGCCTGTGGCGCGTCTCGGTCGTTTGCAAACGGGCTAAGACGGTCGTGTGGAACGCTGATTATTTCGGGAGCGCCATGACTTACATTACAAATACATTTGCATATATCATCCCGATTCGTGACAGTTTTGTAATTGTAACTGCCTAATTGCGTCACAGCAAATTGCGCAAAATGTCTGTGCACTTTTTGCATCCTTAACACGTTGTGCTTTTTTTACCTAATTATTTCGACTTTTGAAAATGTAGTTTCCTGTTTTTAAATTTTAAAAAATTACCATCGCGAGAAAAACGCCGCTGGCCGTATCTTCAGTTAAAACGTTTTTTCCTTCAATTCAAAATATTCCCCATACATTGCAAACAGCGGCGACTAGTGTCAAGTTGTTTTAGTCGTGCATCGGCAACAGCATGAGTTAACCAGCTTGGACTGCAGGTGTGGGCGTCTGGAGCAGATAACTGACATTACCCGTCACCTGGATAAAAGTTAACGCCTCTGTATTTTCCGGTGTCATCCCAAGACGCGTCGATGTGTTTTTGTGCCCCGCGGCTTCAAAATCGAAACGAACCCGTGTCAACAAACTCGTTATCAGATTTAGAGTTGGGGAAAATTGCCGTGCTTGTTCAATGGGGTTTGGGACAAAAAGTTTTTTAGATCCATTATAGATATTAAGAAAACAATATGCATATTGATTTTGATTTGAAAATTTGTTTTTAGATTAAGACGGAACTGTACTGTATAAACAACGAAGATTACGAAATCAACGGTGCTCGCGATATCCATGACGTCACAGGTACGTCATTTGTTGTTTCGACGTTTAGCAGTAATGTGCCCCATTTAACAACCAATGCGTAATACGCTTTTGGCTTCGGGTTTGAAACCGGAAGAAGCATCTAATTCCAACGCATTTGTCAGATGTCAATTTATATTTTCTTCCTTCTTCGTTAGATATTTTTCTTGCATTGTTTTTTTGATTAATCTCCTATTTTTTGCAAATGATATTTACCCACTTGCAGAAGGGAACGAGCGGGAGCAGATCGATCACAATTCGCTCGCCGCCTACTTCCGCGAAAATGAACACTGGCTGGAGCCAGAGCGCAACAGTGCAACTTATTATTCAATCCAACAGTCGCAGGAAAACGGCGACAGACTTCAAGTCAATGGGTAAGAGGATTAAGAAATACTTTATTTTTGCTAAAACTAGTTTTGTGGCATCACACATGGTAGAAGTAGTTGCCAAATTGTTTACTGTTTTTACGGAGAAATTTATCATTACTTTTGGTTGAAATACGGAATAAATAACATTCGTAAAAAGGGCTTTCATTTACATATGTTACGTTTTTATTTCTAGGCTTGGTAAATACCCGAACAGAGTCAGTTTCTCAACCCTAAACCTAAGGCAATTTCCTCGAAAAATCGATATTTACGGTTGCGACATATTTTTGTGTTGTGCCAAGCTAATTCGAAAAATCCCTTTTCGCGTTTGGGGAAACACCAAGGAAAAATACTTTTTAAATCATCGATCTAAGGGAATGTTTATCTAGTTTCTTATTTACGAACTGCTGGGTGCGTTTTTAACTAATGCGCTGTCGCCTGGGGGGTCATATACATTCTTTGCACGTAGATTGAAACCACAAATGCGCACAGTTTCGTAAAGCGCCGATAAAATGTCTGGTTGTTTGTCTTCTCGACGACCGAAAAATCCATTCAGTTTCGCTGTTTAGGCAATCTGGTGTGGTCCGCCATGTTTTGGCTGCCCGCTGGCGTGAATTAAAAATTTGCCTTCTTTGGGCATGTTTACAGCGCAAGAGTCAAAAATGCAAATTAGGTTGACAATTTTGTTTCTGTTAAGGGCACATTGTTTTCAATTTTTATACAATGCATTGGTGTCATATAAACTAGAGATGTACCGAATATTCGGTTTGCCGAATTTATTCGGCCGAATCGGCCATTTTTGCAAAGATTCGGTTTCGGCCGAATAATTTGTTGCGATTCGGCCGAAGCCGAATCTTTTACGAACACACATTTAAAGCGTTAAACGTGTTATTTCAGCTCAGTAAGGTACCACGCAATCTTTCAAACTAGATCAGAACGAAAATCGTGTAATTTTTTTATATTTTTTAACTCATTATCGTTTTTCCCACTGTACACAAAAAAACTAGTGATTCATTGGCTGGGCGACAATCATGCTTGAGGCAATTTCAAAACCCACAGAACTGAAATGAGGACGAAACACAACTATTCTGCATTGATTGCATGGCAGATTAACATTTTTTCATGTCAAACACGTAGCGTACACGACTTCGCGTGACGTCATAAATGATTCGGTTGATTCGGCCGAATTTATTCGGCAAAACCGCCGAATATTCGGTTTCGGCCGAACCGAAATTTAGCCGATTCGGTACATCACTAATATAAACCTTCACCAATGGTAGAAACAATTTTAAAATGAAAAAAATGCTTTGTAAACGTGAAATCTTAGTTTTGCCGAATTGTTTTTGCATCGTAATTGCGCGAAGATGGCACAGTGCACACAGCGCACCGCCAGAAGCTTTAAATAAGGCTTGTTAATCGCGCCCACCCGTCAATTACCACTCATTACTCGCGTTGCTCTGCTAACTTCGATGCAAATCGATGGGTTTTGCAATCTGTGCACAACGAGATATTGTCATGCAATCATGTTTCACATTTCAGAAATGCAAACGAAACCTACCCACCATCCCATATGAACATGGTCGCTAAGAAAGAAAAACCCAAAAAGGAATACAGGTGTGTATTGAAATTGACCCAAAGGGGCCAGATTGCATAGATTGCATTGTGTTTTGACTTTTTTACTCAGTAACAGTTTCAAAAAATATATTGGGTAATGTTGACCTTCAATTTTTTTTTATTTCTAGTAGTAGAAAACAATCCTTACTTTTTCCCCAGAGTGTATACAGTGAACATTTTAAAACACAATTAATTTGTTTCTTTTGAACTCAAAAACTTTTTTACCACAAGCAAAAAGTTATGTAAAATGGATGTAAATCGCATTTTTCCACAAAAGTTCCACGCAAAATGCAAGTACAATTTTAAGTTGTAAATCTGTCCGAATATTTTCATGCGTCACTTATGGTTTGTTGTCGATCTGGTTGTGACTGGGTTGCGAGTTTTTAACTGGCTTGTTTGCATTCAGATGTGAATATTGCAACAAGATGTTTGGTCGCCAACAACACCTCAAACGGCATATTCTTACACATACTGGTGAGCGTCCTTATCCATGTCAATATTGCGACAAGCGCTTCCGAAGATCGGAACACCTCAAGGTAAAACAACTTTTTTAATGCAAGTTATTTCGAAAACTAAATTGATGCGTTTTGAAATATTTATATTATATGTATCTGAATTTAAATGCCGTATAACCATCACAAAATTACTGTAGCATACATTTTATTGTGCCTAAATATTATTTCTCCAACACCAACATAAAAAATAACTTGTCTTACAACATAAAACATGTTTAAAACCGAAACTCACATTTTTTTCACTCCGCAGCACCACCTCGTGAGTCATGAAAATGTAACCGGTTTCGTGAGTCCGCCCTCAAAAAAGCGGTAAGTTGGATCACAGCATGAAATATCACGTATTTCTGAAACTTTTTGTCCGACTGTGTGACACGATTTTTCGGACTTCCAATGCTTTGACTGAATCACACGAAATGTAGAAAAAGCAAATACGTGATCACACCCATCAGTTATCAACACACGTGGTTATGTTGTTATTGTCTACGTTTCTAGGCAACGGCGGGACCGTGATGACGCAGTGGCCCTGTCAAAGATGATGTTGGACACGTATGGTCAGATGAACGAGTCAGAGAGGCTTGCTATTACTGCAGCGCCAGTCGTACTTCCTTCTATGTATACTGATGTCACTGACCGAAACCGACAAAGGTAAAGAGTTGGTTAAAATAGTTTGAACGTCAAACAAAAACACAAATTTGGCTCTAAATTTAAAAGTGTTGTTGCTTTTGCTACCATAGGTATTTTCTCCGTTTTGCAAAGCATAATCAATATAGGTTGTCAGAAAATTTAACACTTTGACTTTAAATACAGTTACTGTATGAAATTATTTTAATGTGTGGCAGGCACATTCTGTTTTAAATGACAATCGTGGTTTACATTTAATCTAAAACGTAGACTTTCTTTAGTTTCTTTTTGCCTAAATCTACCACTTGTGTTTCCACAGCCCACTTGAATCGCAGAAAATGCAGTACACATCAGCTGGAGTGACGCAGTTTACGTCCAGCGCCTCAGGAGATAGCAATGATGTTCATCGTCAGAAAGAATCCGCGTTGCTGACCGCTCTTAACCTAAGTCGAGCACCAAAAGGTATAAACCCGCATTTGCAGAGCCACACACTTGACTGGATCGCAATTTTCAGTCGTTGTTTTTTAGTTTCGGCGATCAAAATGGTGCAAACAGAAAACTCTTTGGTATATTTTGAGTGGATCCTTAAAATTGTTGCTTTTTTAGACCTTTCTCCCTCATCCACTGATATTACGTCAGCAAACATGGACACCGATGAAAAAACGGCTGACGAAAATGTCACGTCATCAGGCCAGGCTTCACCCAAATCAGAATCAAACTCTGTCGGTGGATATGACGAGGTACAAAAATTAACATGTATTTGTATTTAAAGTATACAGTATTTTATTACATTATTTCTGAAAGCGTAAATAAGTAAGTGTTTTTTTATTTTTTACTATTTGTGGCTTTTTACAGAATCCTGGTATTATCGGCATGGAAGGAAGTGAGGTTCTCACCAGCGACCTCAAGCGACTGATTGCTGCCTTTGACGAATGACACCAGATGTCGCTGGCGAGGTATCTATCCGTTCCGCTGCCAGTTCGTAGCAAACCATGCGCCAGGAGTGCCATTGTACGATTTTTTAATGGTATTCATATGAATGAAATAATGATATCTGCTAATGTGTAATCGTGTGCTTTTTAATACTCTATTTATTGCTTTCGTTTTATCCTTTTCTTTATCATTGGATGCGTTTTGATTCTCAGCGATACAATTTGGGAGTTTTCCATTTCCTGTAACTTCTGATCCTTAACAACATTTGGGAGCGATTTAAAACTAACCCGCAAACGACGAGCACCCAATGTGCGGTGAACGAAACCCATACATACTAATACCCATTTACGATTTTCCGTACTTGAAATAAAATCCGACCCCGGCTCTGTGCAATATACCGCAACATCGTACTGTTTCTCCCTGTGGTAGCTTTTTGCGTTTTTATTATTGCTTGTAAAGTCCTGAGACCTTACGTACTAAACTAAACCACCATCAGCTTTGCGTACTCTGCAGAACCACGACAAAACCGATCTCCTCCACATCCAGTGTTTTAGTCTCTTTTTTCGTTTTTTCCTACTCTCGTCTCTTGCGAGGTTTCGCTTCTTAGTGTGTGCTATACCTTGTCTTGCTTATTATGTGTTTCGCTTAAACAGAATCGTGTAGAAATTTCTTTTCTGGAACCTGTGCTCCCGTGCTGCAAAGAGTGTAACCTTTACCTAGCAGGAACGCAACAAAAAGCGTTTTTATTTTTTCACCTTGTACCCAACTTCCACAGTTTGTCTTCGTTTGTAACAAATCACCAGCAAAATCAGGTAAGACTTCATCTTTTGCGCCACCATGTGTCTGTGATGACCCTCCGCTATTTTCCGAATACCCTTGTATCATATTTTTCCACGTACGTCTAAAGGTTATGCTCTGTTTCTTTTTTGTTCTTTTTTCAAAGTTCGTTCTTGCGTCGTATACACACGAATACAGTATCAATGACGCAGAGAATATTTGAAGTGTCCGTTATTGCTTTAGGCTGCGTTTGTGGTTGATCGGCGTTGTTGTCTATTGGGAGTGCTGCAGTTTTCAGTTTGTTTAATACTAAATCCGTTGTTATCCCATTAAACACACGCGTTTGATTTCCGATTTTCGGACAGATTTGTATGGTAAGTTATTTGTAAATGATAGATATAGGCATTATCGGTTGTACCAAGTCAAATACTGCAATAACATTTTAACCAAGCGGTTTGTGTCACACAGCTACAAAATTAAAAGTTACCCAAAGTTTGTAGGTGAAAATATGCCCTTGCGCCCTTACCGGCCAAACCTTGAATGTGGCTGTTAAGTCTCGTATTTTTTTCCCCATACAACCGTTGTATTTGTTTGAACGGCATTAAGGAACGCATTGGTTTGCTGCTAGCTGCGAGAAAAATACAATAGATCTTACGTAATACGGAGATGTAGGCTATTTGAATTATGTTGTCGACCAATCGGTGTTGATCATTTCAAAAAGTGGCCGCAGTATAGTCAAATTGTCGAGGTTTGAAATGAAATGAAAGCTTTGTAGGAAGACCTCTCGCTTAAATAAAATAGATTGCCTCGCGCTTTATGTTACAATCCACATCGATAACAAGAAGAAGCTTTTTGCATAAACGATCCAAGTCTATTAGTTAGTCATGTGTTTAACGCAATAGGTAAAGCAAGTTGTGCTGTGTCTTGCTTGCTGAAGCTTATCCGTCGTATTTCTTTCGTGAAAATACCATACAGAAGGCGACTTGTTAAAAAAGATGCAGACGACGTTTTAACTTTAGGGTAGTTTTATCGTCCAAGAATAATAATGCTGCGAAATTGAATAGCGATTTGCGGTTTCTGACTAATGTCAATGTATGACAAGTATTCACCAGTATTTTTTTAATACCGTTAATGCTGCAGTTGGGCTGGCATTGCATTCTTAGTGGAAAAGGAATGATGTCCAGTTGACGTAATCCGCATTTAGCACAGTTTACATCGCTACATCTCGGTCAAGACGAGCATTGCGTAATCCGCCAAATCGGTGATTCGATGAACAGAGAAAAGTCCTTAACCATCTGCTGCACTCATTTGCGGTGTGCGCAAACGTCCGTTCGAATGTCGCTATCGGATGAGGTGGTATAATCGTGGATAGAACCGATTAGAACCAACGGAGACTAAGCTTCGCCCAAATTGTTTATACTTTTTTATGCAGTGGCATTGGTATAACGTCAGTGCGATATATACTTTACTTGGTAGATGTTCCAATGCGCATGGACAGTGAGGATGTGCTGGCTTGCTGTGTGGAATAAAAAGGTGCAATAACTGAATGAAACGTATCTACGTGTTTTTAACTCGTTCCACGTAGAAGTGTTACAGTTTACTTCATAGCCGCAAGTAACCCTCATTAATAAAAAAATGTACAGTTATTGAGAGACCAAACTTCGTTTGAGCTTTTTTGTTACTTGCTCGTGATACCATTGTTGATTTTTATGGGTTTGTTTTGTGATATGCCGTATTTACATTTGACAATCTGGCGGACTTTTGTGCCCTTGGTAACTATTATAACTATTGTAGACTTTCTGTGCACACAAAACCTGGCTTGTGTTTCATTCGAAAATGTCAGTCAGGTTTCATGCTTTGATGCTGTTTTGGTGCTGTCTACTTGAAAGTGTCACATACATTTTCAAGTACATAAGGCAGTACTGTCAATTGTGCATTAAGAGCACATCTGCCCAAGGCATAATACGCGGCAAGCGTTATTTGAGAACAGCAACAATGTGTATCTGAAAGTATCATAAAATGAATTGTATGAGGCGCTTGCTTGAGATTTCTGCATTTATTTTTAAGTACAATGAAGTGACGGCTGTTACAGCTAGGCGTTATTTTGACAAAGGGTAATGACTTTAAAGCGATTCTGCAATGGGCACATATGTTTCCAGACTCTTACAAATATCTTGTATTTTGCTTGGAAGTATGACGTCAACGATTGCGCCCGAGATTTTCTGTGAAAAAAGGTTTCTCGCATTTCACGCTTCATGCACCAGCAGCAACACAGCCGCTGATTGTTAGTGCTGCGCATGTCAATACGCGTGCAGTTACAACTATTTAGATTGCATAGGACTGTTGATGTTAAGACAAGGAAGTAGACACGGAGCGTATGAGTCTACAATCAAAACCAGTAAACAAACGCTGTCTATTCTGTTTGAAGGACTAGGTGCATTCATTTCTTGTCTATAGGCTTTTGTCTGAATTCTGTACAGTTTAAAAAATGGGTCACAAACATTCCAAGCTCAATCCAAATGACTTAAACGACCTCGTGAGCAACACAGACTTTACCGAGAAAGAAGTCAACCTTTGGTTTAAGTCTTTCAAGAAAGACTGTCCGTCAGGTATTCTCTCCTTGGAAGAATTCAAGAAGCTATATACTGAGTTCTTTCCTGGTGGGGACGCCTCCAAGTTCGCAGAACATGCCTTCAGGTAAGTGTTGGTGACGTAGCAGTATCAACAATGTACTTTGTGCCGCGAAATTTCGTTTGCTTTACACAAAAGTTTTCAATAAAATCCTACGGTTTGTCAAATGGCGAGGCTATTGGTGGCTTTTTAATTGGCTTTCATTAACGTTTTACTGAAAGTAATACAAAAGTTTAGCAATGAGCTGTTATATGCAGAATTCGTATGTTCGAAGCGTAAGTTTTACATGCAATAAAAAGCAGTTAAAAATAGTATTATACACTAATAGGAAGATAAGTATTATAGGCTGGTCAATAAATAGAGATAGCAGTTTGTGACACCAGAAATAAATCCGCTGGGAATGCCTAATCTAATGAGGGGCACTACAATGTTTGCAATTATATCCAAATCCATAGTAACTGCATTTCAAAAAGAGAAAAATCAATACTGGATGAATGTATTTTCGTCTTTCCTAGCGTTTACCTAATTGTTCAGACTGTCAAAACATCGGAAATGTATGTTTTGATAAAGTTCTGTCTTTTCCTTTGCAGGACATTCGACACAAACCACGATGGCACCATCGATTTTCGTGAGTTCCTTTGTGCTCTTTCTGTGACATCGCGAGGAAGTTTTGAAGACAAATTACGATGGGCTTACAGCATGTACGACATGGACAATGATGGCCACGTTACGAAAAAGGAGATGCTCGAAATCATTCAGGTACACACAGGATAAATACATGAGCTCTAATAAACGAAAACCACTGAATATAAATCACTTTGTAAATGTTGTCTTTTATTTACGGACATTTTGTTGAGATGCTACAAAGTTTTTAAGCGGGGATAGATTTGACATTTTAAAGTATGGGGAAGGACATAACTTGAGAAAAGTCTCGAACGATTATAACACGTCTGCATGTTCCAAGGAGGTAAAAAAGTCATATGAGAAACGCCTGCGTTGGAATGTACTAATGCTGTAGTGGATTGTATCGTGTTGTCCGATAAAAATCACGGTGATTTGCCATATAGTTCCACATGCATTAAGATTGTTTTCCCTTGGTTTATACCACATGTACCATCGTATGTTTTGCTCTTTGCAGGCTATTTACAAAATGGTGGGCGACGAAATGATAAAACGAGTTGTCACCGATGGGTTATCGGCACAAGACCGGGTTGACCGGATATTCTCCAGGATGGACAAAAACGGAGACAACCAAATCACAGTGGAAGAATTTAAAATTGCGGCAAGTCAAGACCCGAGCCTTGTCATGCTGCTGCAAATCGGAGGCCAACGCCAGGGAGGTTCAAGCCAAGAACAGAAATAGTGAACTGATGAACTCAAGCATATCACGCGTCAATTGTTGCCGGTTCCACTCGATTACAAACAATAAAACCATGTGTACGTTTTTTGGCGTTATTGGGCCGTTACAACCTTCCACCTTTAATTGGGAACAGACACGTGCAGTGCAACCACTGGGCTAAATTTAACTTAACACGTTGTCATAAATCCGATCGTAGCCTGATGTTGGTAGAAACCAACGGCTTGTTAAATTTTTGTAATTTTAAACTTGTATTTGGTGTTTTGCGTGCGTACTTTGAAATAAAATACGTGTTGTCTATGTCAATTACTTCTGCAGTTACTTGTTACTTGGCAATGGCTTTTTATTGCTCCAAACACTTCAAAGCGATTCATTTATGCATTTTTCTCATTTTTCCCGGCCACAGCGGACCGAAACAGGCGTTAGAGTTAAAAGAGCTATGTACATGCAAACGACTTGTCTGCGGAAAAGTGGTACAAAAACATACCCTGTAAGAGTGCTGAAAGATAGAAGATGGGCTTTCTCCGTTTTGATTGATTGTAATTCTGACATCTACTGCTTTGTTGACGTTGATGGATTACGAAATATGCTAGCCCGGTCAAAAAATAGGCCTAACTTGGTCCACAGGCTTTGGTGTGCAGCAATAGAAAAAAAAACTGATCAGGTGGTACGCGATCAGTATACGGCTGAGACCCACTGCCCGAAATCCTTATAAGCTAAATATCAAGCAAAATATTTTTAATTGTCATAAATTTATATTCGTAGCCACATGCAGCCGTAGAACAGTGGTTTACAACTTTATCAACGAATTCCTTACTTAACAATTAAAAATTTTTTATTACTCCCCTATAGATTTCTTGGTAGATACTAACTAAACCATGCAATTTTTTTTAAATTGACTTCTTTATCGCCTTTACAGATTACATGTGTATAGAGCTAAAGTGTTTTTTTCCAAATTCCTTCCCGGTTCGGAATAACCGACGTGATACATGTCTTTGTCGTAGAGTTTTAATATTTTGTACGAGATGTAGTTACACAACACAAGAGCAGTAAAACTAGTTCCTGATTCTCTGCTAATATCATAAAAATTCCTAAGCTGTTCGGTTTGACTTCACTCAAAATCGAATTTTCTTTAATACGGAATCGATTTCTGTTTGTTGTAATCGACAACGTTTGTCAACACCGCTTCTTCACGCTTGTTGAACTTCACACTTGTTGAACACGGTTTACAATCCTAATCAACAATGCATATTGATCAAGATTACGCTTGTTCGATTGGCACCATCAACGCTATTTGACCAATAGCGGCTTTCAAAAAAAGGTGATGGTCCGTTGCGTATGTGTTTGGAATTTTTCTCAGTGCTTAGTTTTACGGACAAGCAGTAACAACTAGTTAAGAAATCAGAAATGGGTCAGAGTAAGAGCAAACTATCGCCGTCAGATCTTCACGACCTTGTAAGTTGCACAGAATTTACCGAGTCGGAAATTGAGGCTTGGTACAAATCGTTTATGCGAGACTGTCCGAGCGGGACTTTGACGCTAGAAGAATTTACTGGTCTTCACTACGAGTTGTTCCCGAACGTCCAACCGTCCGCTTACGCCAAAAGGGTTTTTAAGTAAGTAATACAATAATCACTTTTATAGCATTTACAAAAAGATTTTACCAACCAGGCAAACCATGTATTGTGCCACGTCAAATGTTGTATCAGTGCAAAAAAAGCATTATGAATCTAATCATGGAGACTCTTTTTATAGAACCTTCGACACCAATCAAAACGGGATGATCGATTTTCGTGAGTTTATGTGCGCTTTGTCCGTAACGAGTCGAGGTTCGTTCAATGAAAAACTGCGCTGGACTTTCAACATGTACGATACGGATAACGACGGATCAGTTTGCTTGAACGAAATGGAAGACATGATCAAGGTAAGTACATGAAGCGGCCGTGTTAGTTATTTTACTGACACTGAACGCGGTAAAAATGCAACGAAATTGAGAATGCTTTTAAACATAAGAAATGTTAGGAAAGTTATTCACAAGTTCAAGATTTACAACAGAAAAAACAAGCTTTTCATGCGTCTTTTTAATAAAGCAGCGTTTTAAATATGGGTCATATAATTTGTAAAAAAGTCATCTATGCTTAACATGTAAACCTTTTCTGGGTTTTTCGCGTTTTAAATGTGAAGAGAATAAGGCATACCGGCGTTGCACCTAAACATATATATTTTAATATTTGTAAGGCGATTTACAAACTGTTGGGCGATGATGTAGTGTCAATGGTGTTGACCGACGGACTAACGCCAGTGCAGAGAGCTCGCTTAATGTTCGCTCGCATGGACAAAGACAACGATGCACAAGTCAACTTCAATGAGTTCTTTACTGCTGCGATTGAAGACCCTAAACTCGTCATGCTACTGCAGCCTGGAAAAAATAAACCACAAAAAGACGAACAAGATAAAGAATGATCGACTACAAATGAACAATGTCAACGTAATATGTGTTGTTATAATTGACTTTACGTGAGCTTACCAGATTTTTACGATTATTTCTTTGTAATTTTTGCGGTTATGCTGTGAAATTAAAGAGCATATCCAAATCCAAATATATTGTACAATTTTGTGTTTAGTTGGATTGCGGACAATATACTAGTGATTTTACGAAACTGATACTGATTTCACTGGGATATTTTCATGTGCATTTGTCATTTTGCTATAACTTTTCGGTCGATCGCACCCAAAAAAGATAACCTAAGTATACAATTATCGTGTAGATAGCAATTTTGAAACTACAATTTCTATACCTTCAATAAATGATTTGGGTAAAATTATTGGATTCGGATTGTACGATTTCAGAAATAGTGATAATGCAAGCGGAATGCAATAATATAAAGTTTTCATGAAAAACAGGCTGGGAAACTGACATGAAAATTTGTAATTTAGCTTTCACTATTACGCTAAAGTGTTAGAACCCAAAAGTTTCATTCATTTTGGCCAAATCGTAACAATGGGATGGAAAACTTTTTGTTTTGTTTAGACATTGGCTCTATGTTTTTCGTATGTCTTTTTGGGTGACAATGTTGATCAAAACGTTAACTAAACACGGACGAATGGGCTGATAGCTAACTGCTTACTCACTTCTTAAACGAACATTAAAAATCTAACATGGATTTTTAAGTAAAGGAACTTATTGAGTTGAACAATATATTTGGGCACCTTTGCAAACGAACCACTAACACTTTATGCAGGATACAGTTTACATACGATCACAGTACTAACGGAGAGTTGCTAGTAAAAAATCACACATGTTAATGTACAAAAGGATAACATACAAATAAAACAGGGTTGTTTAACGGCACGTGAGGTAAATAACAGTTTGTACAAAGAAGCGGTGATGCTAAACGTCTGCTCAAAATGAACTAGTATGCGTGTATTTTAAAATGTCACCCTGCGTAGGCTCGTTAATTATTTATTCGTTGTATTTTCAGAAACACTTGACTAATTACATCACGAAAATACGTTCAGGCACAAACTCGTTTAGCCGACAACCGAGGGTATTATAAGAAAACGCTAAAAACTACATTCGTGTATAAAGACAGAACCCTACAAGGTGTGTACAAAAGTTTATACATTATGTTCCAGGACAAAACAGCATCATGGTTCTGGTTCAGGGTCTTGTGCTGGTGTTGCTGATACTGAAGTCGTGTCGTCGTGTTTGATCTCTAGGACTCTTTCAATGAAGCTTTCGCTTTCAAGATTAGACAACCACCTGCGATTGAAAAGGATATAACATTGGCCCTCAAATATATGATGTAAATCAACAAAAACGTTTTCCCTACATTGATACTTAACAAACATTGACAGATCGAATGAGATATGTTTTTATTTGCCTAACGAGCAAAAAAACAACTTTGTATGGCAGTAAAAATGAAAATATGTCTGCAAATGTATCGTTTCGCTGGTTTAATACCGAATCAGAAGAAAGGTTTACCACTGCGATTTGCAAAGCGTTTAAATCACTTTGCTGTGCCTTTAGGGCAGAAAACTCGTGTAAAACACATTTTTGAGGCTAAGCGGGTTTAAGGCCGTCCTGGGTCAAAGCGACAACAAGTCACATAACATCTGTGACAATTTAAACATGAATTTTATCGAGTATTGTTTGATATTTCTAATGCACGGAAATAAAAAAACACTATTTTAGGGACACTAGGAGACTGTAATAAAGATGTACCTAACTCAACTATATTATATTGTTTGCCATGTACACCAACCATCAAAATCGTTTACTTCAAAAACCAAATGGATGAAATAGAGGTAAACTTCCAAATAACAACTTGGTGACCTTGTGTAAAATTAGTGAAGCGCATGACATGCACTTCTATTGAAAGTGAAAATTCGACATTGGTTTAAGAAATCATTTTCTGAACTAAATTAACAAGTAATTGGCAATAGAAAATCGAAAGACGAGTATATATGCTTTTGGAAGAAAATCTCCCTGAAATTAAAACTATTATACAGGAAATTTGGATAACTTTACTTACTGTCCGCATGTGAATATTTTCTTGGTAGAATCAGCTGATGAAGTCACAGTGACGTCTGTTAAATGCCAGCCCGATGACGTTTGACGGCCATTTCGTCCAATTATAACCTGTGACAATAGTTAGAAAATACGGGAAGGAAGACAATGAGTAGGCAGACAGACTTTAAAAAATGTAAGCAACAAACAATTACTCTACCTGCTTCAGCGCGCCGACATCTACGCTGGAAACTTGAAACACATCTGTTGATCCTGGGCTAAATTTTGGGTCATCGCCGTCCTCAGTTTTCAGCAACCATCTCTTACCACTGTCTCCACCTGAGCCCACCAGGGTTAGGTAAACGTTGGCATCGGTCCCTGCGCTTTCACGCTCAGTGGTGCGAACAGTCACGTGGTAATCAACAAGCTGCAAGGAGATCATTCGTGAGGTTTTAATATGGATTTGAAGTATTCATGCCGCACTGATTACAGAAGGTTCCACAACCTTTTACCGTATGAAATAACCTTTTAGCATATATGACTAGATCCCACTATATATTTGACGTACTTTTAAAAAACTCTTTAATGCATTTCGTGTGGTACATGTCATTAAAATCCAATTCAATAAAATGAGCTACTTCGAGCTACATACACTAATTACACTTATCGGTTAATGTACATAGAAATACGACTTTTAAAAATAACAAAACGTACGTCTGATATCGTCTTGGGATCTTGTTTTGGAAGAACGGCCACCAGTTCGATCCAGTTCAAACCAGTTTTGTGTTCCTTGTTGGACAAACTATCCTCTGAAAAGCTATGGGCCGGGCGAAAGCTGAAAATGTACGGAAGCTCAATTAAAGCAATGCATTGTCGTCCAACTGAAAACAAACAAGCGTGCTTGAAACAAGGTTCATCACAAAGCAACTAAGGTGATATACAATCGATAAAACAGCGCACGGTCCATATTGCTTGTCTCATCAATCAACTGAAGAGGGATTTTAGTTTTAATAATGTCACATTTTTTTCTGCTACACATCACGATTATACATGACCTTGTGAAAAGATGAATGATCCGGCACAACAACAAAATATATCGCAGCAAAAAAAGGTTTGGACATTTCCCAGGTTTTGTAAAAAGACTTTTTTAGATCGTAGTTACATTCGCAATTATAATACCGAAAAAAAGTAACGCAATTACAGCAAATTGTTTCAGCTTGGTTTATTTTTCAGACTGCATCACTGTCAAACACACGAGCTTTAGCTTCTGCTTCATCACGTCGCGTGTTTTCAATGGCTTGCTCCAACAGCGCCAAATAGCGGCGATTGTGATCGTCGAAATCACCTCCAAACGTATTTTCAGCCAATAGTTTCATGCGCAGCACGTACATGTATAGGAGAAGAAGGGCAAGGACAGTTGCCGAAACGGATGCTATAATAGAAAACACCAAAGTTCCGAATTCGCCGCACGCTTGGTCTTCATCATCACCAACTAAGCAGTCACTGACACCGTCGCAAACTTTCTCCAGGGACACACACTCACCAGACCAACAAGCAAATTGTGTTGGGCAAATTGTATTCGTTTCGTCTGCGGTGAACGGTGGATATACAGTATTGGATTCGTGTGTGGTTAAAGCTGCATTAGATGAAGTTTGACCAACAGACGATTCAGTGATGGGGGGCAAAGACGCTCTCCAGTACACTAAAACTTCGCCTTCAGCCCAACCTACTTTTCCTTGCGTTTTGGATACACACATATTGAATCCGTCTTTGGTTACGTATGTCACCACAGCAGAAAACTCTCTAGCCCCACCAGGTGAAAACTTATGGGCTTCCACAACCACATGAGGCGCTGTGTTAAATTGCAACACGACCCAATTACACATCACGTTGTTGTATGGAGAGCCCAGCATAAAAAATGGTCTTCTGAACTGGGTACGAAGGGAACCAACGTTATGCTGTTGTGATTTGCATCGCTTGAGTTGCACGGTTATATTATCAAGTTGAAACGGCATCAAGTTTGTATTGTCTTTATGTGAATGCACAACTCCATTAAAAAGCAATTTGTAAGTTCCTGGAGTAAGGTCAACTGAATAAAACTTCCAGGGTGGATGCGAAAAACCGCACAGACTCCATAGCAAAGTTGTTTCAGAAGTGTTAAACACTTTTCTCATTTGGAGATGCAAACAATCTGAGCCGGTAAGATGTTTGGCGGCACTTACTGCAAATCTAATGCATCCATGTTTGATAACTTTGATTACTGGACTAACCAAGTCGAGCAGAGGCATAGCAACAATTCTAGTTTCTTGGCTTGGTGTGTAAAATTCTTTATTTCCTAGTCGACTTGACTGTTCAAAGTCAGTAAATTGAGTTGTCGAAGCGAGACCTTGCGTTGCAGATGTTGTTGTTAAATCAAAATCGTCAAAGTCGATATTGTAGTAAACCGCCAGCGACCATTCTTCTCGTGTTTCCGATGCCGAAAATTTCCTACGCAGCCAATGTACAACGAAGCTTTCGTTGCTGATTTCAGATATGGTCCACCCGCACAAATCCACGTCGAATGTGCATTTAAAGAGAGTTTCGCTACTGCCATCGTCGATTTGATTTGTTGTTTCCGTTACATTTGTCGTGGTGGCATTTACTTCCACCAACACCAAGCAAGGAGAAATAAACAATACAAACGTACATAACCTCATTGTAAAAAAATATGTAAGGTAACTACACAAACAGCATTATGTTTGTTAGTCTATTGTCTTGTCACAACAGAAATAACAATTAAACTTCAGTAATGAGCAAAAGTTGAAACAACGTAAAAAAAGTATTTTTCGCCAAATGAAAATTACCAAACGCTTAATGCCACACAAAAAAAGTGTCATACAAACATATATACTTCTAGAGTTCCAAATCAGAAACGTTTTTCACATGCTTGTTCTAACCCTTCAGGTTTGGTACACAACGTTACCTGTAGTGTTCGTTAGTTTCCAGGTTGGTCAGTTTAAGCTTACAGAGTTTGAGTTGACTGGAAAGTTTCGAAGGCACTTCCAAGAAACCTATTCCGACTTTTTGCAGCTGCCCAAACTTGGCAATCACCACTTCCATCTGCAAAAAAAATTCATTGGGTAAAATCCACAATAATTACAAAAATTAATATTTGTAAACTACATAAGTTGGGCAAATAATGCCTCCAGAGCAGTGATGTGTAACTTTTTTTATTACCGTTACCCCTGAAAACAACTAGATGGATTTTATTTCACCACTAAAAAAAACTAAAATTACCAAGTATTACGTCACAGAAGAATGACGTAACGAAACTAAAATAACAAAGTAGTTACACCTTAAAAGTCAAATAACCCCATTTGGGGCAAATACCACAGGTTAAAAATCACTGCTTTTTCATTGATCGTGTATATTTGCACACTAATTTTAAACAGCGCTCCTTAATATTTTAATCAACGTCATACTAACAAACCTCGGCACATCGCAAGCTAAAATGTATAAGACATTTGTGTATGTTTATTCGAGATTGCTGTAATAACCTGTGTGTTGTAGGCCAAGGTTTGCGCTTTAGTGGATGAATGCTCATTATCTTTTTATAGTTTTAGAATGTTGGAATGATTAACAAACGCTTACTCACTTTCAAATTACTTGATCTTCGTTTATTTCGGTCAGCTTCAGTTTCTGTGAGATTAATGGCTACCAGCTCGCTCACTCCCTTGCTGCCTGTCAGTTGCACGTGAACAGGTGGAATTACATCGCGACTGTTATCTGGTGATTCTGGTTTTTGATTAATTACTTCGTCCAAGCCGGACCACTGCAATGTGACATCAAACGACATGTTCGCAACGGCTTTTAGTGCCGACTTTTTGGCCCCTTGAGAAGGAAGACATGAGGAGATTTGGGACTTCGTGAGATCTAAGATTTGATCTTCGTTGATTTCCCTTGAAAAGAAAGTGCAGAGGTGAGGTGACGGTTACAATTGTTTATAGAAGTCAAAATTTAAAATTTAACAATTTTTGACTTAATTTGCAAAAGTAGGTGTTTCTACGAAACAAATGTTTTTTTAAAAATGTATCCATTGTCATTCTACTTTTATTAATTTCTCTCTCATTTCCTTACCTCTCGCATGTAAATATCTGTTCGTGATCCGCATAGAATCCACGCTTCACTTTCACGTTCTCAAGCAACCACGGATTATTCAAAGGTCCGCCCACATTTATACTAACGCAGTCCACAGCATCGCCTAAGTCAACTGCCTCGATCGTAAAGACTTCAATTCGACCAGGCTGAAAGCGGTTTTCTGCATTCTGTAACAAACGCTTTTTTAAATTGGCTCCTTAGCCTACGTTGCTCAATATTTTCACCCCACAAAACATGCATCTCAAACACAAAACCAGTGGTTGCCATAGCTTTGACTTAAACACCTTGCGAGTTGAAATACATGGCACTACATTAGTAACAATGTTAGGCAGAACGATTATTTTAGTAAATACTTCGGGTGTGACAATCTTGCGCCATCCAGTGGTGCACCCCTTCCCTTGTAGCTGTATAGTGACGAGGCTTGGATGACAATCAGGGTTTGATTCGCTCGACGTCGTGAAAACCACGTAATACTCGATCACTAAAAAGTTTAGACATAAAATCATTCATTAGTGTCGACAGACGTTAACACGAAATCGTGTATAAAGTAGAATGCTTTTTGAAAAACTGGCGAAACAACTTCAAGAAGAAATTAAACTTTATTGTCAAGGAATTTCTTACCTGGAAGAAGAGGTTGACTCGGTCGCCAAACCGGAAGTTCTCTCACGTGACCACGCAGACTTCCCTCCCATGTGGGTACGTCATCGAACACAAAGCGAAGTTTCTCTGCTGATTCTTCGTTCATCATCAACATCTAAACACATACATAATCGTAGTGACTTTGAACAATACATATAGTTTAAGAATAATCTCCTTTGCGAACCTGTCGATCAAATCAAATTGCTCATAAAGTGGTAATTTAAAATTCAGGATTCGTTTAGTGCCCATTGTACAAAATTCTGACCAAAATGAATGTCTTTTTTGGTGTTAAGCTAGAGCAAGACAAGAACGCTTCCATTAAAAATGCACCATCTCAAAGAGCGTGTAACAATAAAAAGCGAACCTCTTCCAATGGCCAGCGTTTTCTTATTGCCTCGTTTGTAGATTCTATTTCGGCCCTAATCTTTACAAAAATCTCGTCATTCGGTTCTACATTGTCATCTTCTTCTTCTTCCAATTGTTCTTCATCGAGGATGACCTCAAATACCTCAGTTGTCTTGGCAACTTGACGTACCAGGTCTCGTGTTCGACCGTCGGAAAAGCAAAAACAAATGCGAATGTCGTACGATTTCTGAAAATATTTAAGATCAGATTTTGAAAAAATAAACCAACTTTGAAACTGTAACCCTGGAAAAGTTTTACAATTTAAAATTTTGGTCAAAAACTAAAAAAATATATCACGACTCTTGCATGCGTAGTAACTCTCAGATAATTCCACAACAAAACGCAACATATGTGATGTCTTTTTTATAGAAGTTGCTTATGTTGGAGACAATGACTTCATTCTACCTGCTTCAGTAGATCTTCTCTGCTCGTTAACGTACATGACCATTTTCCCTTTGACTTGCTTACATCGACTTGTGGTTGATCAATTCGTGTCGCTACAATATTTGCTTCTCGTTCAATCAGCTTATCGTCCACCGAATCATCCAACCATCTGCATGTGTTCATATTTATTAGCTAAATTTCCAAAGAGAAGGCCTAAAATCGTTTTTAAGAGTTACGCGGTTTGTAGAATGGTCAAGAAACCAATCCCTGCAGTTTGCAAAAATGACATACTTTTCAATGTTGAACATAAATTCTTGATTGACGCCTAGTCTGGTTTCCGAAATTACAACGTTGTCAACAAACCATCCGGCGCCAAGACCTTTCCCGTCATGTCCGATAACGATTTTTCGGGGTTCGCCGGCGTCCATTGTTTCAAGCGCAAAGCGATCCAGAAGTCTCTGCAAAAAGAAGTGACCAATTACAAGAGACATGGTAAGCAACTTGCTTCCGTAAACTGAATTAACTTGAAATCATTTAGTTGTTAATTAAAATCTATAGTCGCTTACTGAGCCGTAAAGATCATCGGGGTTGTCCGACAGCGCCGCTAGTGGGCGGAATCCTGTCTCAGAACTTGTTCCAAGGATGTTCAGTTTCACATTGGCGTCAGTAGAAGATGCAGGGTGGTTGCCTGTCTTGAGAATGATCTGAATACGGATAAATTACGTTATAATAAGTGATGCATCAAAATTTCGGTTGTCGAATATGCCGTTCTGTCGATGTTTCGGTTTCATCTCGAACTTTTTTAGTGCATAAAATAAATCTCGAAACTTTAAATGTCGCTAAATTTAAGCATTATAAATTTATTGTTGTATCTAGAAAACACGAGCCACGTTGTCTGCAAAATATTAGGTATTTTATTCAGGTTACGTATTGTGCAAAAGGCTTTGGGGTGTCAGAAATAGGTTCATCTCCATGAACAACACATGGGTTAGTTAAAAACATCCATCAGAATAGGGGTTTTGGGTTCGACCTAATGTCAGCCTTATAATATTTGGCTTTGGCCCAAACCTTTTAAGGCGGGTTTAGTGCATCACTAGTTATAATAAGAATCCACCATATATTATAATATGAGAGAGCTGGCCTTACGTCGTATTGGTGATGTAATGAGGGCTCTTCATCAGGTCGAACCAGTTGAAGTTCGAACGAAACACAACCTTTGGCGTCAGCAACTGCATGAAGACGGTCTTGTGCTGTTACATGCACTAAATACTCCTGCTCTGCAGTAACATCCTTCAGCTTAACCTGGTACGTAAGGAACAAGCAAAATGAAAAAGGATTTTTGCTAGGGATGTCTTTGATAAATAGAAGTCAAAAAGAACCTTATGTACCTTATGTATTCGAACCTCTGCTTCTTTATTGATCGTAAGTCGAATCATGTAGATTAAACCTAGACTTTCGTCCAGTTTAATGTTGGCAATCCTCGTAATTAACTCAGGATGGTCGAATTTGCAAATTTTCTCATGCGTGACGTCATGCGACAGGTCTATGACGTCAGAACACCCTCGAGTTCCAAAAACGCGCGCAGAGATTCGGTTAAAAATAGAAACCTGAAAAACAGCCAGTGTAACAAAAGTTGAAATTGCACTCCAACGACAACACAAAGCCAGAATCTTGTTATAAAAGCTTTGTTCACAAATATTCTGCAGACATGAATACCTAGCCAAAAAACTAAAAACTAACCCCTGACATAGATAACTTCGCATGAGACAGGCATGTCTTTAACTTAACTTTTATAACATACAACAAAGTTTCCACTTACTTCGTTGTATTTGAAAGTTGTAAGAGTAAGCAGCCATTCTCCGGTTGACGGACTTTCAGGGGACTTTACATTCTTTCTGACTCGTATTGCTGATGCCTTCCGGAATGTTCTATTCAATTCACGGCCCGCTTCATACATAGCAAGTTGATATTCCTTCTCCACACGAGACACAGAAGGAATGGATTTGAACGTGTGCTGAATCTTTGAGCTGTAAGTTGGTTCGGGTTTGTACTCGCCAGCGAAAAAGTTCGGCATATCTGGCACTTTGACCGAAATCTCTTCGATCACCCAACCACCACCTTTTAGAAGAAGAAGAAAAATATGTGGCACATACTCGAATGTGCAGAACAGTTAAAATTGACATCCACCTGTCATGTTTTATCAAATATCTGGTAATCACCACCAAGCATTTCTAGTGTTGTTTTAGGAGCTAGCCTTTTTTTACGACGTTTTGAGAGCATCAATTTTCAGGTTTTATTAGGTATTACGTTAAAATGAAATCAATACAAACCGGGTGCTACATCGTTGTCCGACAAATAAACTAGTGTTGCAGTTGTGAGGTGACCGAGATCAACTGCTGTCATTTCGAAGGTATAACCTTTCTCCCGTTTCGTTGCCTGAAAACCGTCCGTTCTGTGTTTCAAACTACGTGTTAGAAGGGGGTATAGATGAACAACCACATTACCATATAGGCTCTTAATTTGTAAGTTCAAGTTTGGTTAAATTGATAATAACAGAACAGAATTTGTGAATACATTATACACATTAGTCATTTAAGCTCTTCAAGTTACTGTAAACCATAAAGTTGTCAAAAGAATATCTTTTCTTAACTTTAAGCACACAAACAATCGGAAAAGCAAACAGTGCAAGCAACAGAAAGCAAGAAAGTAATTTGTTGACCTGATCAGAAAACAACAAATTACCTTCGGAACAAAGTTCTCAACCCAGACGTTCCACCCTCGCCAGATAATTTCAGGTAAAGGACTCCCCCTGATCCGACGTCATCGTTGCTAGGTGACATATCCAGATCCACCACGTAGTTCACGACTATGGAAAAAAATACAAATTCAAAATCTGATTCCGAAGCCTTCATGGTACACTGATACAAAAATCACAGTAAACCAGGCCATGTATTTACATAAGTTTTCTAGCCTATGCCTTGTCGTGTACGAAAACTTGGGAGAACGGTTTGATTCTAGCACAGTGTTTCTTAACCTTATTAGCGCTCGTACCCTTTGAGCTTTCATGAAATTTTCTCGTACCCCTACAAAGGCCGACGAAAGTAAATAAAATTGTGATAATAGGAATTAAACTCATTGTATTTATAACTTACGTGTTCAATGCATGCATTAAAACAGTCTTGTAAGTTCATCAATGTTTACAGCACACCAACAATCAGTCAAAGACATATAACAAAGTAACTTGTTACGCGTTCTTCACAAATATGCCTAAATAGTGTACAGTTTCACACTGCATGTCGTAACCCCTGCTTTAGTGCTTCGTACCCCCAAGGGGTACACGTACCCCTGGTTAAGAACCACTGTTCTAGCAGAATGCCTATGTGCCTAACTTACTTCGATGTACACATCGATCTTTTACAGAAATGACAACCAATAATTTTGGCTCACGATTTTTGTACGGTCGGTTGCTTCTTAGTGCTGGAAGTTCCTTAACATTTGACCCAGTTAAAGTTCGTAATCGTCGATAAAATGAGAAGCTCAACAGATCTTGTGTGCGGCGGTTTTTGATTGTGACATCGAGAAGGAAGAGATTTAGATCTCGGTCAGAATCTTGCATTTCCACTCTATACCAAAATTTTGAACATACATTTGCCACATATTAGGCTGTATTTCAATTGAATAAAACAGTGCTTTTCATGGACTTTTAAGAAAAGGAATAGCGTATGTCGACCACTAAGTTGAGAAATAATAAGTAATAACCACAGCAAATCGGTGTTTTGACTAGTTTGCCAGTATTGTTCAATAAATAATTACGTCTGATTTTTTACAATCACCTGCAGCACCTAATTTGTTTTGTCTTCATATTCAATAATTTTCGAAGAATTAGAAAACAAGGTAAGAAACAATCGCTTTTCTACAGATTGGTTAAAAACTAAATTTATCCTACCTCAGTTTGTTGATTTCACCAACTTTTTCCAGTTTTTCAGTGGTTTCGAATTCCTTGGCTTGGCCCGGTTTCCATTCTCCCAACGAAAATGGTCCGAAGCTTCCTACGTCACCTTCTACGTAACCTTGTAACGTTATGGTGTCGTTTCCTTGCGTCATAACCTCTCCCACGGATACTTTGATGATGAAGTCGTTCTCATCTAGTTTGTTACAAAAAAGTTTCTTACACAATTAATATGGTTTGCTCTTGAAACTGCCATGATTTAACGGGAATTTGCGCAATAGCAAAGCATATCGATAAAAGTGTCTGGCAACTAGTAAAAACATCCAATGTTCAACACAGTAAAAAAATAGCATTTTTATGCACAAAAAATCAGCCCAATTCGAAAACAGCGAAAAACAGTTTTTGGAAACAGAGAAAAATTACGAACCTCCCTCTTGAGTTTCTGTACTTGATGGCACACTAAGTTTCATGAGTTCGTCATCACCGGAGCTAACTTCGCATGTTCCAAGCAGTGAGAGACGCCGGGTCGTCTTACAATCACCCACGTAATCATCCAACCACATGCGACAGGGAAACACCCATTCCATGCCCGCAAATTCGTGATCGCGGACCGTGATCTTATCCAGGAACAATCCCGAACCTGCAATACCAATTTATGAGTAACGTTTTATTGTGTAAGTATGTAATTGCTGGTAAACATATTTTTTTCAACTTTTGTCAATTTCTTTATTAGAATGCAACAGCCTATCGCTCAATAGGTACCTGCAGCTAACAAGGCCCATTAAAAAACTATTGCGTAAAACTGAAAAAACATTTAACCGTTCCAGGCCAAATTCGGCATGATTGTTGCAGAGGTTGATATTAAACATCCATTAGATTTTGAGGGCGTTTGCAAGTTTTGTTTTTGTAGGATAACAGTTTAAAAAAATTAAAACTTGGGCCTTAATACAAACCTATGCTGTAAATAAAGCCCAACAGTTTCATGTTTTTAAAAATAGTCTAGAAACCAATCAGACTCATTTATACTTTGCTTCGGTCAAATAAAAGACAAGCAACGTTATTAACTCATATTACACATATAGCCTACTGTTAACTAAGACATACAACTGTTAATCTGAAGTTACTAAAAAAAAGAATAAACGACCCCTTGACATTTGATAACCAAAAATACCAAATGAAAAATCTCCCCAAGAAAGCAAAAAAGCAAATTTTGTGCATACATATCAGTTGCCTATAGTATAAAAGACACTTGAGAAAATGACAAATTATCGTTGGGCCTTATTGCAAGCAATGGCTGACAAAACAAACAAAACAGTAATAAAATTTATTTGAAGTAATTCTTTTTTCCAGATCGGATAATGCTTCAATTAAACTAAAATGACCCCATTATTAATATATCTTTATAAGTTTTCATTTCGACAACACAACCTTTTCATTTTTGTTACCAATTTTAACAAAAAATAATAAAAAGTTGAAAATAAGCACTTCTTAATTTGGATTGGTCATGATAACAATTACATATAACTTTCAGGTCCAAAACTTTGTAAATCATTTTAAGTACATGTATATTTTAAAATTACATCAAAACGGAAGCATTTTTTCTGGCACATAAAATAATATGAGCAGTGGACCTTATTACCTTCAGATACCTTACGTGTATTTTATTGTTTGTTGGTTGTCAAGATCGAATATTCAGAGATTCGACTTGTGGCGGTTGTGTGGCAAGCGAATTAGAAACTAAGTTCGACTTAAAAGCTAAAATCCTAAGTCACTACAACCGAAAATGATATATCATTTTCATTTGTTACGTTGTTAAAATAATGATTTTGTTACGTTGTTAAAATCATTCATTTTATACAAACAAAATATCTAACCCACCATATCCCTTTCCGTCGTGGCTGATTTCAACCTCCTGTAACCTTCCAAGATCAACAGCTTCAAGTGTAAAAGACGACGATTTTCCACGCTGCCAAAAAACATTTTTATTTTACAGGTTGCCAAACCAGAAAAAAATATGTGTCTCTACCTGAAAGGTGTGGACATCAGAACGTGTGTGATTTAATCTTCTTCTTCCAGTGTCTCCACGATCTCCACGCAACGTCACATAAACATTGGCGTCCGTCTCAGCAGCGTTGCGGTCGCCAGTGGTCACAGTGACAAAATATGGATTTACTGTGTTATGTAAACGGCGTTACGTTAAAATCTTGCTAATTAAGTCACGTTATGTATCTTACCTGGCAATTGTTGTTCCCCTTCGGCGGTGACTGGAAATTCTCGAATCGTTTCTTGGTCGTCCTCAATTGGTGACAACCACCTGTGAATATTTTTGTGTTATAGGTATGAAAAAATGAAGGTGTATAAGAAAGTTTGGGTAAATTGAGTTGAGTTGATTTCGCTTGGTAAAAGAAAATATAGCGACACAATGGCCCTAAACCAAGTCGGATAATAGCTGCTCAACGTTAAGGCGTTATGATGCGCCATAAGTGGAGGCCATTGGTGGGTGAGGGTTAAATGCGCTAAATGCAGCTCAAGGTAAAACGCAAGATTTTAAGGCACAAAGAGGCGAAACTACATTTTTTTGGGGTCTAAATTCTGAATATGGATAAATGACTCCCAATAAGGGCGTCGTGACAATTCGGTTGTCAGGAGAATAAATAGCACGGCACACAATTAGCGTTTTTTTAATTTACGACCAATGGGCAAAATCGGACAATTTCACGACACAGTGGTAAAAAAACTGACTTAAGAGCTAGCGTTGGAATTCGGTTTTCTTACCTGTTGCAAACGAAGAGCAATTCACGTTTTGATGAAGATTTAATGAGAAGAATTCGCTCAAGGAAAATTCCCTGCCAGTCACAGTCCTCGTTGAATGACATTCGTATCTTATAGATGCCACCAATTTCTGGGACATCAATCTTAAAGCAACAAACGTCAAATCAGTTATGGCATAACAGCAAAATTGTAGTAAACACATTGATTATTTTGCACTATCAACCCAACCAATATGTCAAAATATCCAGATAAGCGATGGTGTCAAATACAAAGTTATATTGATATGCTTTTTCAACATATTACCTTAAATTCGTCTGTTTGTCCAGGTAAAAACAGAGCAGCTTGTTTCGGCGTGTCAGTTCTTTGACTTTGCCTGCTCGGGGAAGGTTGTAGCAAGATCTGGCCGGTTTTACCATCATCCCCGTAAATCACCATGGAAACAAGGGTGTCTGCAGGATAGGGTTGATCGCTCGACTGGGAGCCAGTAGTTATGTAGACTTTATATTCCCCCTCTGGGAAGACAAAACTTGGGTTAAAGCAGAGATAGTTGCGATAAAACTTGAGGTAAGCTAAAAACATGTTATACCTGTACTCGTGTCCAGATCGTGCGAATCGTCAGGAGCTAACAAACAAAAAATTGAATTAATTTTTCGGACATGTTTTCTGAATAGATTATTTTACACCACCAGAAGGTGTACATACGCGCATAAAGCAGGATACGGCACATAATTGATAAGCCAGCACAAAAACAGATACCAGTTTAAGCTGGCATAAGAACGAGTGTTCATCCAACCAACAAGCAGACGCTAGCTTGGTACAGTATTTAAACATCACTCTAAATATTCCTAAACCCAGAAGCAATCGTTTATTTCCTAAACCCAGAAGCAAGCACTAACTAAACCTGCCTACTGCGTGCACTACTATCGACCTACACATGCACTAAGATTTGGATGGAGCTCTGATGTTAATGCACGAACTGTAACAACTCAAGTTCAACATCTTCATGCCTGACGATCATATGCGTATGAATACTCGCTTAACGCTAACCATTTTGCTCTAACAGGCTCTACAGTTTGTCTCCGAGCAGCAAGCTTCTTTGCAATGAACCAGCATGCTTAATCGCACATCTATAAAAATGAATGGCAAGTCACCATCAATCGGTACAGATCACTCGGCAAGGCTTGGCAGCATCTTTAGCAGCGTTTTTTGATCGGCAGTGATTTTGATTTGATCGACGTTTTTGTTAGTGTACAGGTCATGGTAGTGGTCGTAGCTTGGATGTTAGAATTGTGTAGTTTGCTATGGGCGCTCACGCGGAAACACGAAAGGTTGGAGACCAATGTTGTTGTTAACACTGCGAAGTGCGTTGCCACGCATCGTGCGCACAGTGGGTGAAGGTCTTGATGATGAGTCACCCTCGGCTGAGAGCAAAAACACTGGTGGAGGAGAAGATTCATCTCTCGGCCATACGTAGAGGGAAGGCAGGAGATCGCGCAGAGGCGATGAAGGGGTGGTTGATGGAAGTGGATCATCAGCGGACGATTCGGTTGTGGTGTTGCCATCAGACCGCGTCATACGACTTCTAAAACGTGCGGAAGACGCCATACGCTTTAACAGACGCGAGTTTCTGTAGCTAGCGCTCCTTCTATAACGCGGAATCCCGCTACGTGTCAGTTTCCACGTAGGTTCGCTAGCTGTGGCAACAGGGCCGTAACCAGTGCTTGCATGAGCCGTGCTGCTACTGGTAACAGCCTGAGCCGAGGATGCACAAGATGAAGATTTTGGTATGTGATCGGAAGAAAAGCCGGCCACTTCTGGTGACCATTGAAGTTTGGTGTTATAGAGGTCTGGCGTAGAGTTCGCTGAAGAACCCTCCGCCCTGTGGGATGCTATATACTTGGCGTGATCTGAAACCGTCGGTAAGTCTGTTATCTATCTTTCGGAACACACTTGGACCTCTACGATAGGCCACAAGTGAGTCATCGCAAGACATTTTTTGCTCTATGCAGTCAGTTAACGACAAGACGTTGTTCGCACAAACAAATGACAAATTCAACCTACGTTCTGGAGGATCTATTGGTAACTTACGTTCAACTTCGATGACCCTTTGGATTTTGCCATCGTCTTGCCCATCATCCAACCATCTGCCATGTAAAAGAATGACTTATAAGATCAAGCTTAAAAAGTATTCTTCCTGCATTATTTTCGTTACTTGCCTGTTGCAAAAGAAAATGTAGTCTGTAGGTGAATTGTCTGATTCTTTTATTATTACTTTGTGAAGGAACCATCCATTGCCTAAAATAAAACATTAAAAAAATACATGTAAACCCAAAGACCCTTGGATTGTTTATGTTTAACCCTGCGCATTATTAAGATATAAAAGTATTAATGTGACCCTTTGCAATTGATTGTACATCGAGCCGGCCGCACCTGGACCAATTCCATCATGGCCTATTTCAATCTTCGTTAGTTCGCCAAGATCGACGGCTTCCACCTCAAAGATGTCAACCTGGTGACAAAAAAATGAAATTTTTAGCGGTCATAATACCTTGCTGTCAATTATCAATCAACCAGGTCAGTAATAAATAGTCATATAATTCGGGAAATTCATAACTTACTTGCGATTCTTGAAACTTGATGTTGTTATTTAGCGATTTGTGTAAAGGTCGCCTCCCGGAGTCGCCTTTGCTGCCATAAATGGTTAAAAACACATTTGCTTCTGTGTCGCTGCCTAAAATGCCCCCGGTGTAAACCAGCACTTTATACATGAACACTGGAAAATATAAAATAGTGTCAAATTCTAAGTAGAATAATTACAAGTGTTTCGCAGACAAAACAACGTTCGCAAAAAAACGTTGGTTTACTTGATGTCAATCTACCTGGGGTTAACTCTTCGCCCGGTTTAGGAATTGGAACCTCAACTGTCATCTGATACGGTTCCACAGTCGTTGAAAGCCATTTGTGCACATCCAACGTGTAAGTGACGTCACTATTTAATTCTTTCATCTTTAGTCGTTCAACAAACCACGACGGGTGATCACCTGACGAGTCGTGGCTGATGCGGATCTTGTGCAGGTCTTCTAGCTTTACGAGGTTAACCTAATTGTTTCGCGAAAATAAAAATAGGTTAGTTTTGTGTATTGTTTATCGTTCACAATGAAGTCATATTAATTCGTTACTTTTTGCACAAAAAATAGACTAAATACTTTTTAGCTCCTCACGCGTTTTCAGCACTGCAGAAACAACAAGAACTAAGATATTGTCGGACGTTAAAGCCTTGCAGTATATTTAGTAATTGTTGCAACAAATCTCCCATTTCTCGAGTGTTCTCTAGCCAGCGGTTCTCAAACTTTTTAAGTCACTGCGCATTACCAACTAAGTTTTGTTTCCGCGGCAAACTTTGCAACCAACATAACAAAACTTGTAAAAAAGGAAGTTAATTTTCAACTTTATTGTGGTGGGCGCGGTTATCAACGACATAAGTATGAGCTTTCGACTGTTGTCATGAATGAAAGCCCACATGTCGTTATTAAGTCGTAAAACAATGTTTCACGGCACACTAAAAAAATCTCTCAAGACACATTAGTGTACCGTGGCGCACGGTTTGAAAATCACCGGTTTCAGATCAAAATGTTAATTTGAAGTTTTTCATTAAAATTACCTTAAATCTTTCCGTTGTTCCTCTTAAAAACAAACCACCCGATCCGCTTCCCAGTAAAACCGGACCCGACGAGGTTCCATCGCTCGAGTAAGCAACAAACATGACATTTGCTGATGTACCAGCATTCTCCTGGCTCCCTGTAGTAACTGAAACTTTCCAATCACCATCTGAACAAACAAGTGGAAAAACGTCGAAAAATTCAACTTGTGAAAAATTGCGCTATCAGAAAAAAACACAACCTACAGACCAACTCGTCAGCCAACACAAACACCAGTAACATCAAATCATTAGAATGCCAGTTCATAAAGTGCCACGCTGTTAAACTTTTTTTAGCCAATGCATAAAGCCAATGTCATTTGTAAATACGAACCCTGGATAACCGATTTAGTTACCAAATCACTACTGTTTCACACTGACATGATGTTTAAGCAAAAGAAGGAAAGCGACTTCAACAATAACTTGGTTGCGTTTGTTTATTTTTTGTTTACCTTCATATTCCGTGCTTTCGCTTTGCTTACGCTTGACCTCGCGTTTTTCGCCCAGTTTGATCGTAATTTGAGTTTTTGGTTTCGGTTTTTGAGTGCCAAGCCATCTATAGCAAAAAGAAAACACAATTACAGCAAACTAATCTACACATAGTCGGTAGATTTTAAGTCGTTTGCTTACTTTTTGCAAGGAAAAACAAACTCGGAACTTGCACCGTCAGATTCTCGCACAACGATTTCCTCACAAAACCAAGGTGTGAGAGAAGATGATTCCTGGGACGATTTTGGACAACTGATGACGCACTTTGTAAGCTCGCCCAATGACACCGCTTCGATTTCAAATTTGTCCAGCTGTCAAAATAAAAATGACCGGATTTCATAAAAGTAAAAAATAGGCCTACGTTTGGCTGTTGCAAATTTAAATTTTGTCGTTGCAAGTTGCCAACATATGGAGTAAAAAATGTTTTACAACTAAAACAGCAAGTTTTCAGGGGCAAACAAAGCTTTTAATAAACAAATAAGTCATGTTAAACGGCAAGTATACAAACAATGCCCAAACAAGTTTCAAAAATGTGTTTAACAATGGTTTTTACGTACCTGGCCAGAGGAGAATAGTTGTTTACGCGAATCTTGACTGCTCCCAGGTGTTTTAGCGGGCTTTCGCATAAGCAATCTTCGGCCTGTATCGAATTGTTCGCCGTAGATGCAAAGATACACCTCAGGTGGCTTCAGGTTTGCAGAATTTTTGTTCTTGGCTTGTTTTCCCGATGCTTGAGATTTTGAAGATGTTGGTGGGGATCCTCTACCAGTTCTCACCAGAACATGGTATCTTAAAACTATCCAGACAAAAAGAATTATATTCGAACAACAACCCAATCGTAAAGGTTTGAAAAAGGAAAACAGTCTTTGCATAAACGGAGGTAAAGCAGTAAAACAACTATATCGGGTGAATGGATTGTTTTATCACGGAAGGGTGCACCCTGTATAGCAATGGTTCTCAACCTTTTGTTTGTCCTTTTTTATTAGCAAGCAACCAAAACAGCGTGCAGAATACACAAACCACGTTTGGTCCAGGACCAAAATGTAAATCTTTTTGTCTGGGTTGCAACCAGACTTGGACAACTAGATTTTTTTTTCGTTTTTTCAAATTAGATTAGAATTAAAACTAGAGCATCTCCGTTTTTGCAAATTAGATTAGAATTAGAATTTTCTCAAAATCTAGAAATTAAACTAGAATTCAAACTAAGTTAGAATTAGATTTAAGCCAACCTTTAGTTTTTTCAAATTTGAACTTGTAGATTTGCACATTTAAACTAGAATTATCTAGTTGTCCAAGTCTGGTTGCAACATCGGAAATCAACAGGAAAGGGTTACACTGTGATGTGCCGTTGTGTTTACCACTGACAATTTACCTTTTGTTATATCGCAATGGGGTTAAATGTCACAATGCATTTTGGTTTGTCCCCTATCAAGAATGATTTTAAACAAGTTTCATGCTATTTTAAAACGCTGAAACATTTTTTTCGCGCTTTATCAATCTCCTTGCGCACCAAAATAGTTGTCGCGGATCCCCTATAAAGTCGCTGTGCGGACCCCCGGTTGAAAACCGCTGATGTACAATTTTATACATGCTTCAAGTCCAGTGTAAGCATTGTTTCAAACTTTATAATTTGTTGTTTTTCATCCCTTATAATCTATCTCAGGTAAGCTTATTCAGTGCTGGCAAAATATTTTTTGACAAAGCACAAACCTGGTAAGGCTGGAGAACCATCTTGTGTAAGTGCTGGAAGTTCGCGAACTGTTGCTCCGTCATCACGTGACCGCGATAGCCAACGGTTAAACTTAAAACGTAGAACCTCGTTACTCGACATGTCTTTCATCTTGACCTGAAAAGTAGGTCCATTATAGATTCCAGCAACTTCAGAAAAATAAGCAAAATAGTGCTAAAAAAGATCAGGCATCGCTGTCCAATACTTGTTTAAGCCTCCAATCGCAGTCCGGCGAACATTCCTCTATTCCGATTCGAATCTTTTTGATATCACCGATCGTAGCTAAGTTTGCTTGAAATTCGTCGGTTTGTCCGCATTGAAACACGCCGCCCTCTGTTCCCTTGCCTGGCGCATCAACAACAAACAACAAATGAAAATTAAATGCTTGCACCTAAAATGCTTGCAAGTAGGATAATTATAAACATACCCAGTATTATAGGTGCGGATTGTCCCTTGCTTCCATACACGCACAGAGCAACCGATTCCGTAGATCCTGAGTTTCCCGTTGTTACATAAACTCTGTAATCTCCGTCTGAAAGCAATTAATACGTTTAAAATTGTTAAACAAAAAGCTTACTTGCTGAGATAAGTCTCACAAAACAATGATAAATTCTATGATATTAGCTCATTAACATTTACCACTTAACATAATTTAACAAAAGTGCGTGCATTTGTTTGACCAGAAGCAAAATGTAGATAAGAATACCTTTTGGCCCAGAGTTGCTGTTCTCTCGTTCTTGTAGAGTAACATGAGAAGGGGATGGTTTGAGTTTCTCAGGGCTGACGATTCGTTGTGAACTAGGAGGTTTCGGTAATTCCCGTGCTGAAGCCACAAACGACGGTTCAGGTGTAATCCATTCATCAGCTTTAATGGTTCGTCGCATTCCAACTGTAGAATAAAAGTGTAAGTTAAATTATCATTTAGTGAAAATCGTTAAAGCGATAACGGCTTCTTCAACCTTGAAACGGGATTCAAACTGGAGCTCGAACCCGGTCCGAACCCGAAAGTTTTTGAGAAGCCCGCTTAGCTTTAGGCCCGAAAGTTTGATTGACAGGCCTATACATTGAAGCCTCAGGAAAGACCAAGACAACAAACACAATAGAATAGACAATAATAGACGATTGGTCTTGAACAAGGCGTTTTAGGGCAGTTTTACATTAGGTCACGTCCAGCAACTGGCTATACTTAAGGCCGGTCCGACTTACAACTCTGAACCATAAGTTAAAACGCTACAGTTGAGCAGCAGAACATCAATATCAAAAGTTAATTATACACATAGTATTGACATATGATGTTAAGCAAAGTATAGATGAAACTTACATTTAACAACCTCTGGAAAGAACTGTGTGTTGGAATCACCAGTGTCTACAGTGGGTCGGGCTTGTCCGTTTGTGTTGAGGCCAATAAACACACCGCGATTTTTCATGGACTGTAACGTCACATATCCACCTATCTTGTACTTTTGCACTTTGAAGTGACAATATACATCCCCTGATCCCTGAAACAATATTGATACTCATTTAACCTGCAAAAAAGAATATATTCCTGTTAAGTGAATTACCAGTCCGTCGCACTGTCCGTCTTTAATCCTCAAAAATTTTCTGGGGTCTTTTTCGCACTGAAACATGCGGACACCTTCAGCCACTTTCAGCACTCGAAACAGCGCCAGTTGCTTGGATAGCCTTGATTCTTCTCCAGACCTTTTTGCTCCTCCGATTTCCACGTCAGAGCGACGTCCTGTGCCGATGACATCACCGTTTGATGCGACAGCCAATGCTTGTGTAAGACTTGTGTTCAACAAAATGACAGACTCGTGTCGAAAGCAGCCCTTAAAAAAAGTGACAAAGAAAAATATCACATATTATATAAAAGTCGATTATTGAGCGTCAGTACTCACTTTAACGTATACGGTGAAGGTCCTTCCCGGTATGTTGGGATTGCCACGGGTATCAGCTGCTTTTCCGCTCGGGTCAAAGGTCGCATGTTGAGAAGAGTATTTAGACGATTCAAGTAAGACCGACCTATCAGCCTGCACCTTAACGTGGAACTCGCAAAAAGTTCCACCTTTGCCCTGTAAATAAAACGTTTGGGGTATTCGTAATACATTTACCAAATCGCAATTCGTGAAAACCAATGTTTTCTCCAGGGTTGTATTGGCAGAAAATGGAAATTCAAATGTCCTTCTGCATCACAATCTTACTTATAATTTAGATGTACTAAACAAAAACAAAAACATAGTTATCCAATCATTTACCTGTCCAAGCATACGATTTTGATCTAAAGCAATGTGAAAGGAAGGCTGGACAATGTTGGAAAACACACGGACATTGGATCTTCTTCGCAATACTTCGAACGCGCCTGAATATAAAGTAATGTGGTCAAAAGGCTGTAGGCTATCCAAGCATGAACATGCCTGGCACTGGACAAAAGTATCTATAAAAGGAATCAAATTTCCGTACATTGAGGGTGGGAAGGGTCGCCCAGTGCATCGATGCCTGCGTCTGTTCGAACTCGCACAGCTTTTAGAGTGGCGTGGTTCATTAAGACAACCTCATTTCCACGCTGGAATTTCCACTTTTCAAGACCCCACTACAACAAATTATTAACATTTGAAAATGATATACCAACTGCAGAGTACATTTATTAGTATGCCTTGACTTTTTATATCTGGAAATAAGTATGTCTCAGGATATAGATGTAAATCACTAAGGAAAAATCTCCTCATAAAAAAAAGTTAAAAAAAATCTTTGTATGTTAGAGGTGGTCGCAGACTTACGAAAACGTTTATGGGCTAGGGTTGAAAAACTGTGATTTAGATCAGGGGTTGGCAACCTTTGTTACTGTGGGGCCAAATACAATTGCCAAAATTAGATCGCGGGTCGCACCTGTGTATAACACAAGGTGATTTTACTTCGTTGCTTACCAAATATGCTCAAATATAAGTACAATTCGCATTTGATTCAAGCCACATTTTGTCAGGTCGCAGAAAACTAACATCAGGCGCATTAATCTGCTCAAAAATGTGTAATAGGCTAGTTGGACTCGTTTTTCAGTACATTTAAAATCCAAGCGTCTCTGTGGGCCGCACAACCTTCAATGAAGGGCCGCATTTGGCCCGCGGGCCGCAGGTTGCCCACCCCTGATTTAGATAATGAAAGAGATGAAAGCTAATAACTTACCAACTTGTCGTCTTTATGTTTGTCCGCCTGACTACGTCCTCTCGAAGCTGCAAAGTGATGCACAAATCAAATTATAAAAAAATGTTCATTAATAACCAACATTGAGTGGTAAAAGAATGAATGTAAAAGGAATTACCGAGCCACTTACGTTGTGTAATTCTGGAGTCGGGATCGGCGTAAAGCTCTCGAACGGTTTTTCCGTCGTCTTCGCCTGCATCGAGCCATCGATTGCATTCAAATATCCACTCGTCAGACCCTACTCGGTCCTCCTTAAAAATTATCACTTGTCAAAAACTATTTCTTTCAAGGCAAAAAGCTAATATTACCTTTACTGTTACTCTTTCCAGAAACCAGCCAGCCCCAGATTCTTGACAGTCATGGCCAATGACCAATCGGAAAAGTGTCCCCAAACTAACTGCTCTGATGCGATACACAGACGTCTGTAGTAAAAATAACATCAGTAGCGATAGGAAACAGTAAAACGTATTGACTTACAGTTCCTTTGACTTGAGGCTGTACTTTTCCTCCTTGCTGAAGTAGTCTAGGTCCGCAGTCGCCAACATCACCATACAGAGTTAGCAATACTTCAGCATTTGTTCCAGCGTTCCATAGGTTGCCAGTGGTTACAGAAATCACATATACCATTTCTGTATTTATATTAAACACGTTTTGTCAAAAGCTTCAACAACAAAATTCATTCTCAAATGTTGCATTTATCGTTACGTTTGACTGAAGCAAAGTTTTTATCAAATCACATAAAGTCAAGTTACCAGGTAGAACAGGTTTGTCTGGAAGGCGGGCAGCAATTTCTCGACAAATATCACCATCGTCTTCATCTCTTGATAACCACCTAATAATCATAGCTCATGTAGAAACTGTATACATTTAGGATAGGCGCGTTGTATTAGCATTTACTTGTTGCAGTGGAAGTCGAGTGTTTCTCCAGTTGTGACGTCAGTGAGAGTGACTGAGTCGCAGAGCCAACCTGGGGAAGTCCCTGAATTATCGTGGGCTATTCTAATCTTTCGTATGTCTCCGATTGAACCAACATGAATCTAACAAAACACAAAACGTTTGAAGCAAAATCAATGAAATCAGGTGTTATAGTCAAAAGCATACAACAAAATCGTCTTCGTTTCCACTCCTGAAAGTGCTTTTGTTGCCATCGCTTAAAAGAATGGGACCGGAATTGCCTTTAACGCCGTATACTGTAATCATCACCCTTGCATCGGTCCCAGCTGCAGGCAACTCGCTCGTTGCAACACTAACACGCCATTTTCCTTCTGTAACATAAAGCTCCAAGTGATGGTCCTGACATCATTGGTTGTCAAAAAAATCCGAAAGCATACTTGTTTTCTTTAATTCCTTGGGCATTCTTTCTTTGCTTAGATCTGAGGTGACTTCTCCAGAACCAGGATCTAAGTACATAAATAGTCAAATCAATTCGATTTAAACAAGTACTACATTGTATACTATTTGTTTGACGTACCTCTCTTATCGTCAACAATGGCAACTCGCTTAATCCTGTACTCCATTGGTTGAAATGCTTCTCGGCCGGAAGCAACGTACACGTTGGGCCCCAAAAACAGGCCCTGAAGGCTTTCGACCTGCAAGGAAGTGGATAAGTAGTTTGAAGTAAATTGCAAATTAAGAAGTGTCTTACTCTTCGTCCGTCGGAGGTAAATAACTTGTGTACTCTCATTCGAAAAATTTCTCCGATATCTTCCATAATGCTCTCAAAACTTTGTGGAGTTCTCCGACTCAACAGAATTGTGTGTCTTATGGGAAAAAATCAGAAACAAACAATTAAACACATTTTCTAACGGGCTATAATGTTAGTATCTCAAATAAAATTTTTAATCAACCACCAAGTCAGGTATCGTTTCCTTGAAAAGAAAAAGAAACTGTTTTAGCTCACCTGAAACTGGGGTCACCGTTACGAACAATGACAATCTTTTTGGGCGTTTTAACCTGAGTTAATCTAAGGGGGACTCGAAGTGATTCCGATCCAGCTGGTCTCACAAGTTGGGCAACAACACGGTTACGCGTCCTTGGTTTACTACAAGCAAGCAATATGCATTAGTTTGGTAAAGACCGAACGTTTCTATTTGTGGTAGGAAACCTTATAAACCAGGGTGGTCTGCTACTACGGACTGCATTCATGTTTAGAGGTTTCACGGTTTTCTTGTCGGAACACACGTAACTTCTGCCGTCTTCGAACTCGTCTAGTCTACTGATCCCATGTGTTCCGTTTGGGGTGCTAACTGTACGAACCCCGAAGGGCAAGGGTATCTACGTATAAAAGCAAGATTATAAACAACTTTACAGGGTGTAAACCGCACAGAGTGCAATCATATCGTGGAACATACTCGATCCGATAATGCTTCCAGGAGGGAGTCAAACGTTCGGAAATGCCGTTTGGTTATGGCAACTTTAAACGCCTATGGACAGAATACAAACAAAACAGAAATTGATTTACAGGCATGTGTAGTTAAAGCCAGTCAGCAAGGAATCGTACCTGCATATGTACATCTCCACTTCTGTAAAACGAAACCGTCTTGGCAGTGGAGAGCGTAGCCGCATTTTTTAGACTCATGCGAGTGGAAGGACTCCGGTTAGAACTGCTGTTGCTGCTTTCGCCACCCACAACTTCACTCATTCGTGTTGGTTGCATCAAGTGGGGATAAAAGTTTAACATTGAGTCATTTATACCAACAGTCGAGTTATTACCATGAGTGGAAGTAAGGCCGAATTTTGATCCAGTATTCCGTTTCGATATGTGACTCACGTGGCCATGTTGTGAGTGGTTTGGAAAGCCCGATTGGTGGGAAACAGGATTGTGAAAATTTTGCGACATGCTGCTTTGGTATGCAGGCGGCTTGTTTATCAACATTGTCACTGCTTCCTTTTTGATGAAAGTCCCACGCGGGTTTGGTTCACAACAGGTATCATTAAAACACGTTTAACGATATTCTTTCGATGACAACCAGTCCACACATTGGAAAGCTATGCTCCATAACTATACATCAAACAATATAGAGTGACCTGTATCGATAAGTAATCATTTGTCGTACCTTAAAAAATCGCAAAGCGCTAAACGAATAGGGCGACAATTATGTATCCAGGCCAGTTCAGTTTCTATAAGCACGGCACCTTTTTCTGAGGTTGCACAAAAGAAACGAAAACAGGCCACTTGATTGTATCATCAAGCAATATTGACTTAGGATCAATCTGAAAGGGTTGCTTTTATGGAGTAATAGAGTTTTATCACCAGGTACAAAAGTATTGAAAAGATTTTAAGTAGATATTAAACAATAACCTTTTGTGAGCTCTGTACAATTGCGGTTTGTAGAAATATTAGTTAAGACCAACTAAGTTACACAGCAACGACCCCCTTTTCAAAATACAGTAAGGGATACAACAATACAAAAACTAAGTTGGAACTTCTGTGTTAGTTTTGTACGCACTAATCTTATAGCTGTACTGTTAGCTGTACAGGTAATTTGATCTAAAACTGTATTTCATTTATTATAATAAAGGTAAATGCCTTGCAGTAGATTAAGTGAATATAGGGTATGCCTCACTATCTATGATCAAAATGTATAATTACACTGCCCGTTTTTGAACCGTACGAAACTTACTTTTTCTGTCAGTAATCCCTTTTGAAAGTTGCATAGGCTACATGCAACAGAAAACTACTGACACGTAAAATGATTATCATATACAACCCATTCACAACACAACAGGGTGAAATAACACTAGTCACCAGCTGAGCTATAGGCCACTTAACTAATCCGCACTTGACTGTTTCTTCAGGTACCCAATGTTACAATACAGAAAGGGTCCTTGCTGTCATGAACTTTTCACAAAATCAACAAATATTATCCAGAAATAATGTGATTTAGCTACTCTGCTGTAACCAGTATGTGTCTTTAATGTGCCTGTATCAGCTGAGCTTGCTAAGCCTTAACGTAGACTTAATTTGTTCGAAATTTCATAATTTCCAAAAGTAAAATACTGCATAATCTTCAAAACAGGAATTATACCAACGCGTCTGTTGCCATAAACAACCACCTACAAGTCCCCAGCTCTCTGAAATAGCAATGTACCTTGTGTAAACACAATGTCAGAAAGTGCGGCCTTAACGCCATGTTTGTCTAAGCACTTCAGTGACTCCACTCTCCCTGACTTGATGAAATTGTAGGCAACCACATTGCTGACTACTTAAATAGCAATATGGCTTTTAATAACTGGTTTAGAAATTGTCCTACAAAACGAAATAGCACAAAAAATCGCGTTTTCTGACATCTAGCCGAGATGCGTCGAATTAGAAAAATGCCGCCTTTTTCTTGTATAACGACTGTTACGTTGAAGGCTGGAACGAAAGGAATTGATTACGAACAACACAATAGCACACGATCCTACAACAAAGACTTCCAACAACACGATGCGACTTTGTGTGGGTTCAGCCGCGAAAGTGTTACCACGGCAAAAACGAATCAACACAGACCTGTTTACCATGGGGGCAATTACGTTATATCGACGGTGCTAAGCGGTTTGCAGAAATATTATACATGAAACGGCAAATAGCGTGTTTCTTTGATGGGACTGAGGTGCATGTTCAGTAGGCTAAGCTACCGTATATTTCAAACTTATTTTTCGATAAATTTGACAGTGTCGCCGGAGCTGCCCAAGTCTGCACGTGAAGTACTTTTGTTACACGAACAAGCTTCTGTAAGTCTGCATCTACTTTTTATCTCAGTACTCGTGCAGTCCAGCGTTGCCCATGGGTTTTTAATGAGACTTCCCGTTTCATGGCCCAGTTCGTTTGGCAACGTCTGGTCCCATTGTTTTCAGATTTACCAGCGTTTAATTGTGGTATGATAAGGCTGAAGCTGTCAGTAGAAAACATCGAGCTCTGGAATGCTTTCGATCTAAATTTGAACAAAGATAAGACTAAATTTAAACCATACAAACCTACGTTTGAAAGCCAGCTAAACCACCCCATACAACGGAGAAAATTCAACGATTCTGCATGGCTTAAAGCCAAACAACACAAACTCGAGCAATCAATTCTGTATTAACGCTTAGTCTTATGATTAGTGTGGCAACCAGAAAGACGCTCAAAATGTGTATTTACGCAAAACACAAGTGTTTAGAGATTTACGAAGTATGGTGTTCATTTGCAAGATTCGATGTGTCGCTTCAAAGTCGGCATATTTTTCTGTGACTGACTACAAATGTGGCACCTGCAAACAACTGAAGACATATTACGAAGTACAACTGCAAACAATTACAATGGACAAACCTCAATCCAGTGTCAAGAAATAATCTGGAAGAACTTCGATTTTTCACTTCACCGTTTGTTTTTAATTCTGCAATGATGTCTGCCAATGAAAATACAGAAATTACAAAGTTTAATGGACCTGTACAAGTATGTACGTTTGGTGATGTTACAATGTACCATTAGCATCAACGAAGTAATCAGTTGTGAAGGAATTCCAGTGCTTCTTTGTTTTCAGGAACTTGGAAGAGAAGTCCTGGCTGATTACATGCAAATGTAGTTGACTACAAGTCACAATATAAAAGAGCTTTAACATTATGAACATATCTAATACTGGACAAGTTTCTTGACACATACCTCATACTTGCAATTGCATGGAAACCATACCTAAACTTTATTGATGTTAGTGAAGAATCATCTGTTTTTTTGTTCACTAGTGCTTGACCTACCTAAGAAACTTGTTTGTAAATTCAATGCCATAAGCTTCAAACACATTGTTTTTTGTACTGACTTCAAGCATGTGTTTGATCAATTTCAAATGCTCCTGTTTTAAATGCTTGATGGAAGGAATATTTTTTCTTGGCAAAACCAACCAATGAAATCTTGCCTAAAATAATATACAGATTTTCAAGTAAATGTAAAAAAGCTAAGGTGATTGTTATGTGTACTTTTGGATATTTATCTTTGATAATTATGACTTCTTCATCTTGAAAAACTTGATTTTCAGGGTCTTCCATTGCTGATTTTAGCCCGCTACTCCAATGTTTTGATGTTGTTGCACTTTTTTTGTCTGTTTTCGTTGTCTCTGCCAATGAAATTTTTACACCACTTTGTACATTGTCTTCATTTGACTTAAATGAATATTCGGATGAACTTTCATCTTCCAAACAATCATGATTGTTTGTTGTTGCATTTTTGATTTTGAGTTTCTTTTTAGCAGCATCTGTTTTGTTATATGACTTTGTTCTCTTGGAAGGTGGAAATGAATCTTTTACATGGTGTGATGAATCTCTTTCTTCATGAATCCCTTGATCACAACTATCTGCAAAATTATTGAATGTTAATAGATACTAGACTAGACCTTAAAAAATAATGAGACTCGTTTATCACCTTTAAACTTGACACAGTGAGGATACTTCATGTTAACAATAAATAGTTTCTGCCCGGAAATTAGTTTTGAGGTGGTGTTTCTTTCAATCTCAATACCATCTATTTGGGAAGGGTTAGAACCAAGTCTTTTTACCAGAACATATCTTTAACAAACAAAAATGACTTTAATAAAAGAGAATGTAAGAAAAAAATGTTGGGATTTATAGCATCATCGAATTGCAAACACAACAGTTATGAACCTAAATGCCATTAAAATTCACACACAAAAGCTAATTTGCTCATACTTGCTGTGGTAGTTTGATGTTAGTTCAAGTTGATTTCTGGAACATACTTTGTCTGTTATTCCAAGCTCTGGCATTCGTCCTACAACCACAGGGACTCTGTCAGGCAGTAAGATTTCTCCATGAGAGTTGTTGAGACAAGTCAGATAACATTCCATAGTTTTTCTCCATCAATTTATCACACTATTTAATATTTTTTTTATTTTACTGGAATCAAGGTAACAAACTTGTTATCTACACAATCATGTTATCTGCGTAACATTTTTATTTATTTAAACAGCTAAATACTTAAAATGTATTGGAGTAGAAACCAAACATTTCTACAGCAGATCAAATGACCGTGAGAATTATAAGCATGAGCTATACATAAATTACAAGCCAAAATGTAAGCTCTGTGAACAAAAAGCCCATTTATGATTTAAGGGTTCAAATTCAAACTTGAAAATGTGTGTTTGAGAAACACACCGAGTGTACTCGCTATAACATAAAGATTTAAAAAAAAAACCAAAAATTTATAAAAAGCAATTCAAGTACCATCACAGGCTAAATAAACTAATTTCGCGGCATGAGACTGTGAGTTTCGAAGTGTACGTGAAGAGAGCAGAGCACGCCACATAATAGTACACAAATCACAACAACAAGCACAGTGCAGTTCAGCGTTGAGCTGCGCAACGCGCATGTCAAACATTAAACGCTTCATTGCACAAAATGATTTTTGATTTCTATTATTGCAACAAAGTGATGCACAAAATTAACAAGGGTCACGTCGAGCGTCCAGGAATACACCAGAGTCCAGAGATCACCAGAACGGCAGGGCTGCCAAAGCTTGGGTTTTGCCCCAAGATTTTGGGTTTTCACTTGACGTCTTGGGTTCTTGGGTTTTATTTTGAAAATTATAGCAATTCTTGGGTTTTGAGTCTTATTGATGAAATAGATATATGTAAGAACTATTTTAACGAGAAAAGTGTTTCGGGTAGCTGCACTGTTTGGGCCATTTTATCATCTCTTTTATTTTCTCTCTATTCTAGACCTTAATTCTTTCTAGATAAGTATACAGTGAAAGCAATCGTTACACTCAAAAATGCAAATAGATCAATGTTCGTTAAACGTAAAAACTGCGAACCATCAAAGAAGTTTTAAAGCTTTTAAATATACTGTAGACGTTGCATTTCCGGACTGTAAATTGTCAAATATTTGTCAATGAAACGAGTAAATTTCCTAATTAATTGCATTTCTAACCACATTTTGCATTCTTGGGTTTTCATTTAAATTCTTGGGTTATTTTGCTGTGAGTCTTGGGTTTTGTTGAAATTCTCATTGGCAGCCCTGCAGAACGGAGTTAGTTATCCTATTCAGGTATGAGTTGTACAAAAATGATTCTGTTGTGTTTTCTCTTCAGTGACTTGGTTTGCCTGCTTAAATTTGACATAGTATTCTATGCGCTTTCAGTAGTTCAGTTCAGTGCACAAATCTTTTGGAATTGTCAATTGAATTTAAACAAATAATATGCATATTTTTAAATTAATAGCTATCGATGTATATATGTGCTTTATTGGCTTTCAAACTCTCTTCTAAGCACATGTTTAACACTTGTACTTTTATTTCGAAGTGTTCCCTTAGCAAATGCACTTAAAACTAATGCAATGAAATTATTCTTGTTACTGTTTTAGGCTAATCATAGATGCTGTTAATTCATTCTGTTATGGTGTTGTCTAATTAACAATACAGTGATGGAAAATGAGGCCATACCTGTATGTACTTTGTTCAACAATGCAGCGGAGTCCGATTGCAGCAATGATATTGGCATAGTAGCTCCCCCAAAACAGGATTTGGCAGATGTGACCAAAAATGCAAGCAACCCAGCAGAATCCCCAGCTGTTTGCAATGTCTTTCAAAATACCCCATCTTCTGAGGATTTGTTTTCTGAGATAAAAACACAAAGTTGTTCCCCAATTGATGAATCTAGACAGATACACAACATACCGGAGGAAAGAGATATTCAACCATCCACTTCACAAGTCACTGAAACCCTTGATTTGCCTGTTGAAATAGCCCCTTTCTCATTTAGTGACAACAACAATGAAGAAGATACAAACAACAATGCCAACATGATCATTACTGAAGCCAGTGACATGATGACTTCAATAATGATTCATGATGAAGATTCCTTTGAAAATATTTCTAATATTTCCATCGATCAGAAAGATGTTTCAGATGTACAATCAGAAACTGAATTTAAAGAAACTAGTGGTGTTTCTGATCCTATTACACATGACCACATAGAAGCAGAAAAACAAAACACAACAGAACATGAAGTTCCCAAAGTTGAAAAATTGTCACAAACTCCAACTGTAACACCAACTGATCCTATTGATACTAATAGTGTTTTTCCTGTACGTGTTGAAGAAACAGTTGACACACTCAAAACTGAAGCTCCACTAGCAAGCAACCTTTTTACTTCCACTGTTGTCACTAATCCATTTGACAATCTTGTACAAGGCCAGGAATCAATTTTTTCTGGTAGTAAGTTTCAAATTGTACAATTATTCTCTTATCATGGTTATTAATTGATTTTACACTGACAGAACCTGAGAGTGATTTTCTATGCTGTTGGTATGCATGCATTTTTTCACAAAATTGCCAATAAGGGACTAATTTTAAAAGTTTACATGTGAAAAAATGTCGAAAGTCACATATACCCACTTATAGATTGTATTTAATTGTAAATTTGCAGATGATGCTTTCACACATGCATTAACAAGCAGTGAGAGTGATCGAAGGAAAGATGCATGGATCCCAACAGAGTCAACACAAACTGTTTTAGATGCGGTTGCACAGTCACAGAAAAGAATCTCTTTAGAACCTAACCACTTGGTCCGCCCTGGTTTAGGCACCAGTGAATATTTAGGTAAATATACATAGTTTACCTGTCAACCGTTGCTTTTTTTTATTTGGATGTGGGATAAAGTTATCTGCTTCTTTAAGTATTTCATTCTTACAAACTTCTCGATCTCTTACATAAACTAAAAAAAATATATCTATCTTATATCTAAAAATATCTGCAACCATCATTTCCTCAACCTGTATTCCTGCACAAATTCCCTGCACACTGCTTGCACATTGACATTGCTAAAGAAAATCTATGCTAGCCATGACATGAAAAAAATAATGTAATACTGGTGTGTAAATGCCGAAACACTTTATCTTTTAGGAAAAGTCATGTTTAATAAAGCTTTTGTGTAAATGTATATCAAAACAAGATTAGAGATTTTGAACATATATCTTTCAACATATTCAATTGAATTTTCATGTACATGAAACAGCAATATCACCCATTCAGAAGTTTGCAATAATCACAATTGCATTTTACAGGTGATCCAATTAAAGCTGTGCTTGCAAGGTACAAGGGCAATGAATTTATTGAAAGAAACACTTTGTCTGCAAATGATGTAAATCTGGATAAACAAGGCCTCAAGGAATTAATTGTAGGTGCATTTTGCAAATCAAAGTGAACGTAAATCTCATGAGAGGTGTTCTTGTGCTTGCTAGTTCCGTTTATGTCAAAATTTCTGGGAATTCATAATTGCCTGAACCAGTCAAGTTTTTACAGGATACTGGCAATTTAAGAGCTGCTGTTGATTTGTGTGGTAAAGTGTTAACAAACCTTGGACAAGGATTTGGTCAGAAAACCCAAGAAAGTTGTAACACACCTGAAACCCTTCAGGTAGACTTCACTCTTGTATTTTTTAACCTGAAACAATAACACTAACTTCTGCTTTGTTTCAAACAGTGGTGGAATGCGAGGTTAGCTTTACTCGTGAGACTGAAAGCTTTTGAACTTGCTGAAACTGAGATTTCACAGTTTGGTGAACTTGATTCTGCCGATTTGTATTTTGGCTTTTATCCGGATCTCTACCCAGGTTTTTATTGTTTTTGTAAAAAATAAATGATTATACAGTTAAAGAAACGTTTAAAGCCGAGACTACAACAGTATGAAAAAAAGGATATGTCCTTTGCTAAAAGTGTCAGTTTCTGTATATGTTTGTTTTAGGAAGACAAGGGTCAATGGTGCCATTCTCAATGCGATTGCTACAAGCTGAGTTTCCAAAACATACGAATAAACCAGCAGAGAGTATTGCTAGACTTTATGCCATGATGGATGTTTGCAACAAGGTACTCAAAACTATGTGACCATTAACACTACATGTTTATGTATGGATTTAAAAAAACATGTGTTTTAATGTAAAGAAAATTCTTGTAGATTCTTGACAATCTAACAAATCTAAAGAGTGAAATTGGAATTGATGTGAAATTAAAAGACGAAGACAAGCAAGCATCATTGGAATTGTGGCAAGGGAGAAAAATACAAATTTTGTATGCCATAGGTAGGATTTTTTAACAATGTGTGTCATTTTGGTGGGATTAATGAAAATCATGTTTGTAGGAAATGCACTGATACAGTTTCATGAATATCAAGCTGCTTTTAAAACTTTTGATGAAATATCAAAGTTGCAACCGAGGTAAATATTAGTTACAAACCAAGTATCCACATGCCTGTATATTGTAAGCTGTTTCGTTTTTAGTGACAAGGTGGCTTTGCAAAGTGGAATTGGCCGAGCATTTCTGCAGCTGGGTGATATTAAGTCAGCTCAACTTCGATTCGCAGATGTGGAAAAAGAAGTTGGAAATGACCCTGCACACAAGTTTCAACTTTTTACGAATCGGTATATTAAACAGCAGAATTTTTGACTTGAAATGTAATCTGTTTCAAAAGACTATAGTAAAAGGCTATTTACTGTTTAATTTCAGAGGTTTTCTCTACTTGGGTGCAAATAAGTGGGATGAAGCCCTTCAACAATTTGGAGAAGCCCTTAAACTTGCTCCACACAATCTTGAGGTATGATTTTCCAGAATAATTTCCCCAAACAATTATAAAAATGCATTTTTTATAAACAACCAGGTTCTTAACAACAAGGCCGTGTGTCTTTTATACCTATGCCGTTTAAAAGATGCAATTGCAACCTTAGAAAGTGCAATAAACATTTCATCTGAGAGTGTTTCATCGCCAAAACCTTCTACACAGGTAAAAATCTTTTGGCGCACTGTACGCAAGTTGTACATATTTAACCCTTCGTGTTTGTACTTTAATAGCACCAGCCGATTACGTTCGAAGGTGCGTTGAACAACTTGGTAACTCTGTATGAGTTGGAGTCCACGCGTTCTTTTGCCAAAAAGCAAATGCTCCTTCAGCAAATGGCACTGACTGTTGGTGACGGATTTGATGTGACTTGTTTAAAAATGTGAAGACGTAATCATTATGCTTGTGCAATAAACGTTGTTTAATCGTGTAAATTTTGGAGATCGCAAGTGCTTAGGGAATTTTTATTGGGCAGGCACCTTTTCGTAAGTGTGCAAAAGTTTTTACGTCAATTTCTAGTTTAATGTAGAAATATTTCGGGGCGAAACCGACGAAGATAGCGTGCCCGTTTGCCTCCGTCTGCAAATACAGGCCGCCTGTAGTGTTGCGGATTAAGAGGTATTTTTTGAGTAGAGAAGACTCGTTTGTTATTTGCCAAGATAAAAAAGTAAGAACTGTAAGAATTCTTAAGTAACCAGTGAATTTAGAGTTGTTAGTGTCACGTACAATCAGTGGAGTGTATTTTAGTATTGCAAAATGTTACATAAAGGGTTTTGTTTGGGTGGTATAGCACAAATGTTGCAATATTTATTACATGAGTAAGAAAAGTTGTCTGCCTGTTTTTTACTAAAAAAAGGGCTAAAAATTATGTTGTTGGTGTGTTCGTCATTTATATCAAACTTTTTGCCTTTTATGCAAAATACATTTATTTGTTTTTCCTTTGAGATATTATATGACTGTATTACTCTTCTTTGTGATTGACAGATTTTACAAAAGAAAAAACAACCATTTTACTGTGTTAAATATTACACATTTATTGTTTTGGAGTTAATAAAGAGTGAAACATATTACCACATTGCAAGTACCCCAATTCTGGCCTTATGATGGTGTTGAAATAACTATCCCACAATTAGTGGAAAAATATTTAGTGCTCAATTGCAAAGATGAAAAGCAGCCGTCTAATGAGGAAAAGGAAAAGAAAAGATAGGACTTGGGCAGAAGCAGCGACATTGGTATGTCATAACTTTGGTTATTGCGTGACTGATAGATACTAGAATTATAACATTTCATTGTTATTTTGCATTATTACCTTCTGCAAACAATTGTTGTGTTACAACTTGTTTTCTTTGTTCAGTTTAGAGTTATCAAAACAGTGTCATAAATATATTTCGTCCAGAAAGGAATGAAATGAAAATATCCCACATAAACGAATAATGTTGTTGAAATGCTGCCCCACTCCAATATTTCTGCAATATTTAATGCTGTGTCATGATTGTGGTCATATTACTATGAAAACTTAGTATTTATGTATCAAACATATTTATAGTATTTAGCGCCATCTTTATTTATTGGTCCAAATAAATTTTATAGAATAATTGGGTTAATCACAACTTCAATTGGACAAACTCTGTGTTCCAATATTTTAAAATCTGTAAACAGGATATGTTGTTAACATAGTTGCTTCTGCTAGAATCACAGTGTTATGAAGCTATCTAAGGGCACAGAGATGATTTTCTTTGCTCTTTCATAAACGATTCTCTTATCACTAGGCCAGGGTCACCAAACTCTGGCCTGGATCTGGTGCCCAATATCAGTTCATAAACTAAATCTATAACATTGAAAACAAGCTTGATAATGAAGGCTATTTACTTGCGAAATTATTGCGGAACATCATGTAGGATTGATTCCACCCATATCCTACATTGTCAGGGAATAGATAAATATTGCTCAGTAGTAAGACATTTTAAAATTCAACACAATTTAACAGTCTGTGTCTAAATAAGATTTTGTTGAGCGGGTAAGCATTTGCTGGCCTGGAAAAAATAGTTTCACAGGCTGCAGTTTTGGAACGGCTGCGATAGGGCTTACAAGGTATGCGGTCCTTGCCATATTTTTTTTCTGTCTAACGCTGGTTTGTAACGCTGGTTTGGTAAAGAAAGAGTGCTTTGAATTCATTCAAATTTGGACAAATGTTAGTTATTGATCCAAACTTGATCCTCCAGAAGTTTGACCTCGAATGACCCAGCGGTTCACCCACAGGCCCCCGAAACGTAAATTTGTCTGACGCTCGTTTGGTCAAGAAAGAGTGCTTAAAGTGCAAATTTGTTTACCAACATGCAGAAACAAATGTTTTATAAAATGCAAATTTGTTTAGGCTATTCAACTGAGCTCAACAAAAGTCTTAGGCATTCGACCAATTTTACGAACAATTTTTGATCGGAAGTTGAAAGAAATTTCTCTAAATAAGTAAGTACTGTATTATTTTCTCCAAATAAGTAAATGTCATTTTAAAATACTTGCCACATGAAGATAGTATTTTGTAATGAAGACTGTATATATATATATATATATATTTACGCACATAAATGCTGACCAAACAATTGTTTCAGGGCTGCTGAAAACGTTCTTACGACAATGTTGAACCATCATGCCCAGTTGCCCAACTGCCCATTCTTTCGTGTGAAGGGAAGATGTGGTCTTTATGCTCTTAAAGTAAGTTTAGATTTATAGATTTAATATGTGTGATGTGTGGTTGCATTTTGACCACTACACGTACAAGTGCTCTTAAGCCATTAGTATTTTAATGGCATGTTAAAATTCCCCAGGAGTCGTGGCTAAAGAAAAACAGTGGGATCGCCCCAGACTTGAGTGATTTTACTGACCAAGGTTTGTGAACTCTAAACCTCTTTTTTTTTGCTTGTACTGTAACTATCAGTATGTTTGATAAAATTGTTGTAGTATTATGTCTGGAATAAATGTGTGCCCTTGAAATAAACAGCAAAATCTTTGCATGAAATCATAGTGCATGGCAGTCTTAAAAAATCATAGTGCATGGCAGTCTTAAAAGTTTACCAACCTGGAAAAAAATGCTAAAAATATATATAATCCCTATGTGTACAGTGCAATGTGATGAGAATGACTCTTGTAGTAACTTTTATTTGACCACACTAAAAATCTGCCATTGTCAACTATTGATAAACTTATGGTTTTTATGTAACCATGTTTATTGGCAGAGGGATATGATGAAGAAGATGATCCAAGTCCTCTTGGTGAAAGTGGTAAGCTTTATTTCGTTTTGCATTTTGTCAAAAATGTTTTTCCATTTTAAAATTTTGTCATCGGAAACCTTTTTTAAATTCTCAGACCAAGACTTGGCGGAAGAGGAAAAGGCTCCCCTTGGTTCAATGGAACTGTTGGCAAGAGAAAATCACACTTTCTCTATACATGGCAGGGCAATGCCACCTGAACCACTTCCTCGCAAGCTTTCCAAGGTAGCAATTTTACTCAATGATCGCTACTAGTTTCTCAGTTTCATCATGCTGTTCAGTTGTAACAGGATTTAAAACCAAATTTTGTGTTTAGGTTAATCCCAATTATGAAACAGACAATAAAAACATGAACTCATTGCAAGGTAAGTGCAGCTTTAAACAAAATCAAACAAACTACTGCCTTGTGGTAACAAAAAAAACACAGAACATTGAAATGTATCTTGGCAGCAGATGAGGGTGCAAATATTGGATCATCACGGCAGCACTCAATTTCACTTTTAAATGAGCGGCAGTGCGAACCATCATCATCACCGCAGCATAAGCCCCCAGAGCGAGTTATAATGTGGAACAAGCATGATGCACTGGAGTCCTACAAGAAGGAACAATCCAGTCAATTACTTACAAACCTTGACCTTGAAACACCAAACAGTATTCTTGTCAATGCGAACATGAAGGTACAATTCTAAAAGGTTTATTAGCAACACTGTGTAGTTGTCTCTGAAATGAGAAAGTTCAACTTCTAACATTATTCCTGTGCACAACTCAACCATTTTGGACATAATGCACGTCTAATGATGGCTTGTTGCGTTTTTTACAGGCCCTGGTCAACCGTGAAACATTTTCAATGCTGCCTCCATCTTACCAGTTTAAACTTACCACACTGCTACCAGAATGTGACAGAACAGTTGACCCAAGTTTGGAAAGTGATAAGCAAGTTTTAAAACCATCTGCAACTGCTTTAACCAATGAGTTTTTCTCCCAATCTTTGCAGGTTTGTAGTAGAACTGTTTTAATTGCTGTAAACATTATTCATATAATCGAATCTGTGCTGACATATTTTAGGAATGGAGGGATCGCCTTGGTGATGGAGAGTTTACTCGGGAAACTCAGTCCAGAATTGCACAAGAAATAGCTAAAGAAAGAAGCAAGATTGATACTTGGAAAGAGAAGTTTTTTGAGGAGTTTTATGGGCAAAAGTAAAAAAGTAAAGTAGCGATTTGTTGATTTTTTTACCAGCTTTTTTCAATACCTTTGCAGACAAGTCGCTGTGAAGCGCTTGCGCAGTAGAGGATCGGAAGCCAGCCATTTAATGCGTGATTTCGGCATTGAAGCTCAATTGGCAAAGTTTGCTGATCTTCGCCAAGGTAAGCACAAGCACCTTTTATTTGAAAAGTGTTACATTTGGTTAAATTGTTGTTCAATATTCTTTTGTAAATACACTTTTAAACTGTGTTGTATAATTCTTGTCAATGTTGTTATGTACAGAATTACAAAACAGCATGACCAAAGAAAATCATAATAAAGTACAAAGTCATGGAGATGTTAAACCAGTTCCACAGCGCATCAAAGGTACTCAACACATTAACAATCTCCGGCTAAAATCTATTACCACTGCCAAGCCCCGAAACACATATGCAGAGCGAATCGCAAAGACAAAACTGGCTAATTCAAGACGCAACAAGCTAAGAAACAAGATTTCACCCACCAAAGTGCCCTTTGCAAACTCTGGCCAACATGGAAAGTTGACCGGTCATTATTCTTCTCCATCATCTATTGTCATGAAACCATCTGGTGCTCTGTCTGTGCTGGCCAGGTGTGCCAATCAAAGTAATGGTCTGGCATTGAGAAACAGCAACAACAACTGTGACGATGGAAAATATAAAGACAGCAAATACTTGGATATTAGGAAAAACCAGCAGAATTATTCAGCAGCAATTTTTGACCACTCTTACACTTCCACACTTTGGCATGAAAGCATTGTAAGTTTCCTGTTATTACGTGTTTTAAAGTGACAAAATAATTGACCACGAGTTTTTTGAAAACCTCACAAACAAATCTGGTCACAATATCTTGTTGTAATGAAGTAGCTCTTTCTGATGGTAAGTTTGTAAGATATCAACATTGTATGACTAAAGCATGATCTTTTTTTACAGGAGAAACGTCTGTCATCAGAAACTTCAAGTGGCAGTGGTAGGTTATTGAAGATTAACTGATATCAATATCACTAACAAACAGTAAATAAACATGAATGGTGTAAAGCCCAGGTGATCTAAAACTGAATATTACGCTGCATAGAAAATGTCATTACTATTAGTGATGGGACGATACCAGGTTTTGAAGTGAGTACCGATACCAAGTACGAGTACCTCATAAAAATACCCTCGATACCAAGTACCGAGTACGATTACTGAGTACTTAAATATAGTGTTGTATATCACTGGCTAAATTATCTGCCATGGCCGGGATACAGGCAATCACAAACACATGCAGAAAAATGTAAAATATTGGCAAAAAGTTGCCCGTATTCTTATGGTGTACCGGCCTTCGGTATCGAACGTTGGCATCGGAAACTGAGACAAAATATTTCGATGCCGAGTACGAGTATCGATACCGCTGAAATCGTTCGATGCCATCGATACCGAGTACTGGGAACCCGTCCCATTACTAATTACTATTAAAATTATTGGTCATGTTTGTGTTCAAGCTTACTGTAAGTTTTTTGCTGTTTAATGCAACTTTGATTAGTTAAAGCTACTTATGGGAATATTTGGACCGCATTTTTTTGGCTTTACAATTTACTGTACTGGAAGCAATTGTTTGTTGATATGAGCCCATTATTCCTGTTTTAGGTCGTCATCCTACAAGTAGCAAACCAACTTTGGTTTTATGTCCTCGTGGTAACTTGGTCAGTTCTACAATGGCAATCATGAAATCAGAAACAAGAACTGTCAAAGATGAGGAAAATGTAAATAATTACCAATATGAGTTTTAACATACATTTGTCAAATCATGATTAAACCAATTTTAGGGATTTTGTTGAAATGTTTTGGACTAACTAGCATCAATGTACATTTGACAAACAGGTGCCTGTTTCCCAAATCAATCCAATTGCTGGATTTTCCAAAAAAGATGCTACTTTTAAGATAATTAAACCCTCAGCGACATCCCGAAGCACTGGAAACTCAAGCGACACCGAGCGGGTTTTAAGCATTTGTGCACGACCTCTAACCCCAGAGTCATTTGTAACTGGCAGTTCCAAGTCAACAAACTCATTTCTGTCTGCAATCAGGCAGGTTCCACGTCCTCTTGTTGCAGAAACAATCACTGCCACATCAAATGCAATGTGAGTGTCCAAACTGTATTTTAGACTTGGTTTATCTTTGCTCACTGTTGTTCTATGTCTGGAAGTATTGAAATGGGAAGCATACATGTTTAAGATTACTAACATAGGAAACTACAAAAAAATATTGACATTTGTACTGAAGCATGCATAAATGCCATCTTTATTATACAGGCAAACGAGTACAGTAACACCAGCTTCTCCACAAACAATCACAACTTCACATGTTGGAAGTCTGGATCAAGGAGCATTTACAGTTATCAGGAATCAAGTTGCAGGATTGCCTCAAACCAAGACTTCAAGGACTTTTTCAAACACAACACAAATGGCTTCTTCAGCCAAAACTATGGTTGCTTATAAGGGTTCCAATTTGCCCTCATCTGTAAAACAAAACCAACAACATGTGGTATCTAGAAGACATACTACGCCACAAGTGCCTGGAAGTGTAAATGTCAAAGAAGAGCAGCATGCTTCACAACAAGCTTATTTTCCCAATTTAAGTACAATGCCTACAGTAGAAGCTACTATCGTTCGAAGCAGTGTAAACACCTTGCCTCACCAATCTATTCCTCTTTCTACTTCGCCATTGGCTCCCGGGAGGTTGTCAATAGCTGGTAAGTTTTGTTAAAAATTCATTTGGACATAAACTGACATACGAAATTGTATCTTAGTCATTGAAGCTTTATTAATATGTTTACCTTTTGCAGGGAATAAAAGGTCACAGTCTGCAATACAAGGTACACCATCTCCACCTGGGGCTGCAGTAAAATGGGGTGCAACTTCATCACCCTCTCCTCCTATGAAGAAAACCAGAACCCTTGCAGAAATAAAGGCCCAAATGAAAGCCAAGAAAGCTGCAAATGCTGCTGCTAGCACCAGGTATGGAATACTGAAATAATAACCTTTTGAATAATAGTTGTTTTTCACATTTGGGGCAAACTATGCTTATCAGTGAAAGTAACCTGGTGATCATATGAATAATAAGATTATTTTGACAATTTTTGTAAAGCAGTTTTGAAAAATATTTAAACGTAGGTTATCTATGACTGTGTGTCTGTAATATGACAGACAAATGCATACAAAATGCAATTTCCTGCATTGTGTTATGTTCATCAATATATCTGTCATTGCTCAGGAATTTCCATTGTACGGCAAACTGATATCCTAACTAAAGCTTCCATACAATCCACAGACCTTCAACAGTGGGATTACCACAGCCTGGTGGAGTGGTTGCTAACTCACATTCACACATGTTTTGTGCTACAACTTTTCCTGTGTACTTTCCATTAGTGACCAGTTCTCCATCAAGCATGGTGGTTCCTCCATCAACATCTCAATCCCTCCCCACAACAGCTAGTTACATTCGCTTGCCCACAACTGCCACTTTGCCCTTGGAAAGGTTACAGTGGGTCAGTAATTCGTCAGTTTTATCCACCACAACCAAAACAGAAAGTTCCAATACAGTGGAACCGACCACCATGCAAAGCACTTCAACTACTTTAGGACAACCAATGAAAGACAGTCAAGTGTGTATTTTTTCTTTGCTTTGGTTTTGGAGTAAAGTACAGTACCTACATATTTAATACATGTCTTACTTTCAAGCATTTTTAATGAAACAGTTCTTGTTGGTATGATTGTTGGCACCATTTTTTTAATGTGAATAACTATTTGCCCATAAACAGATCAACACCAATGAAACCGTCAAAACCACAGCACCAAGCAACAACAAAGGAAGAGGAAAAATTACCCTAAAAATTAAGGCGGCTGGATCTGCTATATCATTAAAAGTAAGCAAAAAAATGTCTTGGACCGCATGCCCTGCCATAGCTAAACCTTCACAATCACATTTAGTATTTTTAACTGCACCAATATGATCGACATGTTATCCTCAGCTTGTAGACTTGTGCTGCACGAAAAACTTAACGTTGCGATCCTTTCAGGTTGATGCCGACGTTATCAAGAAGGAACTCAAGCGCAAAAGTCCTACTCTTGTTACCTCAGAGGACGATCACCGCCAAGGAAGTGATGAATCCTCATCCAATGACAGCATCTCTGACGACTCGGAAGATGAACTTCAATTTCGAACTCACAAAAACACGGGATTTTCTACCACTAGGCGGAGCTCATCAATGCGTCATTCTTCTGGGTCCGAAAGCGATTGTTGCCATTTGCAACAGAGATGGTTAATCGGACAAGCAAGCGACGGCGCAGGAATTTTTCCCTCCAAACAGTCATGTGATAACAATCCAATATCTGTTGGGCCGAATACTACGTCATCAACACTGCTTCTTAAACAGCAGCGAAGTTCAGCAGTGTTTGGGCAATCTCCCTATAATGTCAGGTGGGTAATTCGTCCTAATAAATTCTGTACAAGCTTAGTTGTTTCATGGCTGATTTTGATTTGGTGTTTGTCATCTATGCATTTATGTAACACCAAATTATGAGAAAACAAAAATGTTTACAAATCCACGACTCGATCGAATGTAATCTGGTTTGAAATAAACGATTTGGCTATAGATTGCCGGTTTGGTATTTTTAAAGAAAACAATATAACTTTTGAAGCCATGCCAATTTGTTCTTAATACATTTTTACATTACATGTATTCAGCATCAAACCACCCAGTACAACCTGCGACGCTTCTTCATCAACCACTTTCCCGGGAAACTCCCTATTTCAGTCAAAACCCTCGTCGCTCTCGTTTCGTCCCGTGCCGGTGTGTGGATCGTGGTCTGCAAACATGGTAATTACCTGGAATATAAGGATTTTATGTTGTACGTAAAAGCAAGTCCAATCCAGCTTGTCTTTCAATAACGTTTTTGAAGCACAAAAATTGTTGTAGAATTTTACGAGTTGTATACAAATTGATGGTGTAACGCGGTTTAAATCTTAAAATGATGTTTTGTTGCGTTTCGTTAATATTTGCTTTCATATCCTTGCAGTCTGCCAGCACGGCTATCACCTCAAGCACAAAACCTGTAAACTCATCTGCCTCCAACTATCCGAAACCCAGCAAGTACAAGTCAACTAGCAAAGGTATGTGCATTGCTTCATTGTTAACATACGCGATTTTGTGTGATTTTAAACAATATTACGTTCCTTGACAGGTAAAAGCATGAAGCATATGCAGGAACTCGCAAGATCGAACATGATACATTCTGATGACTCAGCAGACGACGGTGACTCGTCAGATGATGACGATGATGAACCTGGGGACGTTTCCACAACCACTGCCTCAGAAAACGACAAGGTGTGACGAATTGATACATTTTTGTGGACTCTTAAAACCTTTTCCTCGTGGTAGTTTGCAATTTGCATCCGATTTCAGCACTTTTAGCTGACATATGTCGAACTTCTGTGGACGTGTTAACTAACATGCTCTTCAGGTTGGAGACTTAAATGCACTGAAATTGTAAACAGTTGCTGATACACTCGAACCCTGTTTTGGCAATAGACTAAAATCTGCTCCCATCAAAGGGTTGGAAATCACTGGTTTAACTTGAGATTTCAGGTCATAAAAAGCACAATCTGAAACGTGTTCTGTGTTCGAAAATTTCAGTTCCGCATAATTGGATTCGTTTTATGCATTGAATTTTGTCTTGACCTTGTGCTCTGGAGACAACTGCGAATATTGCTTTGAAAAAAATAATATTTGGAAACCATTGGTGGACCTGTTTGACTGCAAAATTACGACACAAATATAACAGGATTTGCCCAAACGTTTCTACGTAATTCTCAACTGGCTTTAATCTGATTATTGGCTTTACTTTTAGGAAAAAATATAGTTCTACAAGTTATAAAGTCCCTGGATATTAAACTGTCAGAGGTTTTGGATGTGTTTGTTTTTACTGTTTTCCAGTTGATCCGAAATATGCTAATGATATAAAAGAACATTGAAAAAAAAGTTTTTAAAAACAGTAACAATTAAGGGTGGAACTTTATAAATTCACCTTTCCAGTGTTATTTTATTGTAGTATACTGAAAGCGACGATTCTTCTCGGTCGTGGTTGCCAGGTCATCCCGATTCGCCTGAATCTTCACTATCAGAAGACAACACCGCCACCAAGCGACAAACTCATTTTACGCTCAAAAAGGAAGTAAAAACGAGGTATGTGAGAAACGTGGCACTACGACAACCAATAGCTTTTTTGAAAAAAATAGTGATAAGTTGCTAAAGGTGAAATCAGGCGTCCATTATTTTTACAATCTTAAACGGAAAGCATTTGCGAAACATTTGTCTTCGGTAACCAAGCATCCAAGGATATTACGTCTACGGTCTGATTTAGAACAATCAGGTCTGGAATTTTTCTTAATTCGGATGTTTTTCAACAGACGAGGAAAGACGTCAGCGAGCAAAGTTTTGTCGATGGCAACGCAAAAATGAAATCCGCGCCATCAAAACGGAACTTTATGCACTTATCCTGTCAAAGGTGTCCCTCATCCACGTGTTTCAAAATGTGGATTTCATGTTCCTTGCGTTCAGCTATTGCTTCTTATTTACCGTCTGTACAATCTTTGAAAGGTGGCCGACCACAGTTCCAGCATTCTAAATTCCCATGTTCGCTGTGCACAGTTTTCGTCAGCCTCATTTGCACATACAAATATTCATGTGTTGTTTTGCCAGCCGAAACCCATATTTCTCTGGCTAGCAAGCCGTTGCTGCTCCTACATGCATTTTATGTTGGTTGCTTTGCCGAACGATTGTATTTTTCAATAAACCATTGCAGATTTTTTGACAATCCGTTAATAAAATCTATAAATCCTGTACCTTAGGTTTTCACTTTTAAGCTGCAGTTCATACTATCTTAATTGCGGTTTTGTTTAAAGATTGAAATTAAAATTGGATGATCTTTAAGTTTAGGCAAAAGGGATTTGACCTTGCACATTTATATTTTTGCCTCAAATTTTTTGTTTGATTCACCTTGTAATTTTATGTTAAAAATTAAATTTCAGAAACAAAACACTTGATACACGGGTTGGGTTTGTGTCAGAATCAACTGCCATAAGCTTGAAGAAGCTGGCGTCTTTTGGGTTAAACTACTCGCATCACTTCTTGATTCAAGCTCATTGTGCCTAACAATATTGCTCTCATTGTTTTAAAATTTAAACTTGCAACAAGCAAAATATACACATGTATTATATAGTATTTTCTGCCCAAACAACAAATTTAGATAAACAAAAAAGCAGAAAATAAAATGAAACTATGTATGTACAAAAAATGCACACTTAAAGCCATCCAGTGTACTCAAGAAACAGTGATTTCAACAATCTTGCTTCATAGGCAACACACTTCTTGCCATCAGGGGCAACTGGACCTTCTGTCAAAGATGGTGGAGCATTGGACACTGGTATATCTCTGCCGTGCAGTTCACAATGTTCCAAAAACTGTATGATATCATGCAAAACAGCATCCCGAATAGACAACATCTGTTTTCCCAATGTTTCAAGTAGTGACAACACACACCTTTTGGCGTAAAACCAAGTGTCAACCCCTAATTTTCTGTTGTATGGTTCAAGACTCTTTATGACTCTAGATATGCCAAAGTCATAGTTGCCCTTTGCACAATATAAGGTGCCAATTACAATGTTGACAATGCACAAGTGGAACACTTTGCGATCTGGATCATCATATGACATTTGTTCCTCTTCTTTTTCAATCTTTCTCATCAAATCCTCAGCCTCCTCATTTTGGCTTGTCATAATGTAAGACACACAAAGATTTGCCAGCACCACCGCTTCAACATCTAAGATCCCATCATAGTGCTTTTTAACAATTGGTTCGTAAAATCCAGTTGCCTCTTTGAATTTGTTTTCCTGCATGAAAAGGACATGTGCAACATTCAGCCTCCAAACATCATGCTCATTACAAAATTCAACAGATTTGCGGAAGATTCTTTCTACAGCTGCATGGTTTTCACGATCCCAGTATATTTTTGCTTGCTGCATGAGTACTGGAATGTATTGCTCCAGCGCTTCATCATAATCATTTACTGTATTCTTAACAGCCATTTCATCGTGCATATCTCTTGCCTCTTGAACCTGTTTTGTAAGCTTTCGAAGTGTGTCAATGTGCCGATTAGCCATTTCATCCAATTTGCGAAATGCTTCTTCAGCTGCCGTTTGTTTGGTGATGACTGCATCAATAAATTCATACAGGTAGGGTGACAAAAACTTGTATGTATAATCGGCATACTCAGCCAGCACATCAGCAGCCAAATCAAGATACTCATGCTTGAGATATAATAGCAAAAGATTTCCAAATGTTTCCGATGGAAATGTGTTTTGCTGCAATAAGAACTGTAATTTCTCAAATCCTTCGGTTGGTTTTGTTTGCATGTTCATCAGTGCCAAGTTGTGAAGTGTGTAAGGGTCAAGTTCTTCCTCTGACCTTGGTGGCATATCAGTAAGAGCTTCACCAGCAGCCTCATAGTTTTTCAACTGATACTCTATAGCTGCTTTTAGATTAAATGACTCGACTAAAGCAGTTTCTTGCAGTAGTATAGAATTCCCCACACTTCTTACATCAATGCCATCTGTTGTCATGCCGACACTAAGCTCAGGGTGCTCACGGATACCTTTTTCAATTACATCAGCAATGTGCTTTAATGCAGGAGCATACTGCTTTTGTCGATAGTAGCAGAGTGCTATGTTATAGGACAGACTGGCTTTGTAACCAGAAAGCTGAATTGCCTGTTGAAATTTTTTGCAAGCTTTTTCATACTGGTTTTCCTTGTAAAGCAAACAGCCCATGTTGATTACATTATCAGGGTCTTCTTCATCACTTGACTGTTCCACAAGGCCTTTAGCACTGGCAAAATCCTCTTCCATATATTTTATTGCTGCCTGCACCTTTTGGACTTTTGCTTGATATGCTGGATTTTCAATTCCAAACGAAACACGCAAGGCAGTCTGGTAATCACCTCCTTTGTACAATGACATCACATAGTAAAGCTTGTAGTCATCAACTTCAGGACAAAGTTGAGACAGCTGGTTGTAGCAGTCAGCCGCATTTAAGAAGTCTTGCCCATAGTAGTAGCAATATGCAAGCAATGATAAGGTGGCACGTAGTTGTGGCTGCTTTTGCAGTTCCAGGTTTAGGATTTCTATTGCACCAGCATACTGTCCATTTCGTATTTTCTTGTAGATGGTGGCTGTGTACTCCCCATCTTTAATTGCTAGTTGGTTCATCATTATGGCAAGCCTTATTACTAATAACACAAGTGTGATCTCGTTGATTAAACTAGTATAGCTAAGTAAGAAATAAATTGAAGCATCTCAGCATGTTGTATGTAAAGCATTTGTTAAAGGTCAATCATTTGTTTTTTGTATATATATCTTTGTTTTATAAACTAAAACAATTAATGATATCTATCTAATTAAGATACTTCATTAGTAAAAAATAGTTTAGTCTGAAAAAAAAAAACACTTTCCAATACAGTCTTAACAGCTAAATCAAATAAAACTTTAAGTTTAAACATGTTTCATTTTTCCCAACCGATTTTCTTTGAATATTTTTCCTGCGCTTTCTATGCTCTTTTATTATTTTTCTTGACAATTGCGAAAAATATGGACAGTAAGTCACCTGTTCTTTAAGCCCAGGGCATGAATTCCAGCCAAACAATTTGTCTTGTTAGTTGTTACTAAAGCAACTTGAAACAGTCGTATTTGCGATTCGGAAGAATGCTCGCGACGCGATGGTGCGTGGCCATTAAATGTAGCTGTTACTTCCTAATAGAAATCGTGCCTTTTGTTTCAAAGTTTGGTCCAGAGGTCTCAGCAATGATACTATACGTTAGTATCATTGGTCTCAGCGAACACCACAGTATATGCCTAAAACACAACCGAAACCGAAAGTTGTTTCATGTTAAGTCCTATTTAGTCAAATTAAACTACAACAAAAATTAAGCTAAATTTAATGTCAGAACAAAACCGGTTTTCGTCAAACTTGAGACCAAACAGGACCCGAAAAGTCCGGTCCCACTCCTACACCCACATCTCATTTATCCTCAAGATAATGTAACGGTGCTGAGGCCAGAAAACGCTGTGGATAAACTTTTTCGTCTAATTTGCTCTTTGGGGGATTCGGAGTATTAATAGCTTCCTTATTTTTCTACAAACCGGGTTCAGTTTCAGGCCGGTATGCGGCACATTGACAACAAAAAATCACACACAGCATATATTTGCACATGTGTAGGCTATTTCTCAATAATTTCAGTGGCACCGGAGTTTGAAAAATATAGAACAACGCGGTTGGCATGACGATCTTTCACTTGATTCCTATCCGTAAACGTACAAACTGTAAAAAAGTATAATATAAAAACAAACCAGAAAAATAAGCTTTAAATCATTTAAACTGAACTTACTAGTCTGCTACAACAGCCGGAAAGTGGGTAAATATAAATGATCGAATAGCCCAGCGGCTACACATCGGCTGATATCTAACAAGGGGATGTCTTGACAGCAATGCATCCTCGTAGGCTTCTAAAACTGGAGTTAAATCTTTCATTCCTTTGTTGCAGTAGTTTTCCATTTCTTTTACCTGTCCCCCCAAAAATTTAGATGTAGGCTTTACAGTAGCAAACTTTTACAACCATATGCGCTGCCAACTTACACGTCTGTCAAACAAATCCCTGCCGTAATCTTCCTTTACTTCGTCGGTCATTTTTTCCCACATTCCATCACCAATCTGTTTCACACTCGACTTCGTAAAAATATTTGTTCCAGCAATATAGTTTCCCGGCTCAATGATGGACACCTGAAAATATTAAAAATGATAAACATAGTCAAAAGATTATACTTGTACAAATTTGTATAAAACACAAACCTTCACTCCCCAACGCTTCATTTCGTAACGTAAACATTCTGAAAATCCACCAATGGCGTACTTTGTAATGGCATACACTGAACGTGAAGGTGCTATCATCCGGGTCCAACCGCTTGCCATGTTAACAACACGACCTTTGGATCTTCGTGCAATTTAATTGAATATTGTGCATTATTGCGATACTTGGTCAATGTGTACTACCTTCTTAACAGCGGCAGAAACGCCTTGGTGCATCTAATGGCTCCCCAAAGATTAACCTCAGCAACATGTTTGTACAAATCTATTGAAGACCATTCAACCTCTCCGAAGGCCGAAATACCAGCGTTATTAATAATTCCCCATAAACCTGAAGAAGGTAAAGTAGCTAAAAGTAACAAACATTTGACTTTGATATTTTGATCCTGTACCAATTTGATCGCTCGGTAGGTGTGATTTAACATACAGAACCGCATTTTGAACTTCGGACTCGCTTGTCACGTCCAACTGCAAAACATGCATTCGCCCTGATCGAATACGCATCAGTTCTTTAGCTCCATCGCCACCCCTGTCTTTAAAAAGACACCCTAAAACATACACGGAAGGTAAAAGTATGAGCTGATTAAGTTTATACTGATGTTGATCACCTGCAAATACGTGCATTCCGGCAGAATGAAGCCGTTTTGCTGAATTCAGACCAAAACCGGTGTCACATCCTGTTATGAGCACAGATTTTCCAATCGGCGACAGCCTTCCTCTGGGAAATACGGCAATCAGCATCATGATGCCAAAGCACAATCCGAAATACAGTAATAGCTGGTGGCATGGTCCTAAACACGGGTATTTTAATGCTTTTCTGTACAACGTGAAATTACGAAGATACATATTCAGCCTTGGGTTGAGAATGTTGGAGTTATAGCCGAATTTATGATAACAAAAATTGTTGCAAAATATTTTCAAAAAAGTGACTAATGTAAGGACACCTCAAACTTACACCTATACTTAGGTAGGCTACAAAATAAGTTAACCTTGTGATTTATAATTTAGTGCTTTAAGTACTTCACGGTGTAGTATGTACAGCTAACCAACTACTTGTGTTTAAAATAGCTTGCATTAGAAGCTACTTTTCACCAAGCCCCGAGTATAGAGTGCAAATCAAAAATTACCTGATTGTTCGATGTTTGTTCCAATGAATTTACTTGCCAACGGCACCAGATAACCAAACACGAGAGTAAAGACGGCTGATGCAAAAATGCTTTTGCCCACAGTACCCGTCAACATGGCTCTTCAAAGTGTAAACGAAATTGTTCTAAAGTGTGACTAATCGTGTTTAGGCAAAACACTAACAGAAGGCGGACAACACAAGAGGAATGACAAAGTTTTAAAGACGTGTTACGGGTGCTGGGTGCTGGCCTGGTATGTAAAGAACATGGCAGTGTCTGTCTAAACTATAAGGTTAACAAAACCTGATAAGAAACCAACAATGCCCAAGCCAGTGCACACACAATCACATGTACGTCTCAACGTCTCAAGTGTCTTTTTTGCTCCTACATACTGCAAACATGTGTAATGAACGCTGTTTATAACCAGAACCATACAGAAATTACTTCCAGTAAAGCTGGCTAAAGCTCAATTAACTGTTTATCTTCACAGTGCACAAGTAGGTTGCGTGCAATCAAGCGGAACCTGTTTTTATCTGATTGCTTTATGCTTCGTTGATTTCTGCGTCTCCACCGAATGTCCATTATTTTTAAGTTTATTTCAAGCAAACCAAATGTTGTTTTTTTGAATCGTATTCATCAAAACAATGTTTTTGTTCCCTTGAGTTGTTGCATGCAGTTTAGTTTATAAATGTGCCACAAAATTTTCCAAAAAAATGACAAGAGTGACATTACCAAAATATGATTCAAAAGAACCGGATTTAAATAGTGGGCTATAGTAAAGTTTCGAAAAAACTTTTGCGGCCGAGTTATTATAAACAATAATATAATCCTAAAAGCATATAGCCTATTAAAACTGATGGAAATCGAAAGGTCATCGCAGCTTTTTTTCATTTAATGCGAAATTCGCTGCTATTTCCGTGTTATAATTTGTTCTAAATGCGATTCTAGCGCAGTTAAACAGTTTGGAGCGGTTTAATAAAACAGTTTGGATCTTCTTAAAATCTTGCCACTGTTTGCTGGAACCCGTTTTCCTCGCGAATTTTGTTTATCTGACCAACATAAATTTGCATGGCAAACTTATATTACTTATACTTTCCCTAAAGTACTGATGCAAATTGACCTTTAAGTTTTAAGATCATGCAAATAAAGTGTAAAAATGAACTACATAGTTTTGGTAAGCGGAGAAATTAACGCAAGCAGGCGTTTAACAATTTGACTTTACACATTTTTAATGACATTCAACAACGTATTTAAAACTGATTCAAGGGCACTCGCGCGTAACTTCTTTTATCTTTCTGTCAGTGCTGACCGAACCTAATTAGTCTTCAAGAAAATTTGTACACCAAAACTTATCAATTTGACTGTTTGATATGTATACTTATTAGGCCTATTTGGTAGGAGAAAGTGCTCGAAACAGTGCATACCGCTTAATTTGCAAAAAAATGACAAAAACAGTTTTTGATTATCCAACTTAAATAAAAGTTTGAGACATTGTTCTTTTTTAGGTAATATTTGGGTAAATTTTGACCGGCGACTGATTGCGGTTCATCTTTTGGTTTGGTGGGACAAAGAACATGTTCCCAGACATTTCAACGTAATAAGTATCTGTTCATTGCGCAACACATTGGTCTCTTTTTGCGGGGTTGACCACCAGCATAATCAGTTACATATAATTGCAGTTGAACAATTCAGAGATCAGAACAGAACGGGTTCAAAGGTGCAAATCTCCTACTTGAAACCCAATCCATAGATGTATATACTGTAAAACACAGCATTTTTTCCATCAACCTTGAAATGTTTCTAATTGAAATACTGAACTTACTGGTCGGCTATAACAGCCGGAAAGTGGGTAAATATGAATGATCTAACTGTCCAGTAACTTGACATAGGCTGATATCTAACAAGAGGATGTCTTGAAAGCAATGCATCCTCGTAAGCTTCCAAAACTGGAGTTAAATCTTTCATTCCTTTGTTGCAGTAGTTTTCCATTTCTTTTACCTGCCCCACAAAGAAATTTGTAGGCTTTACAGCAGCAAACTTTTACAACCATATGCGCTGCCAACTTACACGTCTATCAAACAAATCCCTGCCGTAATCTTCCTTTACTTCGTCGGTCATTTTTTCCCACATTCCATCACCAATCTGTTTCACACTCGACTTCGTAAAAATATTTGTTCCAGCAATATAGTTTCCCGGCTCAATAATGGACACCTGCAAACATAAAAATGATAAGAATACCTCGGCACATTATGATAAAATTTCACGCGTTTTTGTCATCGCATATACAATTTGTATAACACACAAACCTTCACTCCCCAACGCTTCATTTCGTAACGCAAACATTCTGAAAATCCACCAATGGCATACTTTGTAATGGCATACACAGAACGTGAAGGTGCTATCATCCTGGCCAAACCACTTGCCATGTTAACAACACGACCTTTCGATCTACGTGCATTTTAATAGAAGTTTGTTCTTTGCCGTGTGGAATTATCTGTCTGGTCAATGCATTTGTGTACCTTCTTAACAGCGGCAGAAACGCCTTGGTGCATCTAATGACTCCCCAAAGATTAACCTCAGCGACATGTTTGTACAAATCTGTGGAAGCCCATTCAACTTCTCCGAAGGCCGATGTGCCGGCGTTATTAATTATGCCCCATAAACCTGGATGAAATTTTGAGCACAGGATCAAATTAAGTTTTAGTGCTATTGGTCAGATAAGTTAATTGTTACCTATTTGATCGCTCGGTAGGTGTGATTTAACATACAGAACCGCATTTTGAACTTCGGATTCGCTTGTCACGTCCAACTGCAAAACATGCATTCGACCTGATCGAATACACATCAGTTCTTTAGCTCCATCGCCACCCCTGTCTTTAAAAAGACACCCTAAAACATACACGGAAGGTAAAAGTATGAGCTGATTAAGTTTATACTTGATGTTGATCACCTGCAAATACGTGCATTCCGGCAGAATGAAGCCGTTTTGCTGAATTCAGACCAAAACCGGTGTCACATCCTGTTATGAGCACAGATTTTCCAATCGGCGACAGCCTTCCTCTGGGAAATACGGCAATCAGCATCATGATGCCAAAGCACAATCCGAAATACAGTAATAGCTGGTGGCATGGTACTAAAAACGGGCGTATTGTTGCTCATTTGGTCAAAACATAGAAATAAGTTATATTTACCTGTATTTTCTGAGAATATCATTTCACCAATGCATTGACATGCTGACGGAAGCAAATACCCAAACACAAAGGTGACTAATGCAGATGCAAAAACACTTCTTCCAAAATCGCCCGAAATCATTACGCTTAAAATTACTGATAAAAGTTCAATTCGATAAAGATCTTTGCTTTATGACTTTCTGTCAGCATAAAAACTTGATGTGTTCCGCTGCGTGGCATTGGTTAAACATTAACCTGTCGATGCAATATTTACTAAGTTTAGCGGCATTTCTCACTCCGTTGGCTAATCAATCAATCAATCGATCGCCCAGGACTTGGCGTCCCCTCGCTTTGATGGACACAAGTTTCATCCTTTGGATCGTATCCCTCTCTAGCTTCAGAAGAGGAGTTGCAATCAGGAGTTTTTTAGCACCCTCCTTTTGCCCGGCACTATAAGGGCCATTTTTACTGCAAGGCAGCAGTTGCCTCATGTGGGTGAACCGGTTTTAGTCGGTGGCCACTCGACCCGCCGTTGGCTAATTATCAGTATAAAGGTCCCTAAAATATAGCTAAACCATTGTATTTTCAATTTGGTGAGTGATAAAGGCATACAATTTGGAGTAGACTAGCGCTAGCTAATGATAGCAACCAAGTATAAAAATGTTCTTTACAAAATAATATCTACAAGGATTTTTTGTGAGTGCCATTGTAGTTCAGGATGACAGTACCATAGGCCTACCGTAAGTATTGAGTTGTACGTATACCACATATACCTCGTTGCGAAAAGTGTATACCATTCCGTCGTAAAATTCCTCGATTGTGATGTCCTGTTTGTGTACAGTAGCCGAGTTTGAAATAAAAGTTTAGATTAAACACAACCTGTAAGTTTAAGTTGAGTCTTTTTCGCATGGCGAATGAAACGTATATAGAGGGAAAATGCACCAAGAACCTAAAACAATCAACAAGACGAAAATATATCCGGTTGCGCAACTTTTAGGCGTTATAAAGGGCAAAATAGTGAAGGACGCAATTGGTAAATCATAGATAAACGCACTACAAATAAGTTATCTCGTCTTTTAGGCCATGCAGTGTTGTCTAAATAAGCTGATTCATTACCAAACTAAATTATTCAAAGTAAGGCTAACCAGTTAAGAGTTATTAGCTTGTTTTTTGTCATAAAACCTGACAGGAAAACCACATCTGTAGCCCCCCCCCCCCCTCCCCCCCCCCCCAATCTAATAGCCCCAACCGTCTGCATTTTTTTGCACAAATTGCAACCAAAAATACCATCGCATATTTTGACATGCGATTTTATTCTGTGAGCATGTTGTATGCATCAATGACTTTAGGCACACTTACAGAAAATTCGTTTTTAAGACTTTATTCTTCCAATAACAACTGAATTCCATTCTTTTGCACAGACTGGACCAAATACAAAAAAGTCGAAGTCTATATGCAACATGTAACTTCATTTAATGATTATCAACTTGCAGAAAAGAGCTATACTTTAACCCGCAGAAATAAAAAATAAATTTCAAAATAACATTGGGAATCTGCCATACTTGGCAGCCATGACATGGCAACCATCGATTTGGGAATATTTCTTATCTAACATGCCAAGTTCCAAAAGTACTTAATACTGTGTTTTGCTTTTTGGTAAATGAACAAAATTAATTTGCAATTTGGTTTTTTTTGCCGTCTATATGCAAACGCAATTTTTCAAAACCTTCTCCAAAATGCCTTTAAAAAGTCCTCTGTAACTTTATGTGGAAACTTTTCATTTGTTCTTTTAAGTGACATAACAAAGCATACGGACGTACACGAAACAATTTTATCTCGTTTGTATTGTCAAAAGTTAATGAGTGAAGTGTGCGTGTCGTTTTAGCAGCGTTTCATACCGGAACGGAACGAAACGAAATAACGTTATTCGTTCTGAGCAAATTATTTATTTCGTTATTTTGTTCTGGGCCGATATTTTCATTTCGTTCCGGTCTGACCGAAATAAATTTATAACGGTATTTTTCGGTATTTCGGTCTTAACAACAGAACATTTCTTTGTGGTCTTTACAGCTTAAGCGAAAAAAGAAAGAAATTGCAACACACAAAAATTATTGTAGGTAGTTGTTACGTCACATAACATTTGTCAATGATGGTCAAACGAATGTCCATTGTAAGAGCTTAACGGCGCGAAATTTTCAGCAATTGTTTCACGTCAAATGTTCAGAACGAAATACCGGAATAAAAAATAAAAAATAAAATATTTTTTCATTTTTAAATATTTTTTCGGTATTTCGTTCCGGTATGAAACACTGCGTTTTAGAAAATAATATTTCCAACTTGTTTCTTAACAGGCATTGTGCGACAGCTTGGTTTTAAACTCGGTGGCTGTACGTGTTTGCGGAGTTTTTTTCAGATAATTGCGTCATTCTTGAATTATTTTTTTAACGATATATAGCAGTTGCAAGTATTCAAAGTTACCAATACCGTAACTATATTTATTTAATGGAGTTTTCAGCTTGCGTAAATTAGGTTAATTACTCTAAATTCAAAAATCATTTAAAAATAGGGTTTTGTAAAAGAGTTTATTGGTGTTGCGATCGAGTGCAAAAAGTTAAGCATTCTTGCCTTATAATCATTTTTCGGTTGAAACAAACTACTGACAAAACAATGGCAAACGGCCGCGTGTAGTGCTTTTGCAACTGAACAAATCGTTTTATTATTGTAGAGATGTATCGAATTCTGTCAAATTCTTTAATTCTATGTTTTACCTTTTTTCCGGAAATAACAAACTGTATTGCAATTGGCTGTTTTACCTTAGCATTGTGGTAAACGGCTCTGGTACTAAAAGTTTTTTTCAACTATTTTGGTGTTTTGTTTGTGTTGTATACTGTATGAATACGATTTGTTTATTTATTTTGCTTATTTGCACGATTTGTTTAACTGACATAGATCATTTTTTCCTGTTGTTTGACTTTTCCCAACAAGTATGGGAGCTTCTAGCAGTGTGTTCACAAACGAGGAACTTCAAGAGTACTCAGTAAGTGATTTGCTAGCTTTTTAATTACTTTTGAGTGTCAACGTTTGTTTAAAATTACGTTTTATTCAGGAGCTTACGTTTTTCTCAAAAAAAGAAGTAATACAGTAAGTTGACTGTTTTTTACTTGTATTTATATTATCTAATCATATTGTGTTTGAAATTGGAATACTGTACTTGCAGTGTGTTTGAAAAGTTTGTAGAGCTTGACCCTGAAATTTTAGCAAATAGAAAAGGATACAGACTATCCATGGAAAAGGTTTGTCAAATGCCTGAGCTGAAAGTCAATCCCTTTAGGTAGGTCGATAAGTGTGACATTTTGACATGTGTGTAGAGCCGTTTTTATTCCCCAGTGACAGAATTTGTCGAGTATTTTCAACATCAGAATCATTTGATGGTAGTCTCAGTTTTGAAGATTTCCTTGACATGATGAGTGTTTTTAGTGACCAGGCTCCAAAAGGTCTGAAGGTTGAATATGCCTTCAAAGTATATGGTAGGTATCCTTGTGTTAGGTGTTTGTCAGTAAACTAATCTTTCTTGTGTCGTAATAGATTTCAATGAAGATGACCTTCTAGATACAGAAGATATTGAAATGATTGTTACCAGGTTGACTGGTAGTGCTGGAGCTCTTGAAGAAAATGAAATGGAACAACTGCTTATGAATGTAAATTTTTTACTGTACATTCCTGATTATATTTTAAGCAAAAAAGGTTTGTTTTGTAAAAAAAACCCATTGAATTGGGAAACCAGAAGATGTTTTGCAATAGAAATACGATGTTTGGCTTTGGGTAAAAAACAATATTTGTAAAAATAGCATAGGCTAGTTTATTTGTTTTCAACCAGTTGATGCAAGAAGCTGATTTGGATGATGATGGCCAGTTGTCCTATGCTGAGTTTGAGCATGTAATTTCAAAATCACCAGATTTCCTCAAGTAAGTTTTGAAATGTTGATTTCACTATGTAGCTGAACATGATTTAACCAAAATGATTTCTTTTTTAGTTCATTTAAGATAAGACTTTGATCCCTGGTCAACTTTGCAATGGGATGTAATGCAGTAACATGTTTCTTTCATGCAGTTTCCACAATATGCATTTAGTGTGCCTTGTTCTTGCATCTCTACTATTCACTGTAACGTGTACAAAAATAACAATATGTTCAGTATTTGTGCCTTGTTATCAAATTTGCCTTTGTGTTGTTTTTTCCGGTTCGTTTTTTTCTCTGTATGGTTTATGTTTACCAGGTACCGTAACTTACACTTTTGTACAAAACATTCCATTTTTCATTTGCACAATTCATTGATTTTGCCTGGTCATTTCCCAAATTTGGCGTTTTTAAACAGTCATACACATCGCCACTTCTCCTGCGTCATGGATAAAGGAACACAATTTTTGCGTCATTGGTCACGCCTACGTTTGTTATATTTTTTTATGGTCACTGCCAGTAGAAGCAATTGAAACATTGGCTAACTCTTTGAAATCCAAATTGGGATTTTCATTTTGATATAGCTGGCTATTTTGGCAAGGCGCTTAGTGGCGAACCTATGATTATGGCTTTTGGTTGTAATATTTTTCGCGGTGTATCTCCGTTTTGTTGTCCTTATACATCACCTTTCTTTATTGAACACGTGGCTGAAAACTAACCTAACGCGGAAATATAAGCTTTGTCCCTGTTCATACATACGTTAAAACAAATAGAGGCCTTCTGGACAAAAAAAAACATTGTGTGGTACAAACGGAAGGTTTTGTTTGACATTTATTTCCAATAAATCGGTTTTTTTTTCGGTTATTTTGTGAGAAAAGCAACTTGCCAGTTACGGAGAATGTTTTTTTTTATTTGTTTGATAAAGTGTGAACGATCGATTCCTACTTTCTAAACATATTCTTTTAAACGTTTTTAAACTCTCGTCTTTATTGAAAGCTGTTGTCAGTCAATATTTTGTGTATATGTGATTTTTACTTTTGTCAAGTAAGTCATAATTAGATAGCCCTAATATATAAGCGACTATACTAAAAATGTGAACTTTGAAGGGGTCAGTAAATTCTCTTTTCGTTGCATGGGTGGCTCTGATAAGAGCCGTTTATGTTCTTGGTATTTAGGAGCTTACTTCTTTCCCTTCTTTGCTGGCTTCTTTTTTGCAACTCTTTTTGCTGGTTTCTTCGTCTTTCGCTTGACCTTCCTTTTCTTTGGAGAACGTTTCGCCGAACGCTTTTTCACCGGACTCTTGCGCTTCTTTGCCTTGGCTTTTTTCTTTTTTGGTGACCCGCGCTTCTTTTTGCCGACCTTTGGTTTCTTTCCCTTTTTGGGTGAAGCCTTAGCCTTGTTGACTTTATAGCGGCCAGCAGCACCAACACCAGTGGTCAAAACCAACTTTTGGTTTGTAACCATAGACTTCAGATTGCGAGATATTACTTTCGCTGAAGCAGCTGGTATCTCGAAATTAGCCTGCAAATAGCTCGCAATAGCCTGGCGACTGGCACCTTTGGGCTTGCGAAGTGCTTTGACTGCTGACACAATCATATCGCTGTACTTCGGGTGAGTAGAGGTGGGAGCTTTCTTCACCTTCGGCTTGGTCTTCTTGGCCGGAGCCGACGACGGAACGGGAACGGACAGTGCTTCTGACATCGTATTGATTGCAGATAACTGAGGTAATAATCATGGGCCATTGTTTACATTTAAAAGGCGATTCTGAACGTTTACGAAACGAAGGCATTTTTTGCGCCTGAAAGTAAACTCTATTTTTTGTTGCTTTTTTTTCTTAAATTCGTGTTTGTTTGACATTTATTTCCAATAAATCGTTTGTCATTTTCTGTTTGGGATATTTTGGGAGATAAACGGCTTGCCGGTTAAGGAGCTTGTTTGTTTGTTTTTCAAAAATGTTTCAACAATCGGCGTTTAAATGGCGATTGACTAAACGACAATAAACAAGAATTGAATGAAATAAAAGGAAAAGTGTACTAAACATGAGTACAAAATGATAAATTATTACGATTTTGGGGCCAGTGAATATTGATGGATACACGTAGCCTAATCATTCAAACTACCACATTGCTATGATGTTAAAGCAAATTATAAAAGGCATTTGATTATTTCATGAAATTGACCAATAAACTACAGATGGTACCAGTGAAGGAAAAGTTACCCAACTATGCAGTGACGGTTGATCAAGGTTATACTTGTCTTGAACTTGGGTTTGATAACAAAAGTCTATCAACTTAAAATTAATCAACAATTCTTTGATTATGTTTTGATACAATAAAAAGATATTAGCAATTGTTTCATTTAAGATGCTTTTTTGCAATTTCAAATGTAAATTAGGCATGTTTTTGTGGCTTTTGGTTACCTGTAATCTCAATAGTTTTAAAGAAGTTTCATGGAATTTGAATACTTGTGTTTCTTTTTACTCTCAATTGTGTTCTTTTTCGGATAATAATGGGTCCCCTTCCCTGAAGGGGACACATATTGATTTTACTCAAATTGTTTGTTGGTTTTTCTTCTTTTTTTTTCTTCCCAAAGTTTGTCCGACTCGTTTTTCTATCAAATGTTCGATGGATGTGGCTGAAACTTATACAGATGGTAGATAAAGTTATGTAGATGTGCATCCCACTTTGTTTGTCCAAATAACCCTAGTATTTACCCCGCTACCCCCTAAAATGGGTGAGTTTGTAAACAGTGTCAGAATTGGCTGAAATTTGGATAGCTTGTAGAGTATGCCATTTATAGTTGTCGATTGTTGTGTTCAACCCTGTAGCCCTAACATTTACCCCACAAGCCCCCAAAGTGTAAAACGTATTTGTATGTTACTGGACACCACAAACGAAAGGTTTCTGTTGCTCAATAGTGTTACAAGGGCAAGCAGTTGTATGTTACTAGTTTGTGACTTTGTGGATTGCTTGGTGAACGTTTTTCGGCCATATGGCAGTTAGGGGGTTGTTGCCCTATGACGGCCCTATGACGTCAGAAACATTAACCGTTGTTGCTCAAAACACCTCTAGTGGTCGACATTTTAAACATTGGCGGATTTTGCTGAAATTTTGCAGTACTATTGATTCAGTCATTGAGGTTTCCTATTTTTTTAGTTTGTGTGTCGGACCCCATTATAGTTACCCCACTAGCCCCCTAAAATTGGTCAGTTTTTTTAAACAGTGTCGGGATTGGATAAATTTTTGGGTAGTATGTGGACTATGCTATTTGTAGGTTTCAATTGATGTGTTTTACCTTGTAGCCCCAACATTTACTCAACTAGCCCCCTAAAATAAATGAACTTTTGAAAAACGTCCTAATTATATGAAATTTTGCAAAGTTTATTAAACATACTAAGTCCTAATGTTATGATTTGCCCTGTAGCACCGCAACTTAACCAACTAATTCCTAAAATAGGTGGCCCTTTTCACAATGTTCGAATTGAATGAAAACCGGACAGCTTGTAGAATTTGCTATTTATTTTTTGTTTTACCCCATTATGCCACTACTTACTCCTTCGTTTCTTTGAAAAGGAACGTTAAATAGGACATACTTCAAACAATATATGGGGTGAATCTAAATTTATATAGTTTGTACTCATAGTATTATACATAGTATTATTATGTGTGTCGATCACTGCGTTTTACCTTACAACACTAAACGTTCACATGGTTATCTCTTGAAATGCATTATCTACAACTTTGCATGTGTGGGGACCCATGAGTTTCTGCTTGCAGAAACAACTAAGGTTATAAAATACAGTAGATGGTATGGGACCCAATATAAAATAAGCTTAGGAAATATATCAAATTTTTAAAATAGGTTATAGTGTATATGCAAGGGCAATGTGTGCTAAGCCACCCTTCTAGTTGTTTCTCATAAATTGTCGCATATGGCACGCCAGAGCAAAGCTAGCAGTTTTTTTTTATTGATTATCATTCAAGCGGAAAAAGTGGCGTGGCGCAGTGTTCGAAGTGAGTACGATTCAAAGTTAGTTAAACATTTTATGTCGCTTATATCACAAAACGAATACATTGGTTAGGGCTGCAACGACAAACAAAATAGCCAAAGCTTAAGTTAAAAAGAATAAATCCGTTGTTTGTTTATTTAAACAGTTTTGAAGTGAGTAAATGCATTATTTCTAGCCCTTGTTATGTTTGCTATAGCTGTGGAGTGCAGACTGTACTGACATTTTTGTTAAGTTAGCTTCAGGACTTTGGCAGAAAATGCAGGCGTATACCGAGGCACAAAATGGGATCACAGAAGACATCGATATTTCATCGCCAGCAGAAATTTTTGCGAAGCTTGGACGTTGTGATATGGAAATATTTTCTCCAGTTGGATTGGATGGAAGCGCAAAGGTATAAATCACCCTAGTCATATGTCACAGCTGTACGTAACGTTAGTAAATGTGCTCATGTGAAATGTCATAAGGTAGTCAAGGACTGCAGTCAACGCTATAATTCCATGCCGTTTGTACGAGCGCACCACAAACGATAAGTTTTTTACGACTAGTGCGGACTTATAGACTGCGGGCAGCGGTGTTTAGTGGATGTGTGCGATGGTTCACTCTGTCACGGTATCTGATCGCTGTTACCCCTGTAGGCGGATCTGCTTCGATAGGTGAATCAACTTAAGCGCCGGCTGCGTCTCTCACACTCTCTCTCCGACATTGCTCTCCCGATGCTTCGCGCTCGGTTGAGAGCCAACCCCTTCACTTCGCCCCTAACTCGTTGATGCTACTGGGATAGAACGCGCGTAGAGCCTGGAGATTCGGCATCTCTCGACCCTAGTGTGTGACTTCTCTCTGAAAAGTGGGAATGACCGAGCATCGCGAGTACCTTCAAACACATCCACATGGGCACTGCACGGGGCAGTATGCCATCGTTTTGCCTTTTTTTTTTATGTGATTGCATGTTTTTTATTTGCCTGCAACTCATTTTGGATTTAGGCTTTTCCCGACCATCACAAAGTAGGGGGGAAACTAAAAGGAAAATCCGCTAATTCGTTAATATTAGTACGGTAATTAATAATGGACCACTTTTATAACCACAGTACTGGCAAATAAATTGTACTGTTTGATGTGTACTGAAAGCAATACCATAAACTATTTTAATCATTTTTGGATTCAGAATAAAATATGAATTATTATGGGTCCCCTTCCGTGAAGGGGACACATATTGATTTTACTCAAATTGTTTGTTTTTTTTCTTTTTTTTTCTTCCCAAAGTTTGTCCGACTCGTTTTTCCATCAAATGTTTGATGGATTTGGATGAAATTTACACAGATGGTAGATATAGTTATGTAGATGTGCAACCCACTTTGTTTTTGTTGATAACCCCAGTATTTACCCCGCTAGCCCCCTAAAATGGGTATTTTTCTTCCCAAAGTTTGTCCGACTCGTTTTTCTATCAAATGTTTGATGGATGTGGCTGAAACTTATACAGATGGTAGATAAAGTTATGTAGATGTGCATCCCACTTTGTTTGTCCAAATAACCCTAGTATTTACCCCGCTAGCCCCCTAAAATGGGTGAGTTTGTAAACAGTGTCAGAATTGGCTGAAATTTGAATAGCTTGTAGAGTATGCCAGTTGTCAATTGTTGTGTTCAACCCTGTAACCCTAACATTTGCCCCACAAGCCCCCAAAGTGTAAAACGTATGTGTATGTTACTGGGCATCACAAACGAAAGGTTTCTGTTGCTCAATAGTGTTACAAGGGCAAGCAGTTGTATGTTACTTGTTTGTGACTTTGTGGATTGCTTGGTGAACGTTTTTGTGCCATGGCAGTTAGGGGGTTGTTGCCTTATGACGACCCTATGACGTCAGAAACATTAACGGTTGTTGCTCAAAACGCCTCTAGTGGTCGACATTTACTCAACTAGCCCCCTAAAATAAATGAAAAAAAAAAAAAAACTTTTAAAAAAGGTCCTAATTATATGAAATTTTGCAGTTTATTAAACATACTAAGTCCTCAAATGTTATGTTTTGCCCTGTAGCACCACAACTTAACCAACTAGTTCCTAAAATAGGTGACCCTTTTTACAATGTTCGAATTGAATGAAAACCGGATAGCTTGTAGAATTTGCTGTTTGTTTTTGGTTATCTCTTGAAATGCATTATCTACAACTTTGCATGTGTGGGGACCCATGAGTTTCGGCTTGCAGAAACGACTAAGGTTATAAAAGACGATGGCTAATATGGGACCCAATATAAAATAAGCATAGGAAATATATCAATGTTTTAAAATAGGTTATAGTGTATATGCAAGGGCAATATGTGCTAAGCCACCCTTCTAGTTTGAGTTAAAAACTGTCATCAAAGAAATGTAGTCATTTGTAATTTATTGGAATCCCTTTTTTTCTGCAACTACTTCATCTGTTAGAAATAAATAAGAATAACGTCTACAAAAGAACTTGCCACCATTTTTCCCATTATCACGTTTCCAAAGACTTGCTGTTCAACTCACGAAACAGTAAATACATTACAACAAAATCATTGTTCTTTAAAGTGACGTCACAAAGCATACAGACGTACACGAAACAAGTTTGTCTCGTTTCTATTTGTTAATGAGTTAATCTGTTAAATGTGAGTGATTGTTTCATTTTAGAAATTAATTTGTCGTTTGTTTACAGGCATTGCGCGATGACCTGGTTTTAAACTCGATAGTTGAGCTTTCAAACCGTGTACGCGAAGTTTTAAAGTCAAACAACCAAATGGTGGTGATGACGGGATGTGGAACCTCCGGACGGATTGCTTTCATGATTTCGGTCAATATCAAACGCTTCCACGATACGTTATAGTGCCGATCTTAAAAACACGCCTGCCTTGACTACTGTTCTTTATTATGGGTCCCCTTCTAGAAGGGGACACATATTGTTTTTGTCCGTATTTTTTTTTTCTTTTTTCTGTCTAACGCTGGTTTGTTATACGTGTTTGGTCAAGAAAGAGTGCTTCAAATTTATTCAAGTTTGGACAGATGTTAGTTATTAATCCAAATTTGATCCTCCTGAAGTTTGACCCCGAATAACCCAGCGGTTCACCCACAGGCCCCCAAAACGTATTTCTTTATAAACGGCTATACTTACTGAAGTACAGCATCTCTGAGTGATATGCTTTGTTGTTTGGTGCAATATAAGGTATTTCAAAGAATTTTGTATCTTTTTTTCGATTTACCCACTTTCACACCTTAAACCCCTAATTTTTCATTTCTGTCTAACGCTGGTTTGTTAAATGCGTTTGGTCAAGAAAGAGTGCTTTAAATGTATTCAAATTTGGACAGATGTTAGTTATTAATCCAAATTTGATCCTCCTGAAGTTTGACCCCAAACGACCCAGCGGTTCACCCACAGGCCCCCAAAATGAAAAAAATTAAAAACGGCTGTACTGACCCAAGTACATAATCTGTGGGTTTCATGCTTTGTTGGTTGGTGCAATGTAAGCTATTCTAAAGAATTTTGTAACTTTTTATTGGATTCACCCATTTTACCCTTTAAACCCCAAAATAATAAGTTTTAGGCCCAAAATACAAGACCTAATGTGCGGAAATGTTAAACAATTGTTTGCAGTAGGTTAATCGTTCAGTATTTAAAATTTTGCCTTAATCGGCCAAATAGTTACTTTTATAGCCCATAATATGTGTACACTGTCAGTCAGATAGACGTATCAACTCTCAAGGGAGTAATTCGCTTGTTTACGATAAAGGCGGGTGAATGCAGCGGGAGTGCTCAGCTTGACGTCCGGACGGACGTTTTACCACACAGTCTGTGTCGGTAACTAGAAATCAGCTGTTTTTGCACAGCATGCTATATCGTTATATTACGTTATCAAGCACATTTTCAGTTTTGGAAAATTGTGTTTAAAAACTAACCTTGAACGACAATATCAAGGACAAAGATTAAATTAAAAGTCTTTTTCCCGTTCTTATTTACTGTTTTTTGTGTGTAATTATATAACAATAATGATGCAAAAAGAATACGGACAAAACTTTTAAAGTTGGGTTATTGCCAAAGTTGATTAGGTTTTTCCTTAAAAATCTTAAAATAACCAGGATGTTTGTTCACTGTGAATCCGCACAAACACGCGTGTGGGGACCCATTCGTTTTTGCTTGCAAAAACAATCATATGTGTAGATCAAATGATGTGTATAGTAAATTGGTAAATATCGTATAGAATATATAAAATGGAAGTATATCAGAAAGCCACCTTTCTAGTTCATTATTAGAAATATATGATTTTTTGGGTTCATTTACACATAATTTGTTACAGAGGACTTTTCAAAGGCATTTCGGAGTAGGTTTTGAAAAAATTGCGTACGCCATAGCTGGTGGTGATATGTGAGTATCAAACAGTCATTATAGACAGTCCAACTATTTTTTTGAATTACTTGTTGTACGTTTCGATTTTGCCAGTGCGCTCTTCACATCTCAAGAAGCTCCAGAAGATGATAACCGAGCTGGGGTGCGTGATCTTCTCAAGGTAAAAATGATGTGTTTCTGCCATTTATACTATGTACGTAACATCAGGGTTGTTTTAAGGTTTGGTTTGGGTGACCGCTAAGTAGTTTTAAGAGACCGCAAGTGTTTCATTTAAATACCAAAAAATAGCCATATTTGCTTAAACGAATTATTTATTAGGCTACTGGCAAATTTTGGGAAACCGTTAAAAAAACACTGCGTGACATATAGCCTACCGCATGTGGTTTTCGTTTGAAGTATTGTTTAAATAGCGTTATATAATTTGGTTAAAAACATAGGTTTGCAATGACAAACAACACATTGTTCTTATTGGGATAACCTGTGGTCTGTCTGCCCCGTATGTCGCTGGACAATTGGATCATGCAATGGACAACTTGGAAAGATTTACACCAGTTCTCATCGGATTTAATCCAGTTGGTTTAGCCAGGTGCGTTTTTACGTTTTTGTTTGAAATTATAGAATGTCCATGGGAGTGTTGTTTGCATGGAAAAGTATCGCAAACTATGGTATCTGTGTCATTTTTTGACAGAAACGTTCCAATACAGGGATGGAATAAAACCTTTTTGGACGGTAAATCAACGTGGCATTGGTATTTGGGGTTGTTTACTTACTTCAAGTTATATTTTAAGTTGCTACAAAACTGGAATCATTGACAAATCAAAGAAAGACAATACTGATTAACCCTGTTTTAGCTGTAAGTAAATCTATGTACCACTTGATAGCCTTAATATTGCTTGTTAATTACGAATCTTCTTTCTATGTCTGTTTACAAGGGCGAAGCCATCACCGGTTCATCTAGAATGAAAGGAGGATCTGCAACGAAACTAATTCTTGAAGTAGTTTTTACAATGGCTACTAACGACCAGAAGTGGACAACGGAATCCTGCAAAGACATAATTAATTGCTATTTTTCAGCGTGCAGGTTTTTGTTTGGTTTCCCAATTATTGCATGCGAACTGTTTTAACGACCTGAATTCTAAGTTTGGTCGTTTAGCCGCACAAGCTGGTGATAGTGTGAGTGTATGTTTGTGTATATGTGTCACGCACGTAGCTCATTAGGCTAGCAAAAATACAATGATTTAAATCGTGATTGGTTTTTTAGACAGCTGTATGGATCAAATTCCGTGCCTATAAACACTATGATATCAGCTGCAGGCGAATCTTTGAAGCATGAAGGTCATATTTACCAAGTGGGATCAGGTGGCATAGCGGTGCTTGGGATTATTGATGCCACAGAATGCCCTCCAACATACGGTGCAAGTACGTACACCTGTTTTCTTGGGTTGGTTTGTTGTCGATAAACAAAATAAAAACCTTAAAAATATTTGTATGTTATGCATTATTTTAAGCGCTTGAAGATATAAGAGGTTTTATACTGGATGGATACGATGAATATGGAAACGTAGAAGGAGATATCAGTCACATGGTAAAAAAATATTCTATGTCGAAAACTACTCTTTTATTTGGTTATTACTTTTTGCCTCTCAGGGTGAAGCATTTCAAATTAACAGTTATCGTCTCGCCGAAATTCTGCAACAAAACGGCTCAGTGGTCAATAACACAATTCTTATCATAGCAACAGCACAAGATCCAATCCTGCTGGAGTTGGCAGAAGGAAAAGGTATTGTGTTTTATTCTGGGGAATTTCCTAAAAGAAATGTCCCTGTTAAATAATATGAGGTTTCTAACACGCATATTTTTTGTAGAATTGGGAAGGCAGTTGTCAACTCCTGGTCCACCAAACATTGATAAGATTTTCGTGGTACTCATTCTCGAAGACAAACAATCTCCTCCAGCATTGGTAATTTTGTACATTGGAAAGACAATAAATAATTTTAAAAATAAAAACGTTTTTGTTTAAAGCCAGCATATTTAAAAAACGTTTTCACTATTTATCTGCAAACGACTGAGCTGTTGCCGAAAACTGTTGGTCCTCTGCTAACTCCAGAAACAAAACAGCTTCATTTACGATGTGTCAAAGAAATTTGTGCAAAATGGATATTTAATGCGGTTTCTACTGGGGCTCATATACTCAAGGGCAAGGTAGTATTGTGATGTTTTGTGTTCCAGATACCCGTACAAAACCGGTTTACCATTTTACAGGTTTTAAAAAATTTGATGGTTGATTTGAAAGTCAGCAACCAGAAATTGTTTTATCGATCTGTGGGAATAATCATGGTACGTTAAAGACATTGTATATCCTAAACAAATTCAAGGTCATTTTTTGTCTGATTTTTATCACTATTTATCATTTACCATCTCACTACTTATTCAGTCTGATTGCAATGATTCGTTATGACTTTTATTTTTTATTCAAATGTGAAATTCAAACATCAGTGCTAGTTTTTGCATTTGTTTGAAGAAATTTTGCAACAGACTTTCACCAGATGAGGCAAGACAATATCTACTGCGATCTATTTACAGAAAGGATGAATTGGAAGCTAAAATATTAAACGACCAAATTTCGGCACATATTTTGGTAGCGACACCGCTGGACAGGGTATAAAATATTTGTGCTAAAGCAGGGGTTCTTAAACTGGGGCACGCGCCCCCCTAGGGGGGCGTGAAGGGTTCGCAAGGGGGGCGCAGCACATTATGGCAGCACAGTTTTCACTTGCAAACAATTGTAAATGAATGCATTGGAATTATGTTGGCGCTAATTCGAACTTATTGTTTGGATGTCCATGCAGTTGTTCTAGTGCCGTCTTCTCAAACTTAGCCCATGAGGCGATTTTTATATTGGCGCCAAGATATGGTCGTTTTAAAAACCCGCCAAGATATGGTCGTTTAAAAAGGCGTGAGATTAAATAAATAGTGTCAAGTGGAGCACGACCGAAAAAGTTTAAGAACCCCTGTGCTAAAGGCTCAGAAAAAAATAATTATAATCTTCTTCATTTTCGTAGGTGGTACCAACTGCTATTGTCATGGCTATCAAAGATTGCCCATACGTTGATGCTACAACGGCACTTGATAATTTTCCTGTAATTCGTGATGCATTGTCCAGCTTGTTACAGGAATCGAAGTAAATGTGTATTGCGTTTCGAAAACGTCCAAAATTGTTTGTTTGTTAATAATGATAGCAGTGCCAAATCAAAATTGTAAATCTTATGTTACAAAGTTGCTCACTGTCTAAAATTGCATTACATCTGCATTCTGTACCTTCGACAGGCATAATGAACATTTGTTTTAAGTTGCTGTTTTAAGTTAATTTGCTGTATCAATTGAAAATAAATTCTCAACACAACAACGATGATTTAAATTTTGAAACATGGCTCTTCAACCTTTTTTTTTACTTGGTGCACCCTGCATAAAACCAATGCAGTGATTTCATCCGATCTTGTTAATAATGGAAACAATTAAATGACTTTTTAGTCGGTTTACAGGTGGGTAATAAAAACTTGCAACGCAAATGCTATGTGATCTATTTCGTGGCCGGTAAGATGGTGCCCCGGTAGAGTGCTTGAGTATGGACAATAAAGTCCCTCTTTATAAATGGTTTAAAAATGCATTTACTAGTACTAATTTTAAAACCCACTGATCTTTTTTTTCTGCAAACGTAGTTTCGCATTCAAATTTAGTGTCGTTTGCCTTTTTACAACTTTTTTGCACTAAATTGACGTCTTTCAGATACAAGTAGTTTTCATACGTTAACGAAACTTAAGCTTTATTTCACTTGCGAAATCAGTTGACTTTTGTTTCGCCCACGTATGAAAATCAATTGTATCTTTGTGACGTAATAAATTGTGGTCATGTAGCCTTTTACATGCACATATTTACCACGCATTAATTTAATAAAGTGGATTACTATTCCCGTAAACTGCTTGACTGATAAACGTAATGTATTTTGCGTTATTTGATGCAACAAAGTTGTGTCGTTCTGTTGATGAAAACTTAGACCTGGGTCATTGAGTTGTGGGTGTTTGTAATAGTTCATATGTGCAGATTAGTTTGACGTTAGACTTAAACGTTGAAAACAGATTACGCCAACAACTATGGGGACAAATAGAACGTTTCAGTCTGTCCTTCTTGCAAGGAGGTCCGCCCTTTTTAGCGTTCGAATCGAAAAAGTCCAATCGCACCAATGTTTTACATGAAACGCAATTTCTGTATTTCCGAAAATTTCAATGGCAGCCACTCAACAAATGCACTTCTAAATAATGTGATGTTCAAATCAACCGTAACCTGTTTTGTATTTTCTGCATCGGTACTGCGGCATAATGTCTGTTTATACTTCAATACAAACGGCAACACATCTTTGAGTGCAGTCAAAATAACTTCCCGTTAACACTTGAGAACTGGCTTAACTCTCAAGAGCAGGCCGTTCATTCGCATCAGACCTTTGGGCCTAAACTTTACAGACTTTATCCTAATGTGGTTTTAACCAGCGGGTGTTTGACTTCGGGCAGATACACTCTGTTCATACATTCGTTTATCCAGAAAATACTGGCGTTGAGACCAAGAGCAAGGAAATATGATTGCATTGTGGAGCTTGCAGTTACTTAAAAGTAATTTTGTCTGTGGGAACTGAGAAAAACGGTGTTGGAATGAGTGTTTGGAAAAACGAACCATGCATGTTTGTTGCTTGGGTATATACGGCAAAAATAGGTCGGAAAAAGTTTTTTTAAGCTTTTTTGAAAGAGCTTTCAGGTCAGATATAGGGTTTATTTTTATTGTTACACAAAGATTGCATGAATAAATAGTTTGATTTTCTTTTTATCATCGCGTTAATGATACCGTACGTGAAGAAGTCTTAGATTCTAAAACTACCAACATAACCGAAATAATTATTTGCAGGACTTATAATTACTTTACTACGACCATTAATCTATTGTGTTTGTCATGGGAATTCAACAAAAATGTATCGCAAACGCGTGACCTTGTAGTTGTGGTTTCCTCATGAAGATTTCCGTTCCCTTTTGTGAATGTAGTGACGTGATGTTGGCGCAAAATCTCGATCAAAAAATTGGTTACGGCAGATAGCAGTGTTGAATCCCAGACAGGACAGTTATATAATTGTGTTTGTACGGGCTCGTGATCAAAGGCTAAGCACCCATTGAGTTCCGGTCATGAATGACTATTGACTATAGTAAATAATGGCGACCGAAATTACCCAAACAGATTTTTGAGCACCATTCCGATACATTGCGGACATTCTTTTTTGTCCTCTCATTTTTCTCTGTCGTGGTAAGTGGATGGTAATCGCTTGCAAGTGAAAAATCGTTTGCATAATCAATCATTGATAGTCGTTGTTGTGCACCATTGCTGTGGGAAATTCATGCCCCATTACACCTGTTTACAGTCAACGCTCTGTTGGTGGTTAAACGCCATCACTTGTTAAATCAAAAGGTGCGCAAAATGGTACAAGTAAAGCTCATACTCTGCATGCGTTAAGAGTCGCTATCTTTCTTCTTGCACAAATGATCGCTCCAACGAGTTGCGAAATCTGGATTTTTAATTTGATAAGATACCACGGCACGGGAACTTGCTGTTACTCGTTTGTTTTTCGACATTTTGTCTGGAACTGGATGGTTGAAAATTTGTGAGCATTTGGGCAGCAATCATAAACAACATATACTGTTAAGAGTAAGTTTACCGTCGGAAATGACATTTACAAGATCCGGCGACGGGTGGATAAATAGCGCTAATAAGACACATTTTAGTACTTATTAAAGTTCTCTGTATATCGGGTCAGGATATATATTAGAGTTCTGAGTCAGCTAGTTACTGTCAGTTGATACCAGTTCCTAGACCATCTCTATTTAGGAAAAATGATAATCAACCGCTTTGTTAAAAAATAAATAAATCTGCAAATGCATAGAATGTCACAAATACTGGAAATTGTAATCATTTAAACGCGTTTTGTGAGTCGCAAAAGTCCGTCTGTCCGTATAAGCCAGCGATCAGACAACACTGATGGTTTAGAAAGCAGATTCATGTTCTGTTCAGGACAGACCCTCCTCATTGCCCCTGTGATAAGCCACATCGGTGGTGTCAAGAACATTCCAACGTGTCGCGCGTATCGATGCGCCTGTAGCCAACAGTGCTGAGAATTTCTTAGCGCAGAGTTACAAGGTTGATGCCCTTTGGATGTTAATTCCACGCCTATTTAACCGACCACAGCTGTTTGGTGGAGCGTTTAAACTTTTGGCCAAACGATGATTTTCTCCAATGCTTTTTGAAAGACCGCTTTTTACCGATGAACGCATTTAGGCCACGAACGGCAAATGTTTAGTTTAAGGATTATAGTTTAGTACAGCTGGTAAAATGTACCTATAATAGAACGTGAATGCTACATGCAGTACACAACAGCGGTATTAGAAAAACCGCCAAGAAATGAACAAAGCAAGAAGCATTTGTTAAATGAAAGTAGTTGGCAGTATTATAATAATATTTTGGTCCGTGCAGATTGAATTGTACAAAATATATATTTTTTATCTTTGTTGTAAAATTTTACTCGCGCACGACTTCCGCGAAACTGATATGATTTTATCACCTTTCTTTGAAGTTGCGGTCTGCCAAACCTCCTTAAAATTGAAAAAGGCCAATCTTCGAAATGGTGTAATCACTGTAGGGCGAAACAATTAAATGCGGGTTGTATTTTTTTTAAATGTACAAAGTTTTTTGTTGTTAACTTTCGATTTCACGGATGAACCATTAACCGAGTGAGCTTTTTTGTAAAGTTGCAATTTGTTGCCGGCAACAGAACGAACTTGCGGAGAACATGCTTTGTGGTTGCCATGCATAAACTTTACCTAACCATTTGAGTGTTCGTAAGTGTAAACCATATTTATGGACAGTTTATTGCAACTTGATTACTTGACATTTGATGTCTGCCAAGCAGCAAAAAGCCCATGCTTAATTAACAGCTTGATTTTTAAAGTGTTTAAAACTAGATCAAGATATATATAATATTGATTGTAATGTGAAAGTAAACAGTAATGGATTTATGTTTAATTATTTGTGCACTGCTGGTCTACGTTTGCTGTGAGGTACAAGCAGAACCAGCACCTCTACATTTGGATGAACGACAAAAGGATTATCGAAGTATAGCAGCAGATGGATTATTAGGTTTAAACCCACTTTCGATACCACAAGCTGAAGATCAGTGGAGTTCAATTAGAGATATTCCAGGTGTGCATTTTTTCGTGACATGCCTATGTAGGTTTTGTTTTCTACAACTGGTTTGAATTCCTTTATCTGTAAATGGATTGCTGACTAAAAGTGATAGGATAGATTGTTATCCGGACAATAAGCCTGTAAATTTTGTGTTGTAGTCTTGAAATATTTAATGAGTAGTCAAAGTTAATAAACCGCAATATATATTTCTAAATAAAGGCGACTATAAATTGCAACAAACGACTTCCATAGACAGTATAAGTAAACCCTTAGAAATTCTTATGGCACAAGAAAACGTGAGATAAAAACACGTTCGAATTTCAGGAACTGAATACAAACGTTGCTTTTCTCTGATACGCGGCTTATGAAACATCCTTCGCGAACAAAAGTCGTAGTCGTCTGGTTCGAAATCCCGAAATTATATCCTAGAAAGGCGTTCTGCTATTTAATTGCTCCTCCGAAAAATTCCTCGCATACGACTATACGAATGAAACTATGTTACGAGCCTCAGAGGCAAAAGTTTTGTCGGTTAAATAACAAACTTTTATAAGTGCTGTTTTGCAGCGAATATTTTTGAAACAAAACTTTGGTTCGGTTTTGAACAAAGGCGATTTGAATGGGTGCGTAATCAGATCATTTATATATCAAATCGTTTCATAATGTCATTTGGTTTGCAGTTTTTCAATAATTTTTTGTGGGCGGTGTTTGAAAAATTTGTCATGTGAGTTCATCTAAAAGAATTAAATTCTTTTTTAAGACAGAAAGTTACGCATGACATCCCGCTACTGTGTTATGGCCCGTCCATCAACGATCAGTAGCTTTGTATCAAAATGCTAACCGCAATTTTGCAGGCATTCCGGCGCCTGTCTTGTTTTACACTGTTCAGTATCCGCGAAATCAGACGGTTATCCTCAAGTGGTCAGCGCCCACTACCGGTTATCAGATTGATGGATTTCACCTGACAGTGTGCGCCTCGGAGGCGAATTCAAAAGAACGGTAAAGGTTTTACTTTTTGGAGTTTGCGCTTTTTTTTTCAACACAAATTTGAAACGTTAATCCATAAATTATTCTGAGCCGAGTCTGTTCGTTTTTTTGTTGGTAGATAAAATGTATTGCTTGTAAAAATAAAAATATGTGAAGCCATAACCTGCAAATCACCGTTACGTATCACAAATTGCACTTGGTCAAAAGCCAAATGGTCAAAGATGCTTGTTGCAGAAAACATTAAAACTGACTGGGATCAAGAGCGTCCCGATTTGGAATTCCATAAAATAAATTCGGAGATTGCACTACAACTGTATAACTTTCAGAGCATTAACGTTAAAAGCATTTTAGGACTTTCGACGTTCCGGAATCCATCAATCATCTCGTTCTTACTAATCTCAAGCCAGGCATAAAATACACTGCCACAGTAGAAAGCAGAGTAGGGCGGTTCAAAAGCCAAATGATCTCCAGATGGTTTGTTCCAGGTACTTTTTTATCACTAGCTTTCCTAAGAAACACTATAGACCAGTCGTTCTTAACCGATTTGGTGTGGTTTCCCACTAAAGTCAATCACCAACTTTGAATTTCCCCCTCTGTTCTTTTTATAATGATGTTTTGTGCCCTACGTCAAAAAAAATTATTCTTTAAATGAATTTTTGGTCTGGAACCCCAAAGGTATATACTGCAATCTTATTCAGTTTAAATAGTGCTTCTGTGAGAGATAAAAGTTTTTGGAATATTGAAGAGTTTCCTCTGTTTGCAATAGTCATTTATTGCATCACAATCAACAAAAGGAAAGGCCTTTATTCGCGCACAATAGCAAAGTCATTGATACTTTTAGACATGTCTGTGATGTAACAAACGGCCTTGCATTTTTATGCATCTTGTAAAACTAGAAAATTAATCTAACATGTTGTTGCGGAAAAATTTTAGGAAAGTAACTTTCAACGATTAATTCAAAGCCGGGTTCGACCCTCGGGGCCCCGAGTTTGGTTACCTGACTTACATAATTTCCCTCTGAAAACATTAAATTAGTGGGAAATTTCCCACCGGTTAAGAACCACTGCTATAGACACAGACATCAAAACGTAATTAAGCTTTCAACCAAAACTACAAGAGAATTGCAAAGAGATTGTATATACTTAATATTTTGATGCTAATAACAGCGATTGTTTAGGCATCTGCAATAAAATGATCTTTTGGTTAAAGTCTGGTTAAAAGTTGCCATTTTTCAAACATTGCTTATTCTTTATTGCATATACATTGCCACATACAATGCGTTCGCTCAAAGCTGTTGGTGCTTGCAACAACAAAGGTTTATGAAAAGGCAAATACCTTCACGTCAACCTTAATGCACTCCGAATAGCAAATTTGCATTGTATTTGACCGCTAATTGCGCCTTATCAAAACCATGCCGCAACCACAACTTTTAATTTTCAAAATTGGGCGTAAAGCCACATTTGCAAGGTAATTTACAACAATTTTAGGTCGTTGTATTAGAATAAAGAAGCGCGCTTTTTTACGACCAGTCATCCGACTGTGAGGCAAAGCGGGCAAAGATATCCACGTTGATAAGGCAGTGACTGGGATAGCCTGACCAACACTGTACACAAAGATCAGCGCTAATTTGTTTTACGGGCTTGTCTGGAATAAGCTACAGTGGCTGATTGTGGCAAAGATTGTAGCAATTCATCATCAGACTTTTGTTTTTTAGTGTGACAACCGCACTAGCAAGCTTTTTTAGTTTAACTTTTCCTTCAGGGTGATGTATACTCACAGACCAAACTGAAATAGTTTGTGGATGCCAGCGGATAGATTACGAGATTCGGGCAGATTTGCTGATAAGCATAAATTGCTCCAGTGAACTACGTTGTTACTCATCCGAGTTAATCGAGTAAATAATTTGAATGAAAAACAGTGACAGTAGTAATCACGTGCAACATGACGTGATTGCTGCAGTGTGATAGGCAAACGTGGCGCTCCCAGGTTGTTAAGTGCGTCCGCCTGTGCACTTGTCGTTTATCTCTGCGCGGCAGTTTTGATCGTAAAAACTTGGCCCGCCGTCGAAAGAGCCAAGTTCAGGAAACTCGATTTGTGGAATGCCCAGAATGCAAAGCCGAACGTGCGGCAATTATCCGCACCGTAACAGCGTCCAATTCTTTCTTTACAACCGAAGTACAAATGTAAAATGTTAAGGTGACTAGCAAAGGTTCCGTCACGCTTAACTTCTTTAGGACAACCCGTTGTCGTTGCCACACTATTGCCGTTTTGGTCAGCACTGTTTTGGTAATAACTCAGTTATTGTCAAATGGCCAAATGTACTCGCCGCAAGTGTCAATGAAAACAACAAGGGTTTTATTGTTAAATATTTTAGAGAAAAATGGAGTTTGGGCCTGGCATTCTCACAGGTAGTGTCTGTCGTCAGATCAATCCACGTGCAGTCAAGGGAAATTTTTACCCTTTCGCCCTAATATGAAATAAAGTTTACAGTAAACAGCGGTCCTTTGCGCGAGGTATGGTACAACTACAACCGCCGGGTGTGAACCCGTTGACTAACAGGATTAGCACATTAGGCAAACCACGCTTGACCGGGATGGCGCACGAAATTTAGCTTAGACGTTTAAAACGCTTGTTTTGTGTTGCGACCTTTACGAAACCATTCTCCTAAACAGAAAATACAGAACATGCTGCAACGCGTCAGGTTCAAGTTTTTGTGCTTCAGTCACAGTCAGGTAATTTTTCTGTCAAGGTCAAGCACCAAACATAGCGAGCGCTGTAAAGAGATTATCAAAGTTTACTCAAACAGGCTTGACTTTTTGTCCGGTAACCTCAGGGCTAAAACTTCTATTGTCATTTCCTCGTGTAAACCTAATTCCTCTGTAATCAGAATTGTGCTTACCTAACATTTGCTGCAAAGAGCACAGGTATGTAGAAAAAGGTTCTGCATTTCCCTTAATTGTTAACTCAGTGAGCCAGCTGCAAGCAGGTAAAAGGTGGGATGCGTCCTCCTTGCAGTTGCCTGTTGAATCCTATTTTATTTTTGTTCGGAATGTTGTGCTCAATCGGCCTCACAAATTCGACTCGATTTGGGGCTGCCTGGCGAGACTTGGAAGACACGTTCATGGCCAGACCACCAGTAATTGCGCCAGGTAATATCCGGAATTGTCTGTGTACACGGTCTTTGCACAGACCCGTCTTTGGGATGTGCCAATTGAAATTGAAGTTTATCGAAACTACATTTAAATATTTGAGCATGATGGTGGGAACTGTTAGGTTTTTGTCCTTAATTTTTAACTTATCATCGGGTGACAGAATTCATTGTTTAATTTGAGGTTTTACTTCATTGGTGATTAAATTTGCCGTCGACAACACATACATGCTCCACGTTTAGCGTTTTGATTCTATACGTCAACGAAACATGCGACTCGTCCATCTAGTTTTTTTATGTCTGTGGGCTATAGAGGTGTGCTGTTGCTCGGTTACTGATTATTACGCAACTCAAACCGGGAATACAGCCAAACGATTCATCGTATATGAAAATATATATATTTTGTACACTTTTACTCATTGGTTTAATTTGTCTTATCTACTGTTTTTTTACATAGCTAAAGTTAATCTTGCTACATCTGCACAATCCCTATTTGTGTTGTGCTTCGATAGCATAATTAACGGGAACTGTTTTTGCAAAGTAAAAAAAATTGAACGTTTGTTTTTCATTCTCAGAATCAATTTTGGCTAACGTGACATCACAGGCTCCATCGTCATACGTTCCAGGTGAGTGTTTTTGAACCTTAACATGTTGCAAGGCCAAAAGAATATTGCTTTCCTGCGTACAGTCCAGAAGTGAAAACCTTAGGCCACGCAAGTTCGCTGGCTGTTTGTTGATTGCAACCTCGCGCCGCCAGCCACATAATCTCGCAGAGTATAGGCCGCGTGCTTATAGTGAGTGGTTTGCGGTTCGGGCAGTTTGCAACATAAAGACCGCTCTTGCTATACATTATATCTGTATGGCAAAAGGGCTTTTCACTTTGGTACCCAAACTATTTTGACAGACTCAATGTCGATTTTACTTCAATTTGCAGGCGACGTGTTTAATAATAATCGGCATATATACCCTTGTATCATCAGATGCCACTGCTGTGTGCATGATTGCATTATTTTGCAAATCTAGCGAGTTGGTATAAAATAATCCTGGCGTGTTAATTTACTGTTTGTTCCTTTTGTTTGTTAAATACTTTTTGTTGGCTTCAATGGCTTGTCTAAAAATAAAATTTTACTAAATTTTTTTATCTTTACCATATGAGTGATTTCAAATTGCCGAAACTTTCCGACGGTCAATCCAGATTTATTTCACAGAGTTGATTAGCAGCCCAATCGATGTTGTATACATCATTGACGGGTCCTCTGCGGTTTCTGTTCAGGACTTCGAGCGTATAAAGTGCCTTCTGCGCCGTCTGACCGACAAATTCGACGTCCGCTACAGAAAAGTAAGCTCCATTTCGCGGAGAGTTGAAATTTGTTCGGTAAAATGCGCACTTTCATCTGCGACCTGTGGTGACTTCGGTTTGGCATCCGCAAACAACAGAAACGGGAAACACGCTGTGTGAAGATTTCTTTTCAACTTTTTTGTTGATACACGCTCTTGAAAACTATTCCACTGACTGAGTCAAACGTCTGCACCTTTTTTCTAGTAAATTGTTTTGTTGCAGATTTGTAATTTGGGGTTTGTAACGAGGCTAATAAGAACTTGAGTTCAAACTTTTCACATGTGCATGAACAGGTTTTTTTTTAAGGTTTGGTTTGGGTGACCGGTAAGTAGTTTTAAGAGACCGCAAGTGTTTCATTTAAATACCAAAAAATAGCCATATTTGCTTAAACGGGAATTTTGGAAAACCGCTGGAGAAACAAAACACCTTAAAAAAACACTGTGCATGAAGATATGACGTGCATTGATTTGTTGCATACAATCTTGACTTACGTCGAACTTCGATGTAGGTTTGCGTCTGATAAATTGATACTATCATAATCTATGCTTCCGGGCCCAGAAAAAATACTTAGATTCGGTTTCTGGCCTAAAAATTGAGCCCGTTTATACATTTACGTTGTTAAAACAATGTTTTTGCGTATTTGGAACAAATGCTCGAAAAAAGTTAAGCTCCTGATATGAATTTTGCAGGTGCGTGTGGCCCTTGTCCATTCTAGTTTCAACAGAAAACTTGAGTTTAATCTACGGCGTCATCTTACCAAACCAGATGTTATACAAGGTTTGTTATATTTCTGATAGTTTCTGAAGTCATGTAAGCTGTGTAAGCAAAACACGCCATTTGATTGTTCACGAAACATTTTCGATGACTTTGAATTTCTGTTCATAGAAGGCCGAGTTGGTGCTAACATTAACAAATATGTTTATTTGATAAAAGCGTTGATTTTACTGAATTTAATTTGTTGCTTCACGACATACTTATTTTTGACCTTTTTTTCTTAAAACTTCTGCATCTTTAAGCAATTGACTCCAGCACACCACGTGGTGGGTCATCGTACGTGGGTAGATCGTTGCGTTATGTACGCAAGCGGTTGCTTGTCACCGAAGACGGGGCAAGACGAAATGTTCCTCGTGTGGTCATCCTCGTCACCGCAAGATCACGTGATCAAGTAGCAGAAGAAGCACAAAAGCTACAACGAAGTGCAAATACAGTCGTGTTGGTGGTGGGAATACACGACGCCCGACAGGTTTTTACATGAGTCATGTACTTAACTTTTTGAGGAGCCATTTTACTTAAAACTACAAACACGTTATTTGTTGCAATATTCGGCTTTTGCTGAACTTTGTGTATCAACAGTCGACTGCGTGCATTTCAGCCACAGAATTGAAAAGAGACAATTTGTGGCATTATTTTGTAGTTAATTACTGCTCACAATTGTGGTTGTTTTTTAAAAAAAAAATACTGTTTTCTGTACATTATATGTTAGAATACTCTCTTTGAACAAAAATGGATTCGACCCAACCCTTTTTGTAAAGATATAAACCTCTATACGTCTGTTCAATCTATTGTTTTCAAAGGCGGATTTACATGCAATTGCCGGCGATGCTTCCGGAATTTTCTTTCCGAGGAACCTGGATGAACTTTGTGGGTATTGGACTCGACTACATAAGACCATATTGGAAAAACTTAGTGGTGCGTATGCTTCAGATATATCTTAGCGAACACATTTTAACATAGTCGAAAAATACCCTATGGTAAAAAGGGCATTATCGTGACCCTCCTCAGCCAGGCGGAAGCGGTCAAGCGTTTGACCAACGTCATATGACGCGCCTAGCAAGAATGGTGAACCTTTTGTTTAGATGTTTTGAGGCAAAACATCAGGTGCTCGGATACTTGACCTTTGGCGTCTGCGAGGGGTCTCCGCTAAGTGCTGCGGTGATGCGATGTTGTCTTTGCGCATTTGGACACCGTGCGTCTCTGCCATGAACCGTTCGGTTTAATGCGGATATTTTTGCCAAGTGCGGAGTTGTGTTACTGCGTTTACCGACACTTTAACACTTTAAATGGCGTATCCAAGTTTATTTAACCCTATTAGCTTCCACCCATCTTGACGTCATATTTTGTTCTTTATTTACTCGATTTGCCAGTTAATGTGGATCTGAATGAGGAGTTTTTTTGAATGTTTAATTTTTAGTAGATTCCTGAGAGTTCATTTTTACATTTGGAATGTACTGTTCTTTGTAATTTCATATAAAAATGATTTTAAATCGGCCACAAGGTAGTTGGGAATTTGAGTCCAATGCCTTTACTTAATGGTTCTACCAATCCATACTTAAATAAACAAAAGTGCCCAAAATGTTATTTACAATCCGCATATCACTTTTCGGTTTGTTTCACTTTTCGGTCTGCGAAAAACGTGGCTCTTCGGTGGAGATGGGTATATAGCTTATAACTAATATGTAAGGGAAAAGGTATTGTTCTCATCAATACTATCTAATTCACTTCTGTTCCATTTTAGCGATGTATGAACTTCCACTATCAGCTCCAAGTGGTTTGTCCATTGGTGTTATCGCACAGAACGCAATGGTGCTTCGGTGGAGACGGTCTGACCAACTTGTGCGGTCCTATCTCGTACAATACAAGCTACTGCGCGAAGCAGATACAGAATGGAGAGAAGTGCCAGCCGAAGTCGGTAAAATGACGGGTTACTGTAATAAGTTTTGCTGCCAAAAATAAAATGATGACGAGTTACGACAATAATTAAATTTCAACAAATCAGAAGATTGTTAAATATTGTTTTAGGAATTGAAGAAGTGATGTTGCAAGATCTTCGTATGTCCGAATACGTCATGCGTATATTTGCGGTTGGGGGGACACAACGTTCACTCCCAGCTAATGTGACGTATGACATGGCTTGTTCCGGAATCAAATTGGACATGTTGGTGCTTGGTGACGAATCCTGGTGTGTGACATTTTTGCGCCCACTGTTAAAGTTGACATACAGTCATTGTTCTGTCAGAAGCTTACATGGTTAAAACAATTGACCAATAGTTCAGATGAACTTACGAATAACGAAAATTACACAGCTGTTAGATGCCTTTTTATAGGCGGACCATATTTTAAAAGGCCTGCAACTGTATGTTCATTTTTCTTCTTGTATGGATGCCAATTAATGTATGTAAAAGTTAACGAGTTAATTTCTGGTAGACATACGCAAATTGAATGTTACAACAATCGGTAATGCGCCACACCGCGCATCGTGCTCACGCGCTTTCTAAACAAAATACATCTATTTTTGCATCACAGGAGCGTGAGAGCGGAAAACTTTGAGAAATTTCGGCGCTTTCTTTATTCTTTTAGCAACGGTTTTCTAATTGGTACCACTACAACGCGAATGGGAATTATTCTGTATGCAAGCAAACCAAGATACCTTGCTCCGTTGTCAACTTACAGTCATAGAAACGGGCTGAACCACCGTATTGGAAATCTGAAGTGAGTAAAATACAACACGAACAAGAAAAAACACAAGAATTATGCGGTTTTAAGTTTTCGTAAAACACGATCAACCTTTTTTTTGCAGTTTTTTAGTCGTTTTTAATCGCCATTGTACGTATTCGCCTTTTTTGTGATTTTTAACCGCATTATATTTAACAGGTATGGACTTGCGGTTTAAGCTTGCTACGTCGTATTCTTTAGTATCTTGTATATTTTTTTATTGCAGTTATGTCGGAGGAAGAACAAACACTGGTGCAGCTTTAGATTACGTTCTTGGTTACGGTTTTGAATACACAAGGTTGGATGCATTTAAGTTGGTTCTCGTTGTGACGGACGGAAAATCAGACGATGACATTAATCGCCAAGCAGCAGTGAGCAGATTACCTTGTTAGTTTTACGTTTTCCAGGAATGTTGGGCTCCATGTGCGTATTAATTGACGGGAAAAATTTAACTTCTTGCAAGTTTGCGTATTACAAAAACAAGCAAAAAACCTGCACGTGACAAACATTTTTATGTTAATACGAACTGACCACATTTTTGTTTCACTTTTGCATAGGGAATCAAGGGAAACGGAGCAATTATGATGTCGGTTGGTGTCGGGCCTCAAGTCAACGAAGCGGAACTTTTTACAATGGCTTCCGATCCGTCGACCAATCACTCGTTTCGTGTTGCGTCATACGACGAGCTAATTGATCTTCAACCAACACTTATTCGATCGATGTGCAGAAAAATTCTTTCTGAATACGGAACAAGTATGGCACTCTGCTTAGCTCTAAATTATAAAGGCGCGACGGGAATTTCATTAACTGCAAATAATAGATAACAGACAAACTTTCCTTAACGTTAGTCAACATTTGCAGTTGACCCTCCGTTAAATCCCCCCAGCAACGTCAGAGTGACGCACGCTGGAGACGTTACAATGACCCTGGAATGGGAAGAGCGAGAACCAGAATCGGTAACAGGATATCAAATAACGTACAACAACGAAAACAAAACTGTGCAAATCTCTATGGCTAGGAATGACAGGTAGCGACATTGTTTTTAGAGTCATAATTTGTAAATTTTTTCCAGAACTTTCGTGGTCCTGTATTACGTCAACAATAGGCCTACCATACGTCCTCTTTTTGGAGGACATGTCCTCCTTTTTAACGAAAAGTAAATTGTCCTCCGAGGACGATAAAAAATGCCTCAATGTCCTCCTTTTTAAATTTTCTGTATTTACTAAATACTCAAATAACAATTGCGTCTTTAAAACCGGCCAAGGAGCGCAAGTTGTGGTCATTGTTAATTGAAATTCACAATTTATAGTAAGTTAAACTTCATCCAAATTGGGCCATAATAATTGACTGTTTGAAATTCGTCAAATATCTTGTGTCTTTTTTTTCTTGGACACAAAAGTAAGTGTTAATATTCTTTCTCGGGAATGTGTCCTCCTTTTTGGTGATGAAAATATGGTAGGCCTAGTCAACAATTTATCAGAAACCATGTTGTGACCAAGTTTGCATAATCTGTTTGCAGGTATCTGGACGTAACCAACTTAAATCCAGGCACCTCATACAATATATCAATCTATTCCACCGGCTACAGAAAAAACAGTCCACCTGTGACCGTACTTTCGGAAACAAGTAAAGAAAAACTGTTTGTATGCTCGTATAAGCGGTTTAACCGGGACTAACTTGTTGTCTGTTTCCAGTAATATCAACATGAATAATAAATGTGTATGTCTTTTCTTAGCCCTTCCTGGTCCCAGCAACGTAAGAGTTCGTGAGGTAAAAAGTGCTTCCGCTGTGGTCACGTGGGTTTCAGCATCGACTGGTGCATCCGGTTATCAGATTATAGTTTCCCTGCATTCATCCGAACAACCAATTTCTTCCACAAGTGTCGGTTGGTTTGCCAAATTGGAAAGGACAAACATAATTTTCTAATATTTTTTTCTTGTACCCAGCGGGCAACGCCACATCCCTGAACGTCAGTCATCTTCTACCAGGCAATTTCTACATTGTCGATGTATTTGCGGTTTACGAAAATGAGAAAAAAAGCGAACCAGCGAGGGCGACATTTAATACAAGTATTAAAAGAGATTATAAATATGTTGCTTTTGCTCGTATCACGCAAGACGCATGGTTTTAACAAGCCTCAATGTAATTTCTTGATTTAAATTGTGTTTTATTTTCTTACAAATATTGTTTTGTGCATTTTTAATTTGTGGTTGGAAAAATCGATTTATTTTTTAGCGTTACCTAACATTCCATCGCTTTATCCAAGTGGTATAAGTTTTTAAGCAGCGTGTTGGGCTTGTGGTCCCTCACAGCAATACAGTGGTTACGAATCTTTTCTTGTAGCAAATGACCTTAATTCATCAAATCTGCAACCCCTACGTACAGTGTTTTTTTAAGGTGTTTTGGGGGACCGTTCGGAAATTTCTCCAGCGGTTTCCCAAAATTTGGACTTATGGCTATTTTTTGGTATTTAAATGAAACACTTGCGGTCTCTTAAAACTACTTAGCAGTCACCCAAACCAAACCTTAAAAAAAACCTGCCTACGTATAAAATTTATAAAGTTTATAAAGTAAGTATAACTTCCTTCAAATCAAAATGAGTATGACATAAAAGAGAAAAGTGTATGATTTTCAAAGCTATTTGGGAAATAAAAATACACTCACGGCCAGTGTGAGTAAATATACTGACACGAGGCAACGCTTTGCAGAGCTTCTTCCACCTGACCGAATTTCAGTGTTTGACGTTGGCGAAACCTCATTGGCTGTTGAGTGGTCACGTGTCAAGGTCCGTCATTCTGAAGAGTATTATTACGATTACGCTGACGAGGACAGTGGAGACATGTATCTCACATACCTTGTCGAAATCGAAGATGAGCAACGTAACAATTACGTCACTCGATCGTTTAAGCCCTACGACGGCGTGACGAGGGATGACATAGTGGTCAATAACGTCATTACTCCGGACACTGTTTCAGCTGAATTCAGGCAGCTTGCGCCAGGACGGACGTATTTTATAAAATTAAGGGTAAGTCAAATCAAAATTCTGGGTGTCACCTAATCTCAGCCTTTGACGATCACATCAGTTTAATTTATACAAAAAAAATTCGCCTTTCGATTAAAGTAGTTTTTAATTTGTTATCTTAAGACCGTTTCAAGATGAACAGTAAAAAAAGGCTTCTTGTCGGCAGCTTTTTTTAATGTGCCGTAACAATTCCATAAGCTCCTGTGGTTTGTGATACAAATTTAGACACAGCTCGGCAGTCTTATAAGCGATCCAGTTGAAACACGTGTGACAACACCTCGTACTCTTCTTCACTTGGATTTGGTGTTGATGATTGAAACATCACCGGAATTAACTGAAACCGAACTGACATTTGTGCGATCATTCCTTTCGACTGTTGTTGATGGTTTTGACGTTGGCCCAAACAGAATGAGGTTTGTTTCAAAATATTAAACAAATTATAATAAATTTGTACCCATGTACACTATATTTTTCGTGAAAGCTAAAATAATTTCTACCGCAGACAATTAAATTAATTTAACATGTTAATAATGATAATTTGACGCCTTAAAATATTTCTTCACAAAAAGTAAGAAAAAATTAACAAGATTTCCAAAATTAACATAGTGAAAAAAGGATTTCGTTTTACAATGTGCTTTCCACATATTAACAGAATTGGTGCGATGGTTCTTTCAAACCCACCAACAAGTTTATTCAACTTAAGCCATAGTGGAAATGCAGCTACTCTTACCAAAAGACTAAAGTTTATCAAGAAGCGGTTTGGAGCCGGAAGATTGACAGAACAAGTATTTTTCAAGTCCCTTCAAGTAACTTGAAGCATTGTTTTCTTTTGATACTTGTTAATTAGCTGCAGAGTGACCTATTAGTATCGAATAGTGATTTTCGTTTGTCCTTTCCTATAATCTAAGTTGTGTCTTGTCAACAGCATGCCTTTGGCTGGGGAAGATCCGGGGTTCCAAGAGTAATGCTTCTGATCAATACAAACCAACATCACACCAACGTCCTGCCGTCTAGGACAACTATGCAAGAAATAGGAGTTATTCCAATCGTCGTGCAGATGACTTCACCATACCAGCCTATAAGATCAAGGTAGGCCTCAAAAATACTCAGGCGAAAGTTTAATTAAATTTTTTGAAGCTAATTGCTTTTGTTGATTTCAACTAAATTTTTTTGGTAGTGAAGTAGAGCGACTTTACATGGTGGAAAGTTTTGACACATTATACCAAGTCGTTCCCCTACTGATACAAAATTTACGGGAAATCACTGCAGCTCCGCCCGAACGTATTCGAAACGAGAGAAACTTGCTGCCCACCAACTTTCAACTGTACAACATAACTGAAAAGTATGTATCTCATAGGCATTGGGAAATGTGGCATGGTGTAGTAATGTTTGCTTTTTTCTGTAGCAAATGGTTGAATGTGTCAAGCAAGAAAAAAGGGCCGCCTGCTGCGTGTAGCCATGTTATAATTATTCGCTGGTTAGTTTGAGTTTACATCCGTACGTTTCAGTTACACATTTTTCACAGTGCAGCAGTGTTCGGTTGGACTACTCCAAATAATACACCTCGATTGTACAGAATACGATTTACACAAAACGGCATGGACGTCATTACCACAGAACTTGACCAATCGTAAGTTGACAACTAATGACGACTTTATTTAAGCTCTAAAAAAACTGTGATCCAGGTCAACTGGGGTCATGGTCACCGGACTAGAACCAAACGCGGAGTATCACGTAATGCTAGAGGCATTGGGAGACAATGCAAACGCTTTTAATGAGCTCGTATTCCAAACCAGTGAAGGCGAACAGACGATTTTCAACGTTCAAGTTCAGGGTTTTCAAAACATGAAATCGTTTCAAAGAGAATTAGTAGCTAAAGGTTTGCTGCTTCCTCGAATCTCCGTGTCAAAGGTTTTCACCTCCACAATAACAACAACCGAGTTACCTAAATTTACACCTGAAGACAGAAAAAATGACAGCTCTCTTCCAGACGACGGGTTTGATCTAGAAGGCGTTGACACATTAAATGGCAAACAATCAGTTACGCCTAAAAAACAGTTCCCAGCAGAGCAGTCGGATGTAGAAGATTTGCACAGTGAGAACTCATTGCATTTGAGATCGACGCCTTTGAGCCCAACCGTTGAATATTCGTTGCCTTCATTAACTGCAAACAATGACATTGACGATGTTGAACAAAGAGGTTCATCCGATTTAGATGTTGTTATTGCTCCACGTTTAAAACAAGGTGAGTACCTACTCGGGTTTGGCTGAGATCTATGCATATTGGGTAGCCTTGTTTATTCTTATATTTACTAGAAGGCGAAGACGTAACTCACACTCTTGCGTCTCGCCCTGAAGAGATTTTACACGCTTCTTCACCAGAAGTGGTCGTTAGCAAAACCAAACCAATCACTGGAGAAATAAGAGTAGATCAGGATTCTGAAAGATCAGTGACCCTTTCGTGGGATGACATAAAGTCACTGGGGAACAAAGTGAGGTACACTAAAAATTATTTTAATAAGATTATGAACTTTCCCTGATCAATTTGGATTTTAGCACAAACACCCCTAGTTTTACCGTAAGGTTCTCTTATAAATATAGTAAAGAATGCTGATGTGGTAGTTACGCTGAAAATGGCGATACTGATCCCTTTTTTGACCGAGTTTCGTTCTGTGAAAAAATAAATAAATACATAAAAAATAAACCATCTTGCACACGGTGGTTTTTGGTCTATTTTTAACCATGGATCAACAGTATCCTTTTGCTTGAACCAAAGGGGTACTCATACCTTTCAGATATGAAGTTCTTCAATTCAGATACGGAAGTAACGATACAGAACATTTACAACGGACAAAAAAGATTGGTCAAAAAAGAAAGCTGAAAATGACAAAACTACGGCCAGCAACCTGGTACAAGTTTACTGTAAAAGTGATAAAGAAAGGTCGCAACCCGGTTGAAGCGGTTGTTGGAGAGACGAAAGTCCAAGTATGTTTTTTATACCTCTAGCAATTAAAAACGTAAAGCGCTATTGCTTTGAAAATTGGTTTCTGCAACTGTAAACATAAGATATCGGAACAGGATATCAAACAACAACCGGTTCCAATGCATTTCTTTTCCCTGCCATTCTGCATGGTGTTTTTGATCCAACGAATGCTTAAAATTTTAACCTAAACCACTGCAGCTAGCACTCTTTGCAAAAGTAAAGAGTAAAGTAAACGACTAGAAATATTCACGTGCTGTTTTGCAGACAAAGCTAGAGAAGCCAAAGTTGCGTCCCGTCTCCTACACGACATCTACGAAAGCACGGTTGGTCTGGAAAAAGAAGCGTCTTCCAGCATACGATTACCACGTTTTTCTATACGATAGTGCAGGACAATTACTTTATAATCGTACTATTGTCAAGGCGTCAAGGTTAAAAAACACAATGCTTTCATGTAAGTCTTTCAGGGTACTGTTTAAATATTCATTACAAAACCTTTTTTGTTTAAAAATTCGGTTTCGACTCCAAAATATAAAAAATCTATTTTTTAACTATTTTATTAGTGATAAATGACTTAATTCAACAACAAAAATTAACAAATTAATTCTTATGTAACAGCACTTTCACCGGGAACCCAATACAGAGCTGAAATTATTTCTCACCACATGAACAGAAGTAGTATTCCAGCCGCTGTGCACTTCACCACAAGTAATTTTTGATCCGTATACATGGACCTATAGTTCCCTAAACCTTCTCTTCTCATCGCAGGGCCTCTACCGCCAAATGAGTTAACGATAAAACTTTTAGCAGATGAATGGTACCAAGTTGCCTGGAACCATGCTGTTGGAAAAAGAACAGGCTACGAAATAAGGTAAAAAAAAGTATTTTTTGGTTTAACATTTATAAAACAATGTACGGTATTACTTTTACAGGTACAAGGTGGGAAAATCTACTGCATCCACGCAGATTTTGAAACGAAAAGCCAGATCTTTTGACATTAATGTACCAGAAAACACTAAGGTTATCGTGACGGCATATACAGTTGCAGGTATTTTTCAAATAAAGCGAAAAAATCTATTTAAAAAAAATTTTAATCATTTTTTTGTAGGAAACAAACGAAGTTTGTGGACACGTATTGCTGCAAAAACTAAAAACGGCAATACGAGCATCGTGATTCTGTCAAGCAAATCTGAAATGATCAGTACGACCAATCGAAAGAACAAATCCGCCAGTTCGTCAAACGGTGGCATCTTACATCAAACCCAAAGCATTGAAGCGTTGGATGTACCAAGTGCTCCCATTGGCGAAAGGTTTGAGGAAAATAAGCCTGTTAATCTCAATGCAAAACACAGTAGTGTTCCAACACAGCAACAGAAGGAGAACACAGTGGAGGAACGCAGCCGATTAGAGCCATTGGAACCAAAGGCAAATGCACAAAACACAAGTCAAAAGGAAAATATTTTGGCACAAGCTCATAAACAAGTTCAACCAACCAAGTTAGTATCAAGCAGTGAGAGTTCGAAGTTAAATGGAAAAGAAACAAACCAAACAGGACAAGCAAGTAAACACATATCTGAAGGTGTACAGAATGATAATGACGACACAACGCATGTTCCGATTTTATCACAATCGACAAATATTGCGAAACCAGGGAGTAAAGGTGGAAATTTTGCAACGGACTTAAAAAATGAGGAACTAAACCCATTGGACAACCTAGCACAAACTGAAATGCTGTCGTCTTTTGAAACAACAAAACCATTTCATGAGGATTCATTGGACATTTCCCACGATTCTGTCGGTGATACTTCGAGCGCACCACCAACGCTTCCAAATCCACAAGAGAGTCAAGAAACTGATAAAACGCTTGTTACTCAGCCAGCACAGAGCGAAACACATAGAACATCTACAGAACAAACCAAATTATTTCATAATGCCGAAATACCTGTAATAGAAAGAAAATCTTATGAATACAAACCACCAACCGATGGACATGTAGGTTATCCCAGCTTAGACACAAGTAGTGAACCCACAGTTGCTGTTTCTACGAAAACTACGAATCCTCATTCTGCAAACCAGGATGTTAAGAATGATCAAGCAGACAGTGGTGCACGTTCTACAACTCAACATTCTTACGCATTTTCGGAAGATTCGAATGAATTATTGAATGAAGAAATAAACCCAACCAAAGCAAACGTGATACCGTCTAGTCCAGAAACTCACAGTTTTGTCAGAGACATGACAACCAGTCCCAGCACTAAATCCTTCGATAAAAATACAGAAAGAACTTCTTCATACCAAGAGGGTACAACAAATTCTGACTTTGACATGGACCCAGTCAATAAAAATACCGTTACGTCACCAACAACTTTGCTGTTAATAAACATTGATCGGCCAAATACTATTTCTAGCGTAAAAGGGGAACACGATGATTTTAATTTGCTTGATACACCAACATATATTGCTTCAGGGAACGTAGAAAACGAAAGGGTTACATCTTTTGTTGAACCGGACCGTGATTTAGAAGCAGAAGATGTGCAAATCACTGCAACGGAGGCCAGTCACATTCAGCCAACTGAAAAGGGTGGCGAGTTTACCCCTATACCGATCTTAAATGAGTCAACTAAAAACTTCATTTCCAGCCCCGCGTTAGATGACTTTAGTCATGACGTAAGAAGACCATCTGAAACAACATTTGCAGCAAAATTAAACAAACATATTGAACCTAGCGATAAATCAGCTAATATTTCAATCCAGCGACCTTTAGATGAGATTTTATTAGTAGTACCACCTCTACATTCAATCACCAGGACTGAAAAAGTAAAACCACCAGGTGGCGTCAAAGAGTCTGTTGAATCGATTTTACCATCAAATAAATCGAAAAACGAAAAGTTTACAAGACCTAAAGAGAATTTATTGATCACTCCTCCTCAAAAAGCAACAAGTTCGAAAACTAACCAAAAAATCCCAGTATCCAGCAATGGGCAATCAAATGATTATCAAAATGTACAAAACCCAAAAGTTTATTCCGACAAAAGTCCCAGCTCTACATCAACCACAGGTCTCGTAAGTGAGCCTGTCGACAGGTCAGAAGATCTTGATCAAGTTCTGATACCATCACTTGGCAATCCAAAATCAAATGTTGTCGACCCAACTGAACAGTCTGATAACGGCGCAGGTAGTAGCACGGGACACAGTGGTTTAGTCACAAAACTATTTCAAACAATGAAAGTTAAAGTTTCAGTTGCATCTGAGCGACCACAGACTACTTTTTCTGATACGTTTTCGCAATCTGATGTTCAAGATGTTCTACAAACAGGAAAAGAGTTTAGAGATGAACACGTTACACCAGCGAGCTCTATCGAATCTTATGATAAAGTAATTGAAAAACCAAAAATTCCTGGGCACAGTGATACATTAGCTGAATCGTTTGATGTAAGCACGAAGGCGACAAATGCAATGGCCGAAAATTCAGCAAATGATAATTTCGACATTTCGTCGGAAAGTGTTGCGTTTGATGCAATAACGAGTGTTTCAGCAAGTAAATTGGATAGCCCAGATCCTACTACGGCGTCAACACGTTACGATTTAACTAATCAATTAGGAACAAGCGGTTTTAACACGAAAGCAAATTCAGTTTCCTCTTCTTCAGAACGTAGCTCCCCGACACAGTATGACTTCGCAGGTGCTGAAGAGGTTGGAGATGGAGAATTATCAATCAGATCGACAAATTCAAATTTTGAAGTTGATCATAAATCTGCCGGAAAACCACCAGCCACCGGAAATAACATGTTAGCGCCCAATGATAAAAGCCGCCGCCCAGACGAGGTAGAACCAAGAAACGCACTGCGAGAACACCATTCTAAAGTAAATTTAATCTACCCTGATGAAGAAAGATCAAATGACCATCAAACTGCAGAAACAACAACTGCTGTACCAGTATCGCAAATCTCAGTTAATGATTTTGTTACAAAGTCAAAAAATAAGAGCCCAAATCCTGTGACCTTGGATACAGAGCTCATCAAGAAAGCAGAGCTGTCAACGACAAAGAAAAGCCCAGTACCTGAATCAAGGAACGGGTCAGATAATACCAATACCGGAATAGGCAAGATTGTGATTAAGGGAAAAGATGAAGACGCAGATTTAAAGCATTTAGTTCGAAATCCTATCTTACCAAAGGCCAATAAAACTGTATCTTCTGAGGATCACCAGAGTGGTCTCGGGTTACGAACAGCAGATCTAGGAACCAATCAACAGATTGATACTCACAGACCAAAAAATGTGAACCAAACACAAAACAATGATGATTTATTTTCGTCGAAAAATTTTTCTAGTCGGTCTGAAAATGTTCAAGGTCTGTTTAATCGCAGCAGTGTTGTAGAGGGTACAACCGTTCCCACCAACTTTTATGCTTCTTCGACAGAGAACTTGAAGCAAAATGCCGTTGTCCTTCAGGGTAAGTGTTGTTTGATTTTACTGAACAAGCTGGGTTTGTTTTCATTAGGTCCATGTCAATCTAATTTCGATTATATCCGTTTTGTTTTAAGCTAATACTTTAACGCACAGATTTACAAGCATTAAAAGCAACTGTAACGTGGCCTGAGAAGCGTTCGACTGATTCATAAACCACGCAAGTGTATTCTATTAAAGGCTTAATTCGGGCTATTTGAATTACTTTAAAAATGTCTATCGTATCATGACTCGCTTCAATTCACTTGCCCTATCTACGCTGACTTTGATATTTACAACTTTATTGGCCAGGATTATACACGGTCATTCCTAATGATAAATTAATTTGGATGCTTTGAGTATGAAGAACGTAGGATTACGTTATCACATAAACACGTACATTTTGAAGCGTAATTGCACCCAGGTTGTAAAAATGGAAAAAGGTCGAGCTAAACCAGAAACAAAATTGTGTTGGGTGTCGGTGCGTTTTTTTGGCTTTGCCTCACACCCATCTCACATAGAAGAACATTTTTACAGCAGAGCAGACAAAAGTGGCCAATGTAAGGCATCACGTGGATGTCAGACAGTTTTTATTTGCATTCGCTTGGCCCGAGACGAAGCCCCGCTGCACAATGGCTTTAAGTGTTTGCCGTGTAACGGAGCTAAAGTGTCCGTCGTTGTTTGCTTATTGTCCAATTGAAATGTGGACTTTAAATGTGAAAAGGGAACAAACCGTTCTCAACATTAACGAGTGTTTGGCATTTGAATTTCCGAGTGATTGGCGGATCATGGTAAATGTTAGTAGTAGCTCACAGGTGTTCCACTTGAACAGCGACAGAAAGTAGTTGTGACGTAAATTTGTGAATTAATGCCCCCTCCTCTGTCTGTCACAAAAATCTGACATTAAGGATAAAATTGTATTTCAACTTGTGAGATTAAGAACAGACGCTTAACCACATCGTTGTTCAAATAAAACGATGCGCAGCCAAAGAAGTGCTAGATATTGCGATCGTCGCTGAGTTTGTGGGTTTCTAATTGGCTCGTTTTTTATTCTCCCGGAATTGTGCCTCAATTTTGCGGCCGATAAAAATGCCACACGTGGTGGCCCCAAGCACGAGCTTTGCGGTAAGGCGTGTGGAAGGACTCATGATCAGACGTGAATATACGGGTGGCTGTGACAGATTCACGACTGTGTCAGAGTGACAAAAGAGGCAGTCTGCAGATACAAGGCATAAGGGTATTTATTTAGCCATCGGCGTATATTTGCTGTGGGTGTACATCAAGTCCTTGGTAGTGCGGCAGATTTACAATTGTGGTAACTTCTGTGACATTGGCAGACCACAGGGTTTAGTTAGCATTTCAAAAAATCTAACTAGCGTAGCCTAGAATATGAAAAAATAAGCAATCGTCATTGATTAGTTTACTTTTATTGTAGAGCTGCGAAGTCGTTTCTGTTGACAAAGCAAAAGCTGGCCGGAAAGGGGCGTGTAGAACATGAATTGTATTTTGGGTGCTTTTTTGGCAATATTGGCATGTGTGGCATTGGCGTCGGCTGGTCCCGGCGGTGTGGTGACAGAAATATTAAGTCCTGACCTTCTTACCATGGATACTATGGAAATGGCAGCAATGGTTGACGACGATATTGTCAGCAGACATTTCGAAGATATGCCATCCGCCCCAATCAACATGCGTGGTAAGATAAGAAGTTTTGGCAACTATATTTAGTGGTGCCTTGGTGTTTGACTTCCCTGATTCAATCTTAGGACGCCAATGTATAGCTGAAACTCAACTGCAGTGGGTTTTTTAGGAGCTTGTTTTACGCGATAGCAAACATTTTAGTTGTGGTTCTGTTTCTGATGTGACGATCTCCAATTAATGCATCGTTAAAGCGCTGTCTTCAGTAATGAAATGGTATTTGCCCAAAATACTTTCAAACATTTTTTGCACATTAAATCGCACGGCGATATTTCTACCTGGCGAATGTGCGTGTTGCTCGTTGAGTTGAAAGTTTTCTTTCCCTTTGGTACTAGTGGAGATATTTTTCTGCTTTGATCGAGTCAATGATTTTGTTGTATGTTGATGTTGCGCGCTTTGTTTGGTCGCGAAATTGTGTTTTTCTGGCGCTTATACTCGGCCACCACTGCTTTGTCATGAATTCGACGGCTTTGCTCGTAACAGTCATTTGAAACCGCTGAGGATATAGTTGTAACTCTAAGCGGACTTTCTCTTAAATGTGGAATTTCAATATCCGTGTATTGCCTCTCCCGCGTTTGCTGTATTTTTTAAAAAACGTTGGACTTGTTCATTTTAAAACAACCGACCCCTTTGATGTTGATTTTACGAACATAAAGACAATACATCCATCATAAACTGATTCTAGGAAATTTGTGTAGCTTTAGCGTCTGCTTTTTCTCGTAGTTATTTTAGTTCTTCGGTCAACTGTTATACTTTGAAGACCGCTTGGTCAGTAGACATACTTCAACTCGCTAGAGGAGAAAAAGCACCACATACGAGTATTTACACCCAAAATAAATCGATTGTGCTTAATACAAGCAATATTTGCTCAACAGCTAAAATTGCCCTTTCACGACAAACCATCCACGCTGTTGTTTTGTCACTTCTAAGGGCACTTATTTGGACAAGGCCATGGCTGTTTATCGCAGTTGCATTTCAAGTAACTTCTGGGTGATATCGTATACGTCACCGATATCACACATGACGCAAGCCTTTAAAACAGCTGTTTATCGTGCAGCACTGACAATGTATTTTCACAACACACACTAGCCCAGGTGTGCAAGGCTATTCCGTTTTAGAAATTCTGTCTTCAGGGTGCTTTAGCTCAGTTTGAACATCAAAGCAATTCCGCAATGTCCGCTACTTACTCTGATAATCGGACCTGGCGCGGTCGAGTTGCAATCCAACTAAAACAAACCTTGTTTTCCGTTACATGAACCTAACAGTCGAATTCCTGCGGACGCCCATGTGTCTCACGTTGCTGTCAAATCCATGTGTGAAGTTTGGTGAATAATCGTTCCGCGTGCATCGACCCGTTGTGCCCCCTTCTATGCCCCAAATCACCCATCAGAAACGGTTGTAAAACGCCAAAGCTCTGGAGTTCATTTTACTTGGCCATGTTTAAAGTTCGCTTTCGTCCATGACATATCTTTAATGCGTCTCCAAACAACCCGAACCACGATTGGCGGTTGATGAATTGGTGGTGATTTAGGAAAAAATGACATTCTTATCCAGGAATTTGCGATTACGTTACAACCTGTAACAGTTGGTAGTTTGTATGCTTTGAACGTAATTTAACGAAAAAGAGCCACAATAGGCAGGCTTAACTTTTGCTAGCAGGGAATGAGTTGGTGGGCAACGCCTGTAATATTGAAGCAAACTTGACTGAGGTAATGCCAAACTAAAAGACGTGCCAAAAAACTCGCTGTTTTGTGTCAACACTTGTGTTTCCGTTCTTCAACCTCAAAAAAACTTATCTTGCCACAAAAAGGTTCCAGGGTTACTTTCACAATAGGCGCATTTGTTGTGGTTCTAAATAGAACCTTGTTGTGCCTTGAACATTACCGGCCATTTCCACATACAGTAAATTGAAAATATCAGTGACACTCTTTGCGTTGATGACCACATCGATGACGTTATGTAAAGTTGTAATAGTAACGTAGTTGTCCAACATCATATACCTATATAGGCCAAGCAGCTAAATGCGCTTTGGGTAAAAAAAAAGCTTCATCTAAAGTTTTAGAATATTTTTATACTTTTAAAATAAATTAACAAAGATGTAAAGTATCAGGTGTGTGACAATGCTCTTCAATTTCATCATAATGTACAATATCATGGGCCTATTCATTGGGACCGTTGTGAGATGGTATTTTTATGACATAAATGTAAACAAGTTTATCATTCTATCACTCAAGGAAGGTGAACACATCGCACTTCTGCGAGAAAAGTTCACTTCAAGTGACTGTGGCACTACACCGTAGTCCTTTTGTAAGCTTACTAATTTCCAGACCACTTCATTTGCCTCAACAGCATAACTGGCAGTTAAGACGTTTCGTGATAATCGTTTCTTTTAGGATTTGAATTGCTACAGTCTGGAATGTACCCGCAGGTTTTATTTGTATGATTTTTTCAATAAACAACCTAAAATACTGATGTCAATGTACGGCAATTCAGGTGTTGGCTGTATTGATCAGAGCCTTTTGCATAGAGTTTCATGTAAGAGATTTCAAGCAAATTTATTCACGCAACTTCACCTAACTTGCAATTAGAAAGATTTCTAACGTTTTCTTCTCGAGTATATATGGTATGCACGGAATGTCGAAGTTAACAAATGTTAAACCTACATTTTTTTGTTTACCAGTCCCGTTATGGAAATCTCGAAGGTGATTTACGGGCGATAATAAAAACCAACTGCCTCGTTCTTCTCTGCGGCTCGCCGAAACAGGTTTTATTGTGTTCGGGGCGTTCTGGGCCACCTTTTGTAGAAATTGCGTCAGGTCGCGTTGGAAAACACTTCTTTTATTCGGCTGATCTCCAAAGTGCTTGTTGTAATCGCCTTATGGCGCGTTGCGTTTTGTCCACAAAACCCTCGATGGCCGAAGCGATCCGAGAGCCGAGATTAGGAGTCCCGGTTTCCGCCGAAGCCGACTATTTGCACTCGGTATACAGCCATGGTGGATCCTAGAACGATGTCTTTTTTTAATAATTACTGTTTATTCGTGTCATGGAAAAATTAAAATGGTTTGTTTTTTATTTTAAGATCCTTCTTGTCTTTCTGGAAAAGCTGAACTCGTGATCCTATTCGACGGTTCAAGTCAAGTGACCCCAGAGGCCTTTGATTTACTCTGTGATTGGATGAAACTTCTTATCGAGGAATTTGATGTTGCCGAAATGGACGAGGCTGCACGGTAATATTTCACCACCAATCTGAAATAAATCATTTAACGGCAAAACCCCATCGGTTTGGAGCAAGGATCCAAAATGTGCATGTAATTTGTTAGATTTCGCGTACCTGAAGATAAAAGTGAATTCAAGTTTTTTAACTCTGACAAAACGCGCGTGTCGCTGGTGCAATACGGCAACGAACCAAACATCGAACTTGATCTGGGCGAACATACATCAAGACAATCAATCTGGACTACCATAGATCTCATGCAACAACTAGGTAGGCACATTTCATCAAGTTTAACAAAACATTCGCCAGACATAACGTATTATTTACACCCATTATATGTAACGTCATAACTCTGGGTTACATCATACAGGAGGTCAACCATATTTGGGCAGAGCGTTGGACATTGTGACGTCATACGTTCTTCGATCCAACGTTACTCGCGCGAAATCTCGTCGCGTGGTATTAGCTGTAACAACGGGTAATTCTATGGATAGTTACGAAGACGCCGCAAGTAGTCTGAAAGAAGCAGGTGTGCATAACTCAAGCATGTAATAATTTGAAAGAAAGACGTAAAATGTTAAAACTTAAATTGCTTTTTTCTGAATTTAGTTGGAATGGGAAACACATATCCTGAAAATTTCATAATTTCCTTGAAATCACTCGACCACGTTGCACATCACTGATCCAACTAATGTATGTTTTTTGCGGCAGGAGCTCGTGTTGTTGCGGTGGGTGTTGGTGGGGATAGCCAGGCAACCGTGGCAACCCTTGCGTCACAACCGAGCAAGAAAAACAGCTTCCTGGTGGAAAGCCACGCGGGCCTGGAATCCATCAGAAAGAAGCTTAAGTGGCGAATGTGCCGAGAAGCGAATGGCAAGAAGGCGGTTCCTGATAAAGGTGAGTCCACAAACGATTCTGTCTGCGAAACATACCAACGCTATGAGATTCCTTCTGTTTCAAGGGATTTTATGCGAGTTATTAAGGTATGTTGCGGAACTCAAGTACCCTAAAAAATAGACGTGTTATTTCAGAAGTCTGTTCATGCTCAAGTTGCGCACGCGACCTTGTAGGAAATACGTCAGCTTGCAATGCAATGTAAACGTGTTTCGACAAGCGGCAAAGTTTTGAAGTTCCTAAGTTGAATATTGCCTCGTGTGAGGTCTATTTTGTGACTTGATCGCTTCAATCGTTTAGGTCGTGGGAAAATATCAGGCATGTCGGCAATTTTATATGTTTTGTGCGTTTTACACGTTAACCGTATTTGATACTACTTCAAAAATAGTTGTCTTGGCGTTGAAAATGATACCATGCATTTTGAATCCGCTCTGATGATTTATATGTTTGATTTGACAAACTATAAGCTTGATTTGCATCCAGTTGGCAAAGCAGGCACATTTCGGGCAAACACGAAATACCTTGCATCAGCTGATACGGTGAAACATTTCAGCGAAACCGTTCATTTTGACAAGTCACTCAGCGTTATTCGGTCCAAGTTGACAAGCAAAGGTGTGCGCCTCGTACTTCGCAGGTTGGCTCTGCTCCAAACACACATAGTTTGTGCAAAAAGCCCGCAAATGGCGACTATCAGCAGTATAAACTTTGCCTAATGTGGGAAAGTGTTTCTAATCCTGGCCACCCACTTTACATGTGCCCGAGCATGGATAGTTTTAATCCTTAGCGGCGGTTCGTCACGAAACAGTTCGGACTTTCCATTTCAAACATGTTGGTCCTAAATTGACTTGCCATGTGACCCAAACCTAAGCGTTTATGGGTGAAACATAGTGTCAGGTGTTTTAACATCTTGTGTTAAGTACTCGACGTGACCTTGTTACCTCCAGGTTAAAAATGTAACAATTCTTAGTTTTGAAAGCCGTATCCGGTACTGAAATATTACTTTGCACAAATTTTTCGTTTCAGTTTTTGCTCATATGTCTGGTTTCAACATCAATCGGTCAAAAAGTGTTGCTCATTTTTTTAAAATCTACTCATGAGTGTTAGATTCTGCATCGTCTGTTTTGTTGCTTGAACCGCAGCCACATAAAAATGGGAAAAAACAGAGAAATCCGTTTTGCTTTGTGGTGATTTCGTTTGACTATTGATTGAACGTCGATTAAGCCAACACTTCCGAGCGTATCTAACCGCAAAATCTTTGCAGCTTTGTTATTTAAAGTCGCAACAGCCTGACTTTAAAAATCATACTGCGAAGTGAATTTGATAACGCATGACTTCCGCTTTGCCCGCTCCAATATTGCGATTTTTCTGTAAATTCTGGTCAAGTGCATATTAAGTGAGATGTGTTGGCAAGTCAAGTCTACCCAATATCGCGACCTTGAAATCGCGGATGTGGTTTGTATTTATCTTGTGCCAGTAACACCAACCTGTATTTTGCGGTTCTAATTTGCTTTTGCACCGTTTCCGGATTGCCAATCACCGATGTAAGCTTTGTTATCTTGGCCCCAGTGCATGCTTTGCGCAGGCTGGGTTTGACACGCTATTGTGCGATTTTGTGGGTTATTTATTACATATGCTGATAATAGTTGTTTTGCTCTTCCTTATGTTCTAAATTTGGCCAATTTTTAAGATAAATTTGTTTCAATTTTCCAAAAAATTTCAAAATGTTGCTCATGTTTTTTTTACGAGCGAGCAAGTGGGCTCTTGATAAATCATAATTCGACTGAATTGCAAACCTCGCGGATAACCCACCGCCTTTGATAGATTGTAATGACTGCCGGCGTATTGACACAATCTTGATTTATTGCGTCTGCGGCATTGATGCCCGTAATGGAACAGAATCAAGTGTTTCGCATATTTTTCAGGACCGCGAAAAGCAACGCCGAAACCAGCGAATACCGAGTGTTCGTGTCAGCCCGGTGCTAATGGATTTCCGGTAAGGGTTAACATTGAGAAATGCGATGTTTTGTAACTTGAGAACCATGTGATGACGTTGGTAAAACATCCGCTGAATTGTTGTGTATTCTGGAAATCAGAATGTGCGAGTGTTTAAAATATCTCGCGAAGAGCAGCAACGATTTATAACTTGATGGTAATTTATCAAAGAAAATATGTTTTACAGGGTAGCAAAGGGGAAAAAGGCTCGCGTGGAGAAAATGGAAACCCAGTAAGGCTATCTAATTAATTTTCTTCGCATAATGCCAAACTTTACACAACACGTTTATATTAACCCTTACAACCTAACAAACGGTTACGTTCCAGGTAAAACATTTTTCGCATGTTTTCGTTTTTGTAAGTTTATAAAAGAGATAAACATACATTTTATGACCAAAAATGTACTGGCAATAAAAATATTTGTTCAGGGTCAAGACGGAAAACCTGGGCCTGTAGGCCTGGTCGGTTTGCGAGGACCTCCAGGTCTTCGCGGACCACCAGGGCCACCTGGCCACCAATCGAGAGGCGACGACCTTATGGGGATGGGTTTTGTTGATGACGAAACTATTGAGGTTCTTATCAAACAAGCTGTCGCGGTACAAAACTTGACCTTCGTTATGCTCACGAAACCCGGCTAAACAAATATCAACCACACGTTTTGTCTTTTCTGGTTTTAGGACATCGCAAGGGGCAAAGGAGAAAAGGGTGATCCGGGTCAACAGGGCCCAGTCGGTCCACAGGGAGTACAGGTGAGCAAGGATGTAAATGTCACCTGGACTATAAATTTTTGCGCAATAAAAATAATATTGCCAGGGCCTGATCGGCGCGGAGGGTCCAAGAGGTTACCCGGGACCAAGCGGACGTGTTGTAAGTCATCTTACACGTCACAGCACCAAGTGCACTTTGCATGAATTCTTCGCGAAACATAATGACATTAAACACGACGGCGTTTTACTCTAGGCCAGGGGTTCTTAACCTGGGGTGCACGCACCCCCAAGGGGTGCGAGAACTGTTCCTAGGGGGTGCGGGGATGCTGAATCATTAAGGTTGGTTAGGTCTATTCTATTTAAGCAATTACAGAAGGGGGAGTGAAAATTGCTTAGTGATTTGAAAGGGGGTGCGAAAATTGGTTAGTGATTTGAAAGGGGTGCAGCAAGGAAAAAAGGTTAAGAACCACTGCTCTAGGCGGAGCAAAACATGGCATTTGTCCTGCTATTTGCTTTGTTTTCGACGTATTTTCACTCCCCAGTGGCATTAAAGTTTTAGGAATTCCATGTTTGCGTGGGGATTAACGGGACGCGTGGCATTTAGAAAAGGCTTTTTGATTTTGATAACATTTTTTTATTTAAACTACACTGAAGTCGGAACTTCTCGCTTTAATCGGATCGCAGTGCTCTTTCGAGTCAATAAAAACCGGCAGCTTAATAACGCTGGGACAATATTGTCTGAGCATTGAATGGAATTGTAGAAACTACATTTATTTACCATCACCGCCCAACGAGCTACTTTGAAGCCACCCCATTACTTGCAAATTGGCGTCCGTATTTGCAGATGCACGTTTCCTATAATCCGACGGGAAACTGAATGCACACGACCACTCTTTTCACGCACTTAAATGTTCAATGAACTTTGATGAGTGAAACTGTTCCATTTAGGGGTTTGCTGGAATGCAAAGCACACAATTTTTTTGTTTAATCTTTTTGTTTAATGTAAACAGCGTTTGACTGTACGAGAGTGTTTTGCTGGCCTTTCTGCGTTGTTCAAATTGACATGTTGCAACTTTATAGGGACCAGTAGGACCGAGGGGAACCCCCGGACCACCTGGGAGACAAGGAGATATTGTAAGTTAATATTTAAAAAAATGAACTTTAGTTAAAATAAAGATAAAACCAAAGTCACATATCCATTTTACTGAAATTATTATGATGGACAACATCTGTCCCAAACTTACGAAGTTTAACGTTGGATTTGTTCTAACTACCAGTTATCAAACACTTACCTGTTGTTTTAGGGCTACCCTGGACCCCCCGGCGCGAAAGGCGATCCAGGAAACGGTGATGCGTCATCGGAGCAAATGGAAATCATTGCGCGCAAAATTTGCCAGGCAATGATTGACGGTGAGAACTTCAGTTAACTTCATTTTGAAGCACGCAAATAGCAAACTTTAAAACTAGTCCTTGTGCCTGAGCCTGTCATCCAACTATGTCGGTCTTCACCCGAGCATTGTATCGTTTGTAGACACCGCTCCATTTTACCGTAACAATCGTTAGCAAATGCCCGCCCCATTATAGCCAAGTTCGGTTAAATCTTGGAAGGCTAGTTGTAATCGTGGGTGGACGAAGGAGGCATCAATCGGTACTTGGTGCGTCCTCTTTGCGAATGGGTCAAGCGACCTTACCTGGCGAAGTTGCGGGTACCACTAATACACAAGATTAATCGGTATAAGCAAGTCCAGAATTGAAACGAGTCTGCCAAAGAAAATTGTATTTGCTTCTCTCCAATCCCGCTCAGCTAAATCAAACACACTTGGGCCCAAACTATGCAGCTTTATGTACACGAAACCAGTAAAGAACGGTTTAGCATATATATTTGCCGTGGCAGGACAATGTATTTGCCCTCAGTAGCGCGGTTTGGAGAGCAATTGCGAATCATATTATGACATTGGTTTAATATGTACTTTTTACGACTTTAAAGGTGGCGACTGCCGCAAATGCAAAAAGACACTGGCGTCTTTGTGTCGCCAATACCAGCTACTGACACCGTTAAAATACGCCTTTTCAAAGCGTTAGCCTACGTGGCTTAGTGGATATAGTATCTCCTGTTGCAGTAAATTGTGGCTAAAAGGGGGCTAAAGGAAGGCTTTGGGATTTAGAGCAATATCGGAATGCGGGATTTGCTATAAGTATGCAGTTTCATTGATCAAAGGTCAATATTCTAAATTTGAACATGGAATTTCGATACCGTATTCTTTCAAAACTGAAAAGAAACAACAAAACATAAACTGCAAATTGGTCAAATAGATCGCATATTTCGGCCATGTGTTTGATATTTTGTTCTCACTACTGTGCTTAAAGCATTGCATATTGGCCGGCCTCCCGTCTTTGTATTCTGACGTGTAGCGCGTGCCGGGCTGACATGCACACTTTGCCGCCACTGTGACATCTTACACCCATAACAAGCTCGACTCGTCTCTAAGCCGCTTCATCTTATTTCAGTTTGGCTGTTTACTTTCAATTCCGTCTAGCGTTTGTTGTCCCAAGCCGCCGAATTGATTTCAGATTAAGTCGACCCTCCCGTGTCGTTCCTGTTGATTGATTGCTCCGCGCTCGGGCTTTTGAAATTGTGCCGCTTTCAGTCCAGTTCAAGCGGGCCACAAAAATGTCTCACTCCCCGGAAAACACAAAAGCGATACGGTGTTACCTCAAGCGATAGGTTCAGAAAACTTCAAAGCAAATCGCTTGTGGTATGTTCGAAAAGCGTTGGCGATGATTTTGCTTCTCGTCCCCACCATATACGTCCAGGCTGAAATTGATATGTCGTGTGTGTATACACAGTTACATATGCCGCGAACCTGACGATCTATCAGCGACATCATATTCAAATATTGCACGATTTGGCATAACATGTTGCCATGGTCGTGGGTTGCGCCACGGTTGACATGGTAAACAGGGCGTACATTTGTAACCTTTACGCAATCCGATCAACTAAAATCGACCAGAGTGATTTCCGAAATCCGCCCCTTAACCTAATAAAACGACCCTTAGAAAACAAAAGATCGCGCTCCTATTTTTTAAACATATGACGGAAATAATTGTATGACAGCACGATTTTATAAGTTTAAGTATTCGATTTTTGTGCAAAGTAACAATCGTCCAGTAACTTCAAATAATATTAATTTTAACTGATGTTAAAAACCATAAAATCATTTTGGTTTTTAGATGTATTCCACCACCAAGGGTTGCAAATGAAAAAAAAATACATTAAATTTTTAGTTAACTTAAGTGAGTAGATTTTACCTTCCTTCCGAATTCAAAAGGCAGACTTTCGCGCCCTAGCTTATTGCATCGCAAATCCGTTTTGTTTATCCTCTACAATTAACCGTGTTGGTCATGCTACTTGACTACCTACTGGAATGTGGTTTGTTTCAACAAGGTCTGTGACATAAGGGTGTCTTTTGCACCTTATCATGATTGCTGTATGTCTGCTGTCTCAAGTGTCGGCCATGCCAAGTTCGCAAGGCAATGGGCAAACATGCGTGTGTTATTTGCCCCTGTCAAGTGTACTGCATCAGGGGGGACTGGTACGAGGCCCACAGGCCCATCTACAAACATGTTGTCTTGCATTCCGCTTTGATGATATGCCTGTATTTTTTGATAAATAGAGTACAGCAGAAAGACACAAGGTTCATCTTCGGAAGCATACAGATCATCACGAGTTAGGACCATCCGCGGTCCACCCGGTCCTCCCGGGAGCCGTGGACCTACTGGGCCGCAAGGTACACGGTGTTTAACATTTAATTTTAAAAATTTAAAATTAGTAATTTTGCTAACAATTTCTTCTCAACCGTGCAGGTCATCAGGGATTCGAAGGACCAATAGGACCAAGAGGTTACCCAGGCGTTGCCGGATCTAAAGGTTCACGCGGTGATACAGGTATGTTGAAATACCGGATTCGATCAACTTCTTTGGGATTAAACACGTTTACTTTATACAGGTCCAATCGGTGACAAAGGAGAGCGTGGTCCACCGGGAATTGGAATCCAAGGTCCCGCAGGTGTACCAGGAACACCAGGTACTTTCCGACTAGCTTGACAGCATAGGTTGCAGTTTAAAATTTTCAATGGTTTGCATCACACAGTTTTCTGAAAATCAACCTTATGCCAACAATAAAATTCACCAGTAATATTTCATACGTGAAAACCTCGTACAACTGTTTTTGCAGGGCCACCTGGACGCGGTAGGACTGGGCCACCAGGGCCGACCGGTCCACCTGGAACTCGTGGGGTAAGAGGAGCAAGAGGGTACAAAGGTCCCCGCGGAACCTGCTCGAAACAGCAATGTTCACCTGTGCGTAACCGTAGATCCTCAGAAAATAGAAACGACGACGTCGATCTCCACCAAGCGGATATTTTAAATAAGGACAACACGGACGCTAGATGGCCATGGAACTGATCAAAGTTTAAGTAAAAAAGGAAAGATACGCGGAATTGGAATCCTTTTGGATTTGGGTTCAGTTTTTTTATTAATTTTGTATTGAGCCCTGGAGGCATCATCGCCAAATTCACTGCGCTTTTCCTGCTCGACTATCGTTTTTTATTGTACCTTCTTTGCCTTTTCTCACACAGCATACATCCAGAGACAAGGTGCGAATGCCAGCGTTTTCAGTTTCAACACACACTCACGATTAATTAACCACAAATTCCTCTCATTTACTTCGTCTCTGTCGGGATGGTGGTTACGTGTCCAAACGCGAAATTGAAAATAAACAGTCTGCATTCTACACAAAAGTATATTGCAATGGTTCGGAAAACAGCATTTCATTTGCAGATATGCTTCGGTATTTAAGTAAGCTGCCACAATAAAAAGATGTCTTTCAGTGGAGGGGTAATATTTCGGTACCACGAGAACGTTATCAGGGCGTTTTATTTCACATTATAGGAGATACATTTCATGTAACACAAGCAGCCAACAAAAAAGAAAAGCAAGAGAAGAGAACCAACAACTGGAAATACGCAGGAAATCTCGAAAACAAGCATACATATTTCATTTCAACAAACCAAACAAACAAAAAAACAACTTGAAAACTGCAACCATCGATGCTGTTGTCGAAGTTGCATGGCAAACACTGTTAAGCGACAATTCAGCACAGCTTTGCACCAAGGAAACAACACTTGACTTATTATCAAATCGAATGTCCACGTCCATAGAACTGCACGTGACTAATGTGCATATGCCTTTAACCGCGTTGGTGCATGTAAATTATGCATGGCAAGAGTAATATATTACAGCTAAACCAAATTATTCCAATGTTATAGTATGTACAACAAAGATTAGTCAGTTGAACCATAACACTGACAGAAAAGTTTTGTCTGTGAATGGATTTCAATTGCGAAAATTGATATTAAACGTACAAACAGAGCAGACATGCATATTGTTTGTGGAAGTCCAGCATATGGATGTTTAGATTTTGCTAACATGTTTTAACGAAGCACATAAGGACACCTTGTTTGTCATATTATATTTTCTTCGAAAGAGCTTTTTAAACAACGGTAAGAATTATATGTCGATAGGGCACCCAATATAGCAAGTAGCAACAAATTTCCATACAAGGCACAGCGTTGATAGAGCGCTTGCTGACCACTAAACGAGCTAACCAGTCACACGTTTTTATTGGATGTTGCATATGGGAGCCTGATTCACAAACCAACAAACTGCTGCCGAGTTAACCACCTCAAAGACTGTTGTTTGGCACAGATATGGTACCGGGTTTATGAGACAAGCAACCAGAGTTTGCTACGGTAAGGCGTTTGTCAAAATTCACACTAATCAGTCGAAGTTTACGTGATGCGACATTTTGATTTTCAGTCAACTGGAGGGACAGTCGGTGGGCCTTGCAGCAAAAACGAACTTGGCGAAGCCGGAGACAGATCGTGAGAAATTGATTTGCGAGCATAAGCGCGCACAAAAAAGTCCGACGACAGCATTGGGTTGGTGTGGAGCAGAGTTGAAGAATCGTGCGAGCGCCGTTGGAAGATGGGATCCGTAGTCGATTTGTAGATCTGCGGGATTAGGGGATGGTTAACGCCGTCCAAGAATGAAGCGAGATAACGACCCGAAGAGCCGGCGGTATGAGGGCTTGGTGGAAGAGATGAGGAAACACTTGGACGAGATGACATACGCGGGCTGTTGCCGACTGACAAGGAGTTTAGAGACCAACGAAAGGCCTGAGAATATGTGGGTATTGTCTGACTTGGGCTGACACTCTGGTATATAGGTAAACGGCTAGATATCGGTTGGTGCGACCACGGTGCAGGCTGCCAACTACCGGAGTAAAACATCTTGGCCGGAATGTCGTGCCTGGGCCGTTTAGGTGTCGACTCTTCCCGGGGCTCTGAAAGCTTTCGTTTTAGCAGATGTGCTGGTTTGTCAGCAGTGGAAAAATAATTCTGTGCGGGCGGGCTGGCGAACGTATCATCGGATGCAGCCTCGTTGGTCGAAGCACCAATAGGTTCAGTATACGCTTTTGGCGGCGGAGACTCGGGATCTTTGCTGCGTTTGTCACCTTTCAGGCGTAGCTTAGGGGGTTGAACCGTCAATCGTCGATTGCTTTCTGGTGCGGCTTTTGGTTTAGGAAAGGTAGCAAGAGGCAGTTTAACAGATTCTTTGATCTGTTGCTTTAACGACGGTCGAACTCGCGTTGGAATGGGTTGATGAACTACGCTGACATTTTCATCAGCTTCCTCCGCCACTTCTTTAACTAATGTTCTAAGTATATCTTTTCTTGTATTCCTTTCCGGAGGGGAATAAACAGGCTTGGGTTTTATCGTAGTTGTTGATATTGATATCACAGTGTTTCGGCGCCTTTTGTTTGTGGCCATGTTCGGTGATACCCGACCCTGAACTTGGGCGTTCACCTCGTTTTTTGCTGTGTTTTCGCTTAAATGTTTCCATCGTTTTTTGACAGCCACTTGATGGGGGTTGGGACTAGCCACTTCATCACTAACGGACTCATCACTAATATCCTCACGTTTTAAGTCATCGTTTGACTCGGCGATAGTTGATTCCTTTGGATTTTTATTCACAGTGGTTGTTGCATTTTTCTTGCCCCGCGGCGGGTTAGTTTTTTCAACTGTTGTCCAGACATCGCGCTGTTTCCAAGCCCGAAGCGTTTTACGCCGGGTTGTGAATGAACTTCGCAGAATTCGATCACATTTAGCAGCGCGAGCAGGTTTTTCACCTTCGCTGGGTGATTTCTTTCTAACTCGCAGCAATTCTTTAGATTTAACAGTTTTAGTGGATTTTGGGGACGAATCTGTTACACTTGACTTTGCATTAGCACCACGCAATTTATTTTTCCGCGGCGATTTAGAGTGCTTGACAGCACTGTGCATTTCGGCTTGCATACTTGTGGTACTTCCTTTCCTGCTTCTTAGCACACGAGAAGTGGTGGGCGGGGTCGGACTCCGCTCTGATATAAGACTCGACGAAGAACGTGTAACACGCTTGGTCGGAGAATAGATAGGAGCAGCGCTATTAGCGGAGCTTGCATTGTTGGCTTCATCCTCCGCCGCGTCATTGGCACAGACGATCCTATGAAGATGGCCTCTTTTAGGTCTTCGGCATTGCTCAATAGTCACCGGGCTTCTGGCATCAATGCAAGGAAGAACAGGGTTTGTTTTCAGTTTAGAACAAGTCTTCAAGGAAGATTTTTTTGGAGACAACTTTGTCACTTGCTTCTTTTTTGACCTGCAAACAAGACAGAGTTTTAAACTAGAAGGGTGGCTTAGCACATATTGCCCTTGCATATACACTATAACCTATTTTAAAACATTGATATATTTCCTAAGCTTATTTTATATTGGGTTCCATACCATTCACTGTCTTTTATAACCTTAGTTGTTTCTGCAAGCAGAAACTCATGGGTCCCCACACATGAAAAGTTGTAGATAATGCATTTCAAGAGATAACCATGTGAAAGTTTAGTGTTGTAAGGTAAAACGCAGTGATCGGGACTGGGCTTAAATATTAATACTACGTAGAGTACAAACTATATAAATTTAGATTCACCCCAGGTATTTTTTTAAGTATGTCCTATTTAACGTTCCTTTTCAAAGAAACGAAAGAGTAAGTAGTGGCATAATGGGGTAAAACAAAAAACGAATAGCAAATTCTACAAGCTGTCCAATTTTCATTCAATTCAAACATTGTGAAAAGGGTTACACATTTTAGAGATTAGTTGGTTAAGTTGCGGTGCTACAGGGCAAAGACTTAGTATGTTTAATAAACTTTGCAAATTTCATATAATTAGGACGTTTTTGAAAAGTTCATTTATTTTAGGGGGCTAGTTAAGTAAATGTTAGGGCTACAAGGTAAAACACATCAATTGAAACCTACAAATAGCATAGTCCACATACTACCCAAAAATTTATCCAATCCCGACACTGTTTAAAAAACTGACCCATTTTAGGGGGCTAGTAAGGTAACTAATGGGGTCCGACACACAAACTAAACAAATATGAAACCTCAATGACTCAATCAATAGTACTGCAAAATTTCAGCCCAATCCGCCAATGTTTAAAATTTTGACCACTAGAGGTGTTTTGAGCAACAACCGTTAATGTTTCTTACGTCATAGGGCTGTTAACAACCCCCGAACTGCCATGGCACAAAAATGTTTACGCAATCCACAAAGTCACAAACGAGTAACATACAACTGCTTGCCCTTGTAATACTATTGAGCAACAGAAATCTTTCGTTTGTGTTGTCCAGTAACATACAAATACATTTTACACTTTTGGGGCTTGTGGGGTAAATGTTGGGGCTACAGGGTTAAACACACCAATCAACATCTATAAATGCCATACTCTATAAGCTATCCAAATTTCAGCCAATTCTGACACTGTTTACAAACTCACCCATTTTAGGGGGTAGCAGGGTAAATACTGGGGTTATCAACAAAAACAAAGTGGGATGCACATCTACATAACTTTATCTACCATCTGTGTAAATTTCATCCAAATCCATCAAACATTTGATGGAAAAACGAGTCGGACAAACTTTGGGAAGAAAATAACCCATTTTAGGGGGCTAGCAGGGTAAATACTGGGGTTATCAACAAAAACAAAGTGGGATGCACATCTACATAACTATATCTACCATCTGTGTAAATTTCAGCCAAATCCATCAAACATTTGATGGAAAAACGAACTTTGGGGAGAAGAAAAATGAAAGAAAAAAAAACAAAAAAAACAAAAACAATTTGAGTAAAATCAATATGTGTCCCCTTCAGCGAAGGGGACCCATAATAAACTTGTTCAAAGTCTCTCTTTTCATATAGGTTGAGAAATATTTTATGAAGAAATATCTGCAACTTACTTTGTTTCTAGGTTCAGCACTGCTTTAAGCTTTGCTAGTAGCTCTTGTGAGGTGGGTCTTACATCAGCATTGGGATTCAACATTCCAGAAATGAGGTTCCTTTGGATAAAAAGCAACAAGTTTTGTAATGTGTGTAAATATAAGGCCAAAAGTGTTAGGGCTAAATTTGTTTTTACGGCTTGGTACTCAATTTAACTCAAGAAGGGTGGCTCAGCACATGTTGCCAATGCACCTGTGCTGCAGCCAATTTTGAAAAGGAAATATATAAGTGTAGTATGTTTTTTCTCACACATGGAAAGTTTAACACTATTTAATTTTAGGAGAAAACCATGTGAAGATATTGGCACTGTGAGGTCCACCGCAGTAAATGATACATAGCTAAATCAATCATGCTTAATGTACAAACTGTCCAAATCTCATTCAATCCCAATATTGTTTAAAACCTGTTTTAAAGAGCTAGTTGGGTAACTGATGGAGTTTTATGGTAAACACACAACTCTGCACAAAACAAGCCACAAAAATGCTGCAGAGTTTTATTTTAGGTAGATTTAAACAACATCTGGTGCATCTAATTATTACATGCCATCACATTGTGAATAAATGACAAAAACATAAAAATAAATTGTATCCATGATATCCAACTAACCTTAACTTTGATTTGTTTGCTGAAACACATGTGGATGATTGCACAACTTTGCTACGTTCCATGCCTCGTGCAAAAATCACATTTTTTCTAATGCCAGTATTGGACAGAAGTTCATTCAAATTTAACTTCGAGTCATCGAGCAACGCTTCACCAACAGGCAGGACATCTTTGTCACGTCGAATATAGGTGCCAAGTAGCACCTTTTTTGTGGTTGCATCAATAAACGTTATACGATCCATGATGGCCCAGAACATGATTCCTTCAAGGAAACAAACAAAAATGTTTTTTATATGCACTGGTTGAAAAGATTTCTCTTTAACTGTTATTTGACTCCATGCTTTTGATTATTTGTACAGTTTAATTTAGCATATACTTTTTGGTAGTGTAGCTTGCTCATTATAACACTATGCCAAGTACCTAATATACTGTAAACTAGAGGTGGGGAATATTTTATCAACCTTTGTGTAGGTCGCATAGACTATTTTTGTGGCAAAAGTGGAACTTTTTTATTTACGAAACGATAGTTTTCGTAACTTTTCCCTGTAGCACTGTCCAGATACAAAAGAATTTCTGAATAAATTTTCCACTACAACATTTAGGATTTATTTCACCTATAAATTTGCTTGTTTATGCACATCAATGATCTGAGAACAGTTTATTACATCACATACAAGTCTAAGACATTAGATTATCCATAAACAATCGCTTTCTTTCTTACACAAATAAGATTGTGGAGGCATGAGCTTTCGGAAATTACTCTGTTAATCACTAGGGACCAATGACCCTGAAACTAATTCGATAACAAAGTAAGATAAGAAATAAAAAACTGACATTTCGATATACTTTCTTGGACTGGTGCAACATGCAATATTAGGTCTTAAAACATATTTAGACATCAAAAGCCACACAGGTTCCCCATCCCCGCTCTAAACTATTAATGCAAATCACCTAAAGCAAAGACGTCGGCTTTGGCTGTGTAGTGACCTTCAAACACTTCAGGTGCCATAAAGAAGTCAGAACCACAAGCGGAAGACAACCAACAGGTATCCACATTCACTTGACTTTGTGTTTTTGAAGAACAAACCTTTTCAAAAAAGATACAAATGTAACAGCACAAAAAAATAGGACAGAAAATTATAAAATTTCATTAATATTTATTTGTCAAATTATATCATCACAAAATGCGAAAACCCCTAATTGACACTCACTTTTGACAAACCAAAATCAGCAATTTTCAAAGTTGGAAATGGGCTACCACCACCAGATTCAAAAGATGAAGTACGAACAAGTATGTTTTCTGGTTTGAGGTCACTGCAAAATATGTAAAAGAAGATTTTCAACAAGCAAAACTAAATTTGAATATTCTTATTTCCTCCTTTTTTGTGCTAGGTGAAGACTACCAAGTACCAACAGCTTTGGAATCAAACAAATTTAGATAGCATGACTAACATACCTAAAGTTTTAGGTGAACTAAGTATACTATGCCCAGTCACAATGTGTCAAACAACTATTGTACAAAGTAAATTAATCCTCCAGTTGTGGCACCTCTCTGCTTGCGCCCCAGTTGACTTATTTTAGACTGGTGACTTTCTAATTTTAGTCAAGCCACTGTCACAATTTTTATCATACTACAATATCCAAATCCTGTGCTGTGAAATAATTATATATGTGTTATGGCACATAGAATGGACAAAAGTCGTTTAATAATTTTAACAAAAGAGGAGTAAAACAAATTGATAGGCAGTATGTCAGCTCAACATTCACCACAAGATAAAATTCCATATAAACTGAACTGAACAACCTTTTTGCATAATTTTTTAAAGGAGAAATAACTAGTAATATGTTTCTGTCTTTATTACCGGTGGACCACACTGTTCCTATGTAGAAATGCAATTCCATCTGCAAGTTGAGACATAAACGATGCATTCAGTTTTGCAATTGGAACTCGAGATAAAAGGTAGTCATTCATGTCACCGCCATCACAGTATTCCATGACAAACCACAGGTGGTATCTTCCTCTAGTCATTGCACTTTCACCTGCAAAAATGATGTTTTGATTAGGAATTTAAGAGATGTTTATCAAAAGAAAAAATGTGGGTATTGAATTGACTGATCATCTGAATGGTTGTTTACACTATTGTGCGATCATCTATTCTACAGTAACAAATTCATGATTTTTTTTGTTTTGTGTTCCAAATCAATTATTTGGAATGTAACAGCATGTTAAAATATTAATTTGTGCATTAAGATTTAAAGACAAAATTATATGCATAGATTTAACCACACATTATCCTGGTTCATCTTCAGTAAAAAAATACAAAGCAGATTTTTAAGCAACACCTTTTATGGACATTTCAACCAAGTATAGGTAACTTGGTGATGAAACATCACCATGCTTCATTGATCTCATTTTTCCAGCATGTTGCAAGTAGCATTCCTCAAAGCGAATAATATTTAAATGCTTCTGCAAGTATGACAAGGTCCAGAATTCTTGAAGGGCCAGTTCAACATTTTCTGGGGCATTGCAACGAACCTGATCAACGAAACAGTTTATGCTTTATAAAAAATAAGCATACAATGTTCAATATAGTTCACGTAAATTATAATTCAATAAATCGTATATAAATTCAAATAATTTATTAATTATTAAATTGTTAAAAATTAACCTGATAATAAACTAATACTCAGTTTGTAAAATGTACAAACAAAGCTTGAGGGGAGGAAATTACATAAACTTGTGTATGTGGTTTGTAAATAAACACCTAAGCTCTGGGAACCTAAAACATGTGCAAAAGACCCAATTTTATGTTATCTTTGTATGGTTAGCATCTACTATTTAGCTTAATTGGGAGGAATAAAAATGTTTCAAATTGTTAAGGGAGAAATTCATGGACCAAGGTTTAGAACCACTGGTATAAACCATCATACAATATATTGAGTTGAGTTTATTTCGCTTGGTGAAAGAATATATATTTAATATTCTTACATATTAAAACTACAACAACCGATTTATGAAAAAATGGAAGTTTCATCTTGTTTGCTATAGTTAGTTTACTGTAAAACTTCCCACCGAGGTTGTACAAGGTGTTACACCTGAGCCTACATAACTATAGATTGGGTAATTAACACAGGTATAAGTTTAAACTAGAGATGTTCGGTTTGCCGAACTTATTCAGCCGAATCAGACACTTTTGCAAAGATTCGGTTTCGGCCGAACCAAATCTTTTATGAACACACATTTGAAGCGTTAAGCGTGTCTTTCCTGCTTAGTACCAATGAAAATCCTGTCAGTTATTATATTTTTTACCACATTATCGTTTTCCCCACTGCAGACAACTAAATAGTAATTCATTGCCTGGTTGGAAATTATGCTTAAGGCAATGTTAAACCCCACGGAACTGAAATAAGGAAGAAACACAACCATTCTGCACTAATTGCCTGGTAGATAAACTTATGTTTTCATGTCAAACGCGTACCGTACGCTTCGCGTGACGTCATAAATGATTCGGTTGATTTGGCCGAATTTATTCGGCAAAACTGCCGAATATTCGGTTTCGGCCGAATCGAAATTTCGCCAATTCGGTACATCACTAGTTTAAACCAGAGGTACAGTGTTGCCTAAAGGTGTTATAATCGAAAAGGTTGTGTACCCCCGGTTTGAACCAACTGAAAGAGATTGCAGACCATAAAGTTAACTCATTATTACATGTCTGGTGATATATAAACAGAAAAAAAATCATGAAACCATACCTTTTTAATGGCAAAGGGTTCCTTATAATTTCTCTTTAAAGCCTTGTACACAGTACCAAAACTACCCTTCCCAATCTCTACCAAGTCCGTGTAGTTGTTCATTGCAAAACCAACCACTTCAGCACTTAAAATAACAGCAATTACCCAAGATACATACTACATTGTTTTCTACTGGTTCAAAACCCAGTGCAGTTTAGCAAAGGGCAACTGCTAAATAGTAGAATGAGTTTAGAGATGCACCTTGTGACCATGCAAAATCACAAAATTAAAAAAAATGAAATTACACATTTAGAATCATATACAAATATAACAGTGACTCTTGAGGTGCGGTTTTATGAAGCAAGTCATTTTGCAATCTGTGCATTTCTTGGCCTAATGTTTTTCTCTCTCAACTAAACACATGAGATTTGATAGCAATTTAATTCTAACCAATTAACCGACCAAACAAAAAAGTTTTGGCAGTCTGGCACGGAAAATAATTGCACAAATAAACAGCAGAGAGTTACTGCCAAATAAACAATCTTCTTGAGTAGATAAGATTTATTGTACATAATGGTAATGACATACTGTCACAATATTTTTGTTAGTTACTTGTTTCAATTAAACATGGCCCTTAATAGAGCTCTTTGATATCAGAGTTTGATAATATATGCGTAGGGCAACCTGAAATGTTTGCTATAGTGTCGCAACATGACAACTCTTGGACTAATTTATTTGATCATAGTTATTAGTATTTAACCTTGGTTATCAAAGTTACTTATTTTATTCAAAAATGACACGTTGTTTAATTCTTCACAGGTTTGGAAAGTTTAATCAACCGTTTGTTAATTGCCTGGAAAGTCAAAAACACCCAGGCACAAAAACTACAATTTGGCTTACATTTCAGAACAAAATATTACAGAACAGTTTTATCTGCAAAAAAATATTGTACCTACGCAATACAAAGTGCGGAAACAAATACAGTAACGATCTCGAACTTTTGGTCTCTAAAAAAACCTACAAAGCCAAAAAACTGTGATGGCTGAGGTAGAAATAAACCTAAATGAACTTATTCGCAGTTTTGCGTATGATGTCTCTAGTGGCCAACCGGCTTCACAGCTGATCGACTTTTGTTTTGGTATGTTTATTTTTTTTTGTTTTTTTCTACAGAACAAAAAACAACTGCTTTTAGCAATAAATGTAGTTTGATATCAACTAGTTAGCTGTTTTGATTAAAGTTAAGGCAACAAAGAAAACTGTCGACTGATAGTGATGTAAAGTTACACATGTCCGGAAAAACTGTTTTAAGGATCGAAGCAAATGCACTATGCGATTAATTTGCATGGAAAGATTTTGCAACCACCGAAAGCACTCTATACCATACCAAAGAGAGCGCAGATACGAAATTAGGCATTTTAAGGTGTCGTGATGAAAGATCCCAACATTTTTTACAACAGGTTTCAAAGCAGGCTATTGTAAATATTGTTTTGACAGACATAAAAATACAACTATTGCGTTATTATGTTAGAAGGAAGCTTTTTAGTGTGTTTAATGGAGTAGGTCAAGCAAACAAATCAGTTGGTAGCATACATTTGGAGACGAATTAGTCACTTTAAACCTGAGTTGCCACAAAGCCCAATATATACAAAAGCAATGCGTGAAATGACTGCATCGAAACCAAAGCCGCAAATAGAAAAAAAACTATTGGCGGAAGTACGCTATAGAAGTCTATATCCATGGAGCCATCCCACAAAACGATATATTCTCTGTTTGGCAAGACTTTCTCATTAAATTAGACATCAGATTATATTCTTAATTTTAAAATTTGTTGTTTTGATCCACCACACAAAAAACAAAGAGTCGGCTTTTGAAACATCAATAGTGGCTGCTAGACATAGGGGGTTCAGCTTCAATCTCCACTTCGTCGTAGTTAGGCAGCGTGTTTGCATGTTGAGCGGAAGGCGATACGACCCTAAACGCAGGGATGTTGATCGCGCTGATGTTTCCATATTTTCGAGCAAACTGCTGACCGAATTTCCTGCTGTTTCCTTTAACTAGGCTCTTAACTGAGCGTACGAACTTGAAAGGTCCTGACATGTTTTCATCTGGGGCAACATCGTCATACATGGGGTTTTCCGATGCTCCGGCACTTGCTGGTGGGGGAAAAGGGGGTCGGTCCTTTACTGGTTGGCACTGGTCGTAAAAGTGATCACTTCTCTTTCTGTTTGATGGACTCATTTTCCTTCAATTAGTTTAAGTTTTAATAATTTCAAAAACAATTTTGGGTTTGTTAAGCTTCCCCTTTACTAGCATGGTTCTACAACCGTCTTTCAAACATCCGAACATATAACAGTGCGCGCAGGTCAAAATATGGGCCTTCTACGTACATTACAACACTTACTTCTGTCTTGCGTTAACTGGTGGGGAAGGAGGGGGATAAGAAGGAGTTGATTGTATTTCAATGTGATGTGGCCGTTCATCCCCGTTCGTGCTGTTTGGTACAAAACTTTATTCAAAAAAACAAGTTTAATAAGGCTATTAAACAGGCTTTACATATACAATTTCCTTACGCTGTGATGTTTGGATCTGTTTCCGTTTCTTCGAATGTGCCTAACTTTTCAGTGTATCTCATTTTCTTGGCTTGTTCTTATAAAACAGCGTATTAAAACTTCCTAAAACATTTCATTTTAACACCAAGGATAATTACCTTCGGTCAAATCTCGAAGTTCGTCGATTTTTCTTTCGAGGTTGTTAGTTTTACGTCTGGCCAGACAAGCTACAAGAACTATTACCAATACAATAACAACTCCGCTGACAACCGGCCAGATGTAAAACTGTAAAAAGTCGGTCCAAATTGTGGGCTGTAATGGGATGACTTCAAAATTATTTGACTGGCGACACGAGCCGTTGGGGCGATAAAGTAAAAGTGTGTAATTTCCAAAGTCAGTTGGTTTTACCTGTAAAAATGCAAAACGTAGTTATTATCAAACAATGGCAATTAAATAGACATGCAAGTCTGATTTAAAAAACGATTTGATAAAAAAAGTAAGTAGACAACTTTTATAACTAACTTTCAAAAAATGCAGAAAGAACGTATTGTTGATCAAGTAGAAATTTTGTAGTGCGTCTGAAATTTAAAAAAAGCACAGTATTTGTAAAAGCAATGTTACAAATGCATTTTGAAATAGACAAAATCAACATACACTCTGAGCGCTATAACTTGTTTAAACATTTTAGCTATTAACTTTCTGTTAGTCATTTAACGCGCTAGACCATCAGGGGTCGGCAACCTTTTAGGTGACGCGTGCCAATTTACTAGTTGTTTCCGTGTGTTAATGACCTCGCGTGCCAACGTTTTTCTAAAAATCTAAATAATAGTGGTTATCAATAATAAAGAGAAAGCAGAGTGTTTTGTGCATGTAAGGTTGAATTTTAAGACAATGACATGACAAAAAACTGAAAACAAGCAGTGTAACAGGTTAAATTGTTACTTCAATATAAACACGCAAACCGTTTGGCGTGCCATGAAAAACCACCAAAGTTGGCACGCGTGCCAGGGGTTGCCGACCCCTGCGCTAGGCTATAGTTATGATAAACTTTCAAAACGAGAGTGTAACACAACATTTTCAACATTTTTTGTTGGAAACTAGACAATTACTTACTGTTGTTGAACATGAGGGTACTGCGGCACATTTGATTGTTGCGGATTGTTAGATTCAATGGAAACCCGATGAAAGCTTCTTTCCCCACCTCGATTGGTTTAACTTTGACCGTAAAAGACTGATTGCAGTCTGAAAAAGGTGAAAAAATTAGTTTTTGTTCGGTTTCCAAGAGTTATAATCCGAAAATTCATTTTTTTGTCCAAAATATTCATGAAAAGAAGCGACTCATAAAAACAAACGCGTGTATCGAGTTAGACCAGCGGTTCTCAAACTTTTAATCTTGTTTGTGACGTAATAAATTGCCCTTGAAACATTCCCACGCAATCTTACGAATCTAAACTAAATCCATTCTTCATGTTGTTGTGGGAATACGTTCAAAAAGAATAAATAACTTTTAGTTGGTAATTTGACAGTTATTTTGCCAAGGTATTAGTTTTATCTATATATTTAGCTTGGACCGCGAGTGCTGGGAACCGCTGGAGTAGACCGATAGATCTTCTTCCGCCTATTTAGGCAGTTAAGAAAGGATCCCAAACCGGGAAGTCAACTTATAGGGACCATGGAAAGCATTTAGCCCTAATTTGTGGTTGAACTAAACAATTCTTTTACACATTTCTACCCAAACAAGACGCATTTGAATGTTTTTATCACATGTGCGTTTGATCTGAATAATCACGGTGTGCAAAACAAAATACAATCTTCAGTAAACTTACTTTGTGCATTCAACATTTCCGGAATGAGAAACAGAACAAATATGGTCGCGACAAAAAACATTCCGATCCCCAATGCAATCTTCTCCAACCAACAAATATTACATAAAAAATTTCTGGTTTAATATTTGTTATTAGTTATTACAGGTATCTGTTCGTTTTATAACTTTAAACTAAATGCAATTTATATAACCAGGACGCAGAAAGGCGTTTTGTGACAAATCCAGTTACTCCCTTTAACCACAAATTTAATTAACAGGCGTTTTTCAATATATGTCCTTGAACTTGTTGTTATTCATATCACATTGGATGAAAACATTGTTTTAAGATAACACCCGAATCTGCCACTTTGATCTCATCAAGCGCAAACACCAACATTCTCACTGTACTATTTAAAACATCCACACAAAATACCCCATACGAAGCCATCACAACATGAGCAACCAAAACTGCGTTGGTCACAGTACTTATGATTGTAACTCGTACTGCCCTTTTTACAACATAGAAATTATAAATACGGCGACCCAAATTTAATTCAATGCCTATAGTTGTGCAATCAGCCCTGTCCCTTTATCTCTCTGATACTAAGGTAAGGAAAGTACAATGTTATTTCTATCGAAGGAAGCCTGACGTAGACGCCAACGAAGTGTCTTTGGTGATGGAGTGGTTGACTTCCGGCATTTGTTGCGTACCAAGTACTTTATATTTACGCATAAACGTTTTAATGCGAAACCCTTTCGGTAACAGTGAAAAGGACTTGGTAATGTTTTGCAAACAATGTTCTGATTTAATAATTTCGCAGTGTTATAGACTACAGTTTAAGAAAACAAGAAAAAGAAACAACAGACGTGATGTTGTATTTGTACAAAGCGATGTATTTACTACTTTCACGAACAGACTTCGACATTTCACACTGCTGGCACCATTCCACACCTAACACTTCCGCTTCTTATCGTTGCGTTTTAAGGCTAGTATTTACAAGGCGTAAAGTTTAAACAATACTGAGAAATGTCGTCATAGTAATTTTAAACAAAACTGACTCATCCTGAGGGTTAACCAAAACAATGTCCGAACTCCCGTTCAATCTCAGCCATAAGGCTTACATCATAATCATCGTACAGCTGTTGTCCACGTGATCTTGATTTCCGAAGATGCAAACTACTTTTCTTTTCTTTATCAGAATCAATGTTTTCGTTGTTGCTAGAAAAACCTAGTATCTTTTTTATTCTTCGGCTTTTTGACAATCGTGGAGCTGGCAAAGGTTGTCGATTTGAGCGGAGTTGAAGAGTCAGTTGTGAAATTGCCATTTTGGTATCGGTACACAATTGTTGAACTTCATTTTTGCCAAAGACTTCCAATGCAAGACGATCGACCTCTGGCAAAATTCCTTGACAGCATTGTGGTTTCTCCGTGCCAATCTGTATCGAAACTCAATTACTAGGTTAAATAATTTATAGGCAATACACTAAAACATAGCTTGCGCTCCTACCATAGAGCTTATATTGTGGCATCCAAAACAGTAAACACAGCTGGGACCGGTAATTACATCAGTTTACGTTAATAAATCTGATAATCTATATCAGTGGTTCTCAAACTTTTTTATTGTCGGGGCCAAATGGTATTTTTTAAGTGTGTAGAGAGCCGCAAAAAAACGAAACCTTAAGAAAATCACTAAAGATTATTACTTTGAAAGCTAAAATAGCAATGTTTGGTGGTTTTCTGAGGTCTGGTGCGAGCCGCAAAATAAGTAGTTGGGTGCCGAATGCGGCCCCGAAAACCGAGTTTGAGAACCACTGATCTATATTGATAAATTCTTTAGGACAGGGATTTGTTGGCAGTTTTACCGAACGCTCCAAAGGTATACTTGAGTGCACGAAAATAAGTGTAATTTTCACCAGGTGCTTACCTGAACCTGGGTGGAGCATCGCATGCCGGTACAACTAGTTACTGTCGTGTTTGTTCCATTCCCCCTGCTGTGTGATTCACTTTGTTTGCAGGTGGATACATTATGCAATAACCGCGGTTTGGGAACAGGGTAATAATGGTCGCTCTACATGAAAGTAACGGGTTTAACTTTATCACAAAAAATGGTTGTTATGTATGTTATTTTTTTAATTCGAGGACACTGTCTATTTATAATACCATACGTAGATAAAAAAGGTGAATTGACGTGCACCCCTTTTTGCCAACAGTTTGCATACGCTAGGTGATATAGTACAGTAAAAACAACACACTTTTCTGCTTTTTTATTTTTACATTATTCGCATTTACCGTTGTCATGCACAAGTTTATTTCTCTTACAAACATTTAACGTAAAACAACATTATGGCAGAATACAATTTATGAAAAAGTCTTACCTTGATATTTTTGTCGCACAGTGCCTTATTACAATTGTTGTTGCTGCTGTGTCTGGTTGGTTTTAAACGTTGTTTTCCCATCATTAGGTCAGCAGCGGTCACGCCATGTCGCGTATCATCAGCTATCATACCTGGCCCCACCCAATCGTCACCATCTTTTTGAGATTTCAAAATCGATTTTTTCTTTCCATTGTTATTGTTGTCCGAACGTTCTGAATTAGGTGAGGAATCGTCGATAGATTTTACTGATTTTGAAAGAGATTTTTGATGTCTTTCTGTTATCTGTTCCTCGTTATTTACAGTTTTCTTTATTTTCTTTACTTTTGTATTTCCAGATCCCATAATGCTATGATATCTATCTTATCTGGATATTTTCGTTCTACTGATATGTTCTATTCTTTTCTTCTTTTTTGTGAAAGCAACCCTTTTAAAATTCGCTATTATTCGCTTTTTTACATTCGGAGCAATAATGACTGCTTGTACGCAGTAGCATTATGAGAACACTCGAATGAACCGAAAACTCCTTGTGGGCTCCTAACGATATGAATATTACATGAAGCAAGCGTCCTCGCATCCTTGCAACGTAAAATGTTAACATGCTTGCATGCTTGAACGCGACAGTCGCATAAACATATAGTCAAGACCGTTCGTGAAAACGATATGCCTCGTCGCGAATTTTGCATGAAATCCAACGTGCGACTGCTTTCTACAACTACAAAATTAATGACCAAAACAACAAAGTGCGTGAGAGCGTTACTAGTTAAATTATATGTCACATTCTCACGTCCTTTAGCAATAAAATAGTGTTTTCTGTTAACACACATCTCAACCCTAAAAAAACGTTGGTTTATTGTTTGTTGAAACATTATTAAACCCATTGAGCAGTGGTGTCGGGTCTTTGCTGGTACCGTCCAACAACAAAAGATGTGGACAGTGCTGCGGTAAGATCGAGCCAGACGATACGCAATAAACTCTACAATTTTGACCAAAGTTCAAGTCCTTGAACCAACATACCATGTACAAAGAGAATCGAGCCGAAAGCAAACTTACAAACAGCCTGCTCGACCATGCAGAACGGCTCGATTTTCCAACAAAGCTTCCATGTTGGTAATGTTTGTCGTTGACAGGGATTTACTGAAAGAAAGTTGAGGGTCACAGTTCTAGAGTTACATGGTCAAAATGCCCAAACGATTTCGTCGCAACAAAATGCTTTTGTGCTTTATTTTTCTGCTCAATCAGTCTGCCTTTTCAACCTTGGAAAGTAAGTAGGTAATTCAGTACTGGTTCCAATTGTTAAATATTACTTTTAAGTAGTCTCTATTCAACTATAAAAAGTCTAAAAAAGGATACTTGTACGTTTGTCCTTTGTGTACATCAACTCATATTTGTTGTGTAGGTTATTTTCTTTTCCTTTGGCACTATGATGTTGTAACTTGAACATGGTGAAGTTAGACGTTCTTACATTTGCAGGCCTACAGAGCTCATTGAACCAAAGCAAAGGAACAAATGCGCTAGCAGTGTTATATGTGTGCATGGTCCTTTCAGCACTTCTTTTACCATCGTTTGTTATCAGCAAATACGGTTGCAAAAAGTGCTTTCTTGGCTCCCTTGCTGCATACGGATTGTATATCATTGGTATGTTGTAGACGTTTGTTCATCCTTGAACTAAAATAGTCAAATTGTTAGACATTTAATGGCTGTGACAAGATTGCTTTGTTTGTTGTAATTACATATATATAGTCTACAATAAATATGTTAGAGTTTAGGGTCAGTTTTGAATAAATGTTGTATGGCATTAGCGCTTACAAAAGCATTAAAAATACCCAAATAATCTAACAAAAGATTACTTATTTCCAGCGAATTTTTATCCCAGCTCTTACACACTTATTCCCGCGGCAGCATTGCTTGGTATTGGATCCGGAATCTATTGGCCAACAGCTTTTGCCTACGTCACTCGCATGTCCAGCCATGCGTCGCCAAATGACTTTGCAGAATTTAAACGCATCAACAAAAATACTTTTGCAACCTTTTTTATGTTCGTGTATTGCTCTATGGTGGTTGGAAGTGCTGTCACTATTGCAATGCTGTTTACCGTTTCATCAATTGAAGATGCGTTAGGATCTAATTCAAACAATAGTTCAGTAAACGCCACCGAAACAATGAACAAAACTTGTGGTTTGTTTTATGAGAATCATGCACCTCCAAATAAAGGGACCGCGATGAGTATAAGCAATTTGACACTTTATATCATTCTGTCGGGATTTTTTCTTCTCAATGCATCATCGATGGTGTTAAGCTCTTGTTTAGACGATTATCCCGAACATATCATACCCTCTCCACAACCCGAAGCTGTTAAATTTTCGTCCGGCTTAAGTGACGAAGAAAAGAACGTGGTCGCTTCAGAAGATAACACTCCTGATGTACAAGAGCAAAATACCGAAGGAGATAAAATAAGCAGAGAGAAACATCCGTTAGGGCCCCTCAAAGCAACGTTTAGGCTGCTGGCCAGCGACCTTGTAGCGATATTGTTGCTTCCACACACCATCCACATTGGCATGGGTCAGGCGTTCCTGAGAGGAACTTATTTTGGCAACTGGATTTCTTGTAACTTTGGTGAGTATTGGTTGCTTTGGTGTGCTAAAATAATCTTTTTTACTGGTTTGATGTGCTGGGATGCTTAAATTACAACTGAAAGGACTTTTGCCAGGATTTATGATTTTTGTTGCCTGTTAAAAGTTATTTTGTCCTTTAAAAAATTCTTTTGTGTTAATCATTTGTTCTAGAGTAATGGTCAAACTACTTCAAGCTTAAAGCACACTTTAACGGCGCACTTTGCCGTACAAACAATTGACACCCTTGATGTAATATGTGAAACTGACTGCTGTTGGTAACAAATAAGAATAACATGAGGTTCTAGCGCTGTCACGATCAACCGAATCATGTTATCAAGTCAGTCATAAAAGAAACGATACACGTTACTAATATTTTTTGGTGCGTACTTTGAATATAGGCAATTTTTTTTTAAATGGTCGATTAGATCCGTGTTTTAGACACAATCGATCGTTTTTTATCGTGACCTTTTCAACTACAGACACATTAAACCACATAACAGTTTAAATTTATACAGCGGGTCATAACGCATCAGTCACATGTGCATAAAACACTCCAAGTATCTTATTAAGTTCATTGGTGTATAGTTCCCGCGAATAATTCAGGGCTTTTTCTTTTGCTGCAGGATTATATTACGTTTCGTACATGATGCTGGTCTTTTCCGTGACTTCCCTGTTGACTAGCTATACATCCGCCAAACTGCTGGCTATATTCAACCATCGCGTCTTGTTTGGCGTGTCAGTGTTCTTGGAACTGTCTGTTTTAATTACCTTGCTGTTGTGGCAGACGAGTGACACCGTTTGGCCTTTTTTTCTTGTCACCATGGCACTCGGAGTTAGTCGATCTCTACTGAAAACTCAAACTCCAAGTTTGTTTGCGAGTTTTTTCCACCACAAACAAAATCAGGCAGCATCCTTACAATCTTCTTCTGAAGCAATCGGTGTATCAATAACCTTTGGCCTTATGTCTTGTCTTTTCCCCATTTCTTTTGTCGTACTTCTACTTGTGATGTCGTTGCTCGCATACGTAATGGTAAACGTTTGCACACTGATCCGGAACAAACCGTTCCGAAAGATTAGTTAGAGGACGTTGGTAGGCTTATTGAGTTGTACCCGAAGTAATTAGTATATATATATGTATATACGTTTTATATATATATATATATATATATATATAGGTTACCTTTAAAAGTGCGATTTAACGGTCCGAAAAATTGTTTGGTTAATTTTGTATGCTTGATCAATTTGTTTTGTTTTTTGCCCCAGTGTAATTTCAGCCGGCAGCAATTAGGCTGGCAAGTGTCAACGATCGTAAAATTAATTTTTAATTCATGTTTTTTTCTTGCTGTTTCAACAAGAATTATGTAAATGAACTCGTGCGGGCCGGAAACGTTTGCACTTTATTTTCTGACTTTTTTGTGTCAATTGTTGTTGTCACAACATCGTGTATTGTGGACAGGTTCTGCGCCCCAGAACTTGTGTTACAAAGCCCCTTTTTATTTCCTTCGTAAAGTGTCAAATTTATCGCGTTTCACTCGGTGCAGCCACAAAGATTTTATCTGTATAAGAACTGGCGAAGGCGAACAGCGAGGTACAGGTTTGGACCCTAATCAAGGTTATGTGAGCTTTAAAGCGATACCCCTTTATCTTAAAAGAAGTAATTGAAACCTCGCGCCAGGGAAGTGCTACGGTTAGTTGCATTCCGCTTTTTTGTGTTAAGTAATTGCAGAGCATTGACTTCAAAACAAGTTTCAAAATCATAACTGTTCGACTAGAGCAGTGCATGGTTCCCAACCTTTTTGTAGTCATCGGACCCCTTTTATAAAATTTATCGGTCCGCGGACCCCTAACGTAATTTAATCTTTTTTTCGTTTCCCGCATTATGCGTTATTATACTTTCGTTTTGGGGGGGCAGAATTTTAACCAACCTTCACAGTCCGTTAATCTCAATAAAGTTCTGTACTGTAGCAGTCAATGCACTAAAAGAGACACAATTTTCTAGTGTACAATACTTAAAACAAAGCACAAAGAATTCTATTGTTAATGTGTGTTGTGATGTCATAATGGAGGTAACAATCACAAGTTTTCCTGATCCAAGGGTTTGATTAACAGTTTGCACTTACATACAGGATTGTAAAAACGGTTTGGGAACTTAAAAATATTGTACTGTTGTTAATGCTGCTACAAATGTTTGCCTCCACGGACCCCCTGAAACCGTCTCACGAACCCCTTGGGGGTCCGCGAACCCCAGGCTGGGAACCACCGGACTAGAGTTTGTTTGCAACAACGTTTAAGCGGCTGAAGCCTAAATGGGGAAATTCGGCTGACGTAAGACCTCACATTAGACAAATTTTGTTAAATACCGCTGAAAAAAACAAATTCCGTGAAAAATGCTGGTGGTTGGTACTAATCGGATCGGAGTGAGGTTTTTTCTAGCAGTAAAACCAACTCATACTCTTAGTCCCTAACGTTAAATTTAGTTTTTACCCTATCCCAGGCTCACTGTTAATTTGTATAACTGTATAGTTGCGCCAATTATCGCTATGTAGCCAACTTTGTCTGTCATAAACACTTTTTATGTTAGTTATAGGGTTACCATATTTTATGATACACAATCAGGGATTGAATCCCTGACAAAATATCTCGGCTGTGTTAACCCATTTTTTCTTAAACGTTTTCGTTATTTTTTCTAAACGGTCTCTTTGCCATTATTTCGAGGACTCGCGGTGCGTAAGCCTGAATGTGTATTTTAGAAAAACGAAAGTTGTTTGCAGGATTTTAGCTGTTTATGCAAAATTGCGCATAACAATGATTCAAATCTCAATTGCATTTTTGTTAGTTGTTGTTGTGTTTTCAATCACGTTTGCGCCTTGCTTCTTTACAGAGTCCAAATAAGCACAGTTTGCTTAGGTCGTATTCACTCGAAATCAGTAATAATAGATTAGTAACGTAGTAAGTGAACAGCCTTTTATAGGCTCACGAAGTAATTGCAAACGCACCAATCACATTCCTGCAGTAGGCACAAATCAAACGCGCGCGCACACACAACGCATAGCAATTAAAATAACACAAGAATGCCTCGAGCTGCGTGCTCGGGAATAGCGCGGTTGCGTTCCACAACAGTTGTCATACAATAAAGCCTATTGTTTAGCAATGGAGTCAATCGATTCTCACTTTCACTTTGATTTGAATTTATTCAGTTGCACAAACTGACGCCAAATAAGAACATGGAATTACTTCCACCTTTTCGCAGTTCCCGCAAAATGCCGCGGACCCCAGTTTGAGAACCGATGCGTTAACCTTTTTGCGATCGAAACACTTCTATTCCGGATTTAATTTAGAATATTCGGAAGTGACACGGACGGCGACACTAAAAAACGTTAGATACGATCAGTTTTTTTTAAGGTTTGGTTTGGGCGACCGCTAAGTAGTTTTAAAAGACCGCAAGTGTTTCATTTAAATACCAAAAACTGTAGTTGTAGTTGCAAGTCCAAATTTTGGGAAACCGCTGGAGAAATTTGAAAAACACCTTAAAAAAACACTGGATACGATACTCGGATCCTTGTCAATTAACTTTCTGCGTAGGCTTCTGTTTAGTTAAGTTTATTAGGCTAAGCTCACTACTCTTACTATCCTTGAAACAATAAGCACATATATCAGGGGTCGCCAACCTTTACCACTCTAAAAAACATTCGGACCAATTTCACACAGAAAAAAACAAAACAATCGGAGCCACAAAGACCTTTTCAAATTTGAAATAAAATGCCACTGTAAAAACGTTTTATATCTCACGATATTCGACCTTTTGCTGTTAGTTGGTTTCTTGCATATTAGGTACACAGTTAAAGCAAATGAAATATCCCACGTTCCCACGTAGCTTCGAATGCTGTGTTTTCTTGAGACGCGGATTTTTATTTATGTATTTAACGCGTATTGTCAGACAACTAGCAACAAACAGGTATTGTTACGCGCGCACACACACTGCAAATCGAAATTACAGTAACCTTGTCCGTTAACCTGCGCGCCGCCAGTTTACCTCTTTACGTTTCATGGTGTAGACGCGGTGGCAGCTAACTACTAGAAACTTTCTCTGTTGGTACATTAATTTCATAGTATATGTACACATTTTTTTTCTTAAACTCCGGACTTTTAAGTACATTGTAACATTTCTCCGTGACGCAGATTTAAACACTAAATTCACTAAGAAAATCCTGACGTATGGCAACCCTGTGTTAGTATATCTCCTCGAAAGCTTTGTGCCGAGAAATGTAATCCCGCGCGTGATTAATAATGATGCTAAAACGTTTTATTGTCTGTTTTAAAGTTGAAAGTTTTACAAAAGTAAGGAAATTACTGTTGTGATTTTGGTAGTTGCCTCTTTTACTAAGCCTTTTTACATGAGCGAATCGTATCGTTGATGCGCATTGTGTGACGTCACGATTTCGATTCGCCAAAGCGTAAAATTACATGGCTACCGAATCGCATTGAAGGTTTTCAGCCTTTCGCAAAAACGATATGGTGTTTATTGTAAAGTGATATACAAACATAAGGCCGGATAATTGTTAGTTTTAAAGTATTTTTAGACTGTTAGTCTATTCATTCGAAAAAATCTATATTAATTTGTTAGCAGCAGCTGTTTGCGTCTAGCTTAGACATACCAAATGTGTCAATTTGTTTATTGTGAACAGTTTAAACCAGTGGTTCTCAAACTCGGTTTTTGGGGCCGCATGCGGCTCCCAACTACTTATTCTGCGGCTCGCACCAGACCTCAGAAAACCACCAAACATTGCTATTTTAGCTTTCAAAGTAATAATCTTCAGTGATTTTCTGAAGGTTTCATTTTTTTGCGGCTCCGTACACACTTAAAAAAATACTATTTGGCCCCGACAATAAAAAAGTTTGAGAACCACTGGTTTAAACCCTCAGGAGTAGTTGGAAGAAACATTATTTGGAAGAAAACAAGTGTATAGATCGCACTCTAACTTCATTGTCTAATAAGTGCTGATTTTTAAGTTGTACATACTAAAACTGTCTTGCAAATAAAACAAATTGGAGCATTTTTGAACTATGTTTATTGGTAGCAAAACACATGTTGATTTTGCCAAAGGAAACTTCCTTAATCACTGTTATAAGTATACCAGACAAAACTAATATCAAATTATAATAAATAATAAGGATAGAAAGAATAACCTTTATCTATATTAACGGATATGGTACAGCCAAACATTGACCATGTGAAAAGCACATGTAAAACACATCCCAGTGAAAGTGCGGCTGTGTGAGCCGGAGCGCCAGCGCGCGAGCTCGAGTTTTATGTCTGTGTGGACGTCACTGCGCCAGCGGGGCAGCTCGTGGGCGTACGCTAAGCTCGCGAGAAATCTTGTGTGGATCTATCTAGCCCAGTGGTTCTTAACCTGTGGGTAATTACCCCCAAAGGGGTAATTTGGCATTTTAAAGGGGTAACATAGATTTTCTGTTATAGTTATCTTTAGATTCTTGATAATCATTACTGTAACCAGCAAACATTTTGTAATGAGGGTATAAAATTTATTCAAAATAATTCAATAAAAAGTCAATCTTAATAGATTTCTCGGCGTCCTGCCACATTTTCAAAATAAAGAAGAAGTAACTTCGATGGCAAACGTTGTCATGCGCTTCTACTCTAAAAGTCTCAATGTTTCACTCATAGCCATGCTATTTGTGATGTCATAAAACTAGAAAGAGTCTCGCGTAAATATCTGTTTCGTATACAATTGACGGTATAGTCCAGTAAGCTATATTAGGTGATGTTTTTCTAAAAAGGGGTAATTGATATCCATCAAAACATTTTGTGGGTAACAACAGAAAAAAGGTTAAGAACCACTGATCTAGCCTAAGCGTATTCAAACCACCTGTGCCGAGCGCATCGAGAATCGAAGAAGTCTAATACGCTTTGCCTTGTTTCTTTTTCGAAAACGAGAGAAATGCGTTGCGAATAAGCGTATCGAATACGCTTAAACGCTCCATGTAAAAAGGCTTAGTGGTATACTGAAGCCGCCAGCAGAAACATTCGATTGCTAGCACAGGTCTGCGATGAACCTTCAATTTCGACGAAACAGATGGCTTTTGTGCTTTGTTTTTCTATTTAATCAGTCTTCTTACGTAACTTTGGAAAGTAAGTGCATTGATAATTTCACTTATGTCAAGCGTAAAATAACAGTATATGTCCAGGCAGTGGTTAGCTCTGTACGTTGCCTTTTGTGTTTGAATCTCCAGTTACAACATGTTGTGATTTTTGTGAAACTCAGGCCTTCAAAGTTCGCTGAACCAAAGTAAAGGAACCAACGCTTTAGCTGTTTTATACGGGAGTTTGGTCCTTTCAGCACTTCTGTTACCATCGTTCGTAATCGCCAAAATCGGTTGCAAAAGATGTATTACATGTTCCATGGCCTTATATGAGTTGTACATTGCAGGTAGTGTTGCTAAACCACGTACTGGTGTATCTAATGATAAAACATTAGAAACATATCAAATTAGATTAGGTTCCGACTTACGGTAAATACCGCATGCATGTAAACCAGTATTGGTCTTAATCAGTTTGCAAATAACGTGTATATGTATTGATAGTAATTTAGTTACAAACAGTCATTCTATAATAATGTTTCAGCAAACTTCTATCCCAGCCCATTTACGCTTATTCCAGCGGCTGCTTTGCTTGGTGTGGCAGCGGGGGTGCTGTGGCCAACAGTTTTCACTTACATCACTCGCATGTCAATTCATGCAACGAAAAACAACTTCAAAGAATTCAAACGCATTAACAAAGAAACTTTTGCAACCTTCTTTTCGTTTGTGCACTGTTCGATGCTGGTCGGTAGTTTGGTGATGATTGTCATGCTTGTTTCCACTTCTTTTGTTAGAGAAGAATCTCGTGACAATGCAAACAACCCTGCAGTAAACGTTACTGGAAAGGCAAACAAAACCTGCGGGTTGTTTGACGACAACGCAATACCAGACGACAACAAAGCGGCACTAAACATTACTGACCTAACTCTGTACCTCATATTATCCGGATTTTTGCTCCTAAATGGTTTGGCGATGGTGCTAAGTTTGTTTTTAAACGATTATTCCGATGGTATAATTTTTGAACCGGCTCGCACAGAATCACAGGTTGACGAATCGGTGATCTTATCTAATCCAAATGGAAATAAATTAGATGATTACAAAACGTCGGACAATTCAGAGGAAATTCACCACACAGGAATGAAACAACATTCAATGTCGCAACTAAAGTCCACCCTGAAACTGTTAGCAAGCGACCTGGTGGCAATTTTGATTTCACCCCTAACAATTCACGTTGGAATGTATCAAGCATTTGTGAGAGCAACCTTCTTTGGCAGCTGGATTTCATGTACTTACGGTAAGTTTTGTACGGTCGTTTGTAGCTTTTGAACGGGTGGCTGTAAGCTGAAGACTCTTTTATTTGGTAGGCGGTCACATTGGGGATGAACTTGGTAAATAATTTAATGCAAACGCATAAAATCTAAACTCCTTATAATTACCACTTTTATACCTTGTAGGTTTGAATTACGTTTCATACATCATGCTTGCATACTCTTTGACGATGGTGATTTCGAGTTACGCCTCTGTGAAACTTCTGTCTTTATTCAACCATCGTGTGCTTTTTGGTGGTGCCACGTTTTTGGAACTGCTCACCTTGACAACGTTGTTGCTGTGGCGTACAAGTAACCCTACATGGCTCTATTTCCTACTATCTATCGCATTTGGGTGCAGCCGATCCCTGCTAAAAACTCAAACCCCGAGTTGCTTTGCTGCCTTTTTTCAGCATCAGCAGGTTGAGGCTGCATCATTACAAACATCTTCAGAATCTATCGGCATAGCTGTAACTTATGGTATAATTTCCTTTATGTTGCCAATTCATGTATTATTGCTGTTAGGTACAACATCATGTCTCGCCTACTTGCTCTTTTTTGTGTGTAGCATGATTCAGAACAAACCGATTCGAATACTTACATGTGATTAAAGAAACTTTTTTGTGTTCTGTGTTAATTCTACGAAAAAAAAACTATCATTCAACAAATTTGTCCCTCAACTGGTGTGATGGTAACCAATACTACTTGTTGTTTTTTCAAGAACTTATTTTTGCTGATTTATGCAACCTGGTGTACGAAACGCTTGTTCAGTATTTTCTAGAACCTACCACAGTAACCGCAGCATTTATCAGGTGACAAAAATATGACAGGTCGATACACCTGAATCTAATAGTGGTAAATTGACCAACTGTCGGAGTAACAACCATACATTTCGTAAATTTACTTTCAGCAAAATTGCTGTAAGAAAATGAGTGGATAAGAAAATGTTAACGAGGACTGAGATCTTAACCATGAAGCTGCTGTTCACTTGAGGCGCTACAGGGTTGTTATCCCACGTGAAAGTTGAAATTAACTGATAAATAATAACAAACTTATCCACTAAGTCACCTTAAATGCGGTTTTAGCATTCGAATTTTTGCAGGTTTCGATAATTATCAAATTGTAATTTAGGAGAAAAAAATTGCCTGAAATATTTTCATGATCATTTATCTCATCTACAGCAATAATTTTTAACCGGTGTTCCGCGTAACACTCGTACTCCGTGACTGATCGGCGGGTGTTCCGCGAGAAATTTGTTAGTTAGACTACATTACATAAAACACCGGTCAAAAATCACTGATTTTACACAAAGGGCGCACACAGCTTTTCTTTAAAGAAGTATTTTTTACTATCACCAGTTTGAATATTCCTTTGCGATTTGCTTTATGGATGTGGAAATTTGATGTGGAATATTTAGACTCGTTGTGTAATTATGAGATTGTAATTGCGTTGGTGTTCCGCTAGATTATTTTAATACATGAAGTGTTCCGTGGCACCGCACCAAATCAGCTAAAAACGATGACTTCACAGATTTGTTTTCTGACTATAAAAAATCTCCAATTAGAAATGACATAATATACGACATACGGTTGCATTACCAAGACTGAAGCGGGTGATAAATATATGCAAGTTTACTCGACGCTTTGCTTTTGAGATTGCACCATACCGAGTAATGCCATTTAATCATTAACAAACCTCACTTTTTATGAGAACTAACCATCCGTTGTTTATCCGACAATCCCGCAACGCTCCCTTGCTTGCTTGGCATGTCGAGCGTAATCTTTTTTGGCAAACAGATTTTGACCAAAACATTTCCGCTGTAGAAGCAATACTTCGATGTGCGCAAATAGTTAGTTACACTTTAGGTTTCACCTTTGCTGCAAACGGTGAGATATATACGGTGTGGATTGATGAGAAGTAATCATTGGACGGCGACAAGTTGTACTAGTGCTTTTAAGTAAAATTGCTTTATGTTAAATTTCAGACAATTTTGTATGTAACCATAAACCAGGTTCGTTCTGTAGCAATAAAGTCAAAAATCTTCTGATGGGAAATCCGGATCACGCTATGGTTAATACTGTGTCGGAAGGAGTGCAGAATTTATCATTTGCGTTTGACGATTCTAAACCGGTCAACATACCTTATTGCAATGGGTAAGTAAAAAGTTCCTCCTAAATTCATGTGATTACTTAAATATTAAATTTACCTTTTGTCAATTTAATAATTTCTGGATTTAAATACTTAACTTTATTGCCTCCATACTTTATATTGGCTTAAAAATCCGTGCACATTAGCCTACATGTGACAAAAGGTAAGATTGGACCTGTTTCCAGCAAGTAAACCTGTTGCGGTCGCTCTTTCACGAGAACCAATTTTAATCTTCCCGGTAAAACCGCTTCAATTTGGGTACCAGCACTGATAAATAGGCACTGCGTGAACACACTAATATTGTCATGACTGCATTAAGTCACTCAAAAACCGCAATTTTCTCGATTATACTTGAATAAAGCAATGGCGGATTTTGTGATGCAAACACGAGAGTCAGGCTGTAAGACATAAACTATTAAGAAATACCGATGTTGATATTTAAATGGGTTTTTTGTTAAGATCCTCAATAACTCGAGTCCGGAGCACAATTTAGCACTCGAACTAATTTGCTGGCTCGACTTGACTTCTCACTTCTCGACAACCCAAGAAACTTTGTTTACAACTATAGCAGTGGTTCCCAAACTTTTTCACTATTTCCTCCAAACGGTCCCTTTGCCGTAATTTCGAGGGCTCGCGGTCCTTAAGCCTGAATGTGTATTTCAGAAAAACGAAATTTGATTGCAGAATTTTAGCTAGTCATGCAAAATAGCGCACAACAATGACCCAAAGACAGTATTTCACATCAGACAAGACAAAAAACATTACGATTGTGCGCGAACAATTGCATTTTTGTTAGTTGTCATGCAATAAACGCTATTGTTTAGCAATGAAGACAGTCGATTCTCACTTTTACTTTGATTTAAACTTATTCAGTGGTACAAACTGACGCCAAATAAGATTATAGAATTACTTCAACCTTTTCGCGGTCCCCACAAAATTGCCTAACGGACCCCTAAAGGACCACGGACCCCAGTTTGGGAACCGCTGAACTATAGCGATGCAACTAAACGCTACAACTTGCTAACTAGCCGAATCAAAAGCTATCTGAGTCCTAATAAAAGATCTAGGAACAAACAAGAATTATAGACTCCAACTTGTAATTTGAAAGTAAACACTAACCAACAGAATCTATAAGTAGCTCTACTTAATTTTAATGTAGACTAGGCTATTTGGGCTCTCCTGCTTTTTGTTATGAGACGTAGGCCTAGAGCTTAGGCTACATAGCGTTTTAAGTAGGATTAGGGGAAAACACAAATTCACACAGGTGATTACAATGAATGACAAAGAACGATACATCCATCAGTGGTACTTGAAAATAATTCAAATGTAAAATATTTGCTCATACAAGATCTGGTATAACGTAAGAATGTAGAAATACTCTAAAATTGCCTGGTGGGCCCGAAGGGGTAGATCTACTAACACAAGAAGTCATGGCACAGGCCTGATAATTTCCGATAAGTGGCGCAACGGAGCATAAGCGTTTGCAATGGTTATAACCCAAGGACCGTGAACCCCAGGTTGTGTTCCGTTGCAAGTAATCTGTTAAAGGCACTGTTTTTGGAGTGACTTGAATGAGATTACTTTAGGCTCGGCCTGGTGTTGCCAAAAAACGACTTTTTCGTTTCGGTTCAAATATTTGCTTTCGGTTGCATAAATAGTACATGAAACATATTGATTTTAAAAAATTGCATCGTCTCATGGAGGGCCTACCATAAAATGCCTTTGTTGCCTGTTTCCAAATACCACGCAGGCCTAGGCTGTGTTCCGTGGGCGAGCTTTGAAAAAGAAGAGCAAACCAAAACTACATTTTAAATTAGGCTAATTATCACTTTAACGTGGTACTTTAAGGCGGCGTTTCATGATATTGATCAAATTCAAAAGAATTAATCGCACAAACCTCCAATGTAGGTCGTTGCAAAGGGTTTCGTAAAAAAAACATGGCACTTTTTTGTTCCGGTTTCGCACGTTTTTACTGCTAGTCACGCTTTATCGATTGCGACTTCTTGCGCAACATTTTTCGACAACGAATGGTACTTGAAGTCTGGAACACGGGATTTCCCGTCATGCAGTATTTGATAGAAAGAGGTGTTTAGACTTTCAGTATTTCGTGCAATATATCGTTTGGCAAGCGAGCTCTTCGCAAAACAAGTAGGTCGGGAATCGGTATGCCAAATGGATTATTTCCACCTGCTGTGTTGTGTCTCGTTTCCTGCGATTTTGCTGTGTTGTAAGTTTGTAACTTGTAATCGATCAGCTGACTGGGTCTGGTTTTGCGATTACAGACAAAGCTGATTATCGTTTTACCGTTATCTCGCATGCCATCTGCGCATCACTCACTCACTGTTCTGTTTTTGTTTATTGAACTACGTTAAAAATTTCACAAATTTTGTTATTGATACAGGAAAGTTCAAAATCGCACAATGACAGAAGAGGCGTTATTAGGGAGCAAAAATGATGGAGATTTATCTCATGTAAAAGCAACTAGAACCGATTTTGGACATGCAGACAGGCAAGTCCAACCAGGCTTGGAACTCAGATTCGAAAATCTCAGTTTCAAAATCAAGGACAAACAAATTCTTGAAGATGTCAGTGGGACTGCTCACCCTGGCAAAGTTATGGCTGTAATGGGACCCAGTGGTAAGTGTATTCCATTTTTGTAATGTAAATTGGTAATGAAGTGCTTCGATAGGACACACATAAAAACTAAGTATACTATTATTCATTATTAGCATACTGGTATATTATGGTTATTAGCATATATGTAACGCCTTGCAAAATAAAATGTGATTAAATTTTTCTAGTTTCTCAAAACTAGGTTGACATTAAAATGTAAAAATCACACTAATACCTGTAACATACAAGTTTTACCAGCACTTAATCGATGAAGGCTTTACACCAACACTTTACTCATCACTGTTTGTCTGTTTATGTTTTAATAAACACAGAAAATTATGTAAACTTTGAAGTTCCACAGTTTGAAAATGCAGAAATTTGGCAGAATTCGTTAAATAAACCTTTGTATGTGTATGTAGAATGAACATATACTGGTGTATTGTTTTAGTTTCATCTTTACCATTCTTCATTAACACTTTTACCAAAAGTTTTGTATGGTTTGAGCAATATACATGTTATTTGTACCCTATTTTTGTAATTTTACTTACCATTATGATAGGAGTCAAAACGAAATGGCAATGATGTTGTTAAAAAATTGCAATAATTTTCATTTTACTAAATATAAATGGTGGATTCAATCATTTATTTAGCAATGTGTTTCAGACATTTTGTAGAATGTGTGTTGTTTTGCAACATTATAGGTTCTGGTAAAACCACATTGCTCAATATTATCGGGGGAAGAGTGAAATGTTCAAACTGCAAGGCAACCATTGGCGGCCAACCCCTCACCAAAAAAACTCGAAGAAAAATTAGCTATGTTTTACAGCAGGACATTTTCTTTCCAAATTTGACTCTTCAACAGACGCTTATGGTGAGTTTAGCATTTAGTTTATTTTTATTCAGCAACTATGAAGCAGTATTAAAAGCGTTTGTTTCGAATCAATTGGACCACAGTTTAGTGCTTTATGTAATAAATAAAATTTTCCAATTGTGTGTCTTTTACAGTTTTGTTTTATTGCAGTTCTCTGCAGAACTGAGACTTCCTGAAAGTATGCCGCTACAGACCAAAAAACAAATTGTTGCTGAACTAATTGAGCAACTAGACATGGAAAAATGCAAACATACCAGTAAGACTTATTTGGCCTATTTACCTTATTTTACGTAAAACTTATGAGTTTATTGATTGCTACTTTTTTTTAGCCCATTGACAGGTTTTGTAAACAATGAAATACATATATGTTTACTTGACTTAGTTTTATATCGATCGGTCTGGATTTACGAAATTAATACTGTATAACCAAACGAATATTGACAGTCATTTGAAGCCAAACCCTTGCTAGGTGACAATGACTAAAAAGTAAACGAGTCTTTGTTACATTTTTGTTAAGTCATCGGGGACAATATGACAAGAGGTTTGTCTGGTGGAGAAAAGAAACGTGCCAACATTGCCAATGAGCTGCTCACCGATCCAGCCGTGCTTTTACTTGATGTAAGTTACCTAATTTAACTTTCCTTTAGAAATGAAGTATTCTTGACCACGGAGGGATAGAAACAAAATCATAGGGTGCATTTATTTGCCTTCAACAATTAATGAGCAAAAATCCTTTCAGGTATAGGTAGGTTATTGTGGCTTTTAGGTATAGCTTAGCCGTAGAAATAAAAAAAACAAACCAAGTCCCCCCCCCCAAAAAAAAAAACAGGTGACTCGTAGAAATGACCCCAGCTTGAACCGACTGTGCAAACAAACCTTGCCCTTTACAAAGACTGCGATACGTCACATATCACGTGACCAAGGCATGTTGGGTACAGGTCGCGGCCGCAAATTTGGCGAACTCCGGCGCTCTTGAATTATCGATCGTTGGTGGTTGGAAGTGAAACGGGTTTGTTGCGCATGCCTTGTTATGCGTACGTGACTATCTATAGCATTTCACCGGGTCGCTGACTGCATTTTGAATGAAGAACAGAATTTCTAGTGCCTATAGTCTAAACACCCGCTTTGAAATGTTTTAGTTGACTTCAATATTCCATGTAAAGTATGCATCGAAAGCGTTTGTTAAATTGGAAAGTTATTGTTTGAATATTGCATTTGTACGCGCAAGCCTTCGCTTGATACACCAAAACCTTTCAAGCCAACATAATTGTTTCAAAACTAATATTGTTCGCGCGTTCTAGCCTAAACCCGCTTGACAGTAAGGGCACAGTAGAACACCATTCACATTTCTATTGGAGAGTTCTCGAGTTTCATTAAACTCTTGTGCCCCTGAACTGAGTTGATATGCCCAAGGCAACCATTGTAAGCAGCTAAATTCGGGGAGAGCTGAAGCAAAACATCAGTTTCCTCATGATTATCCGTGCGTAGATACTTGTAAACAAGCAACGGGGTAACCGCAAACTTGATGGCGCTTGGACTGCAACGGGAATAACCACAGCCGAACGACGGTGCCATGTATACTTGTGTCTTTTCGCGATATTTAGTCCGATTACACTGCAAGAAGCGTGCAACTGTGACTTTGTTAAATGTTCTGGGCTGTTTCCGATCGTGACTTCTTTTTGCGCACAACTCATAACACGAACCGGAATCGATGGAAGTTGCCTTCGTTCCAGAAACAAATGTACCTTCCGGTTTTTCGCCATCGAGTGTATTAATGAATTATACAAGTTGTCCTTGTATAAATGTACTTTTCATTTTACTGGTTTGAAAACCAAGCATCCGAAAAATTACGTGAGAGCATAGCTACGCCATCGTGAAATGTTTAAATAGTCAATTACACTGTGATTGTAGTAAAAATGCTTCCTTTTTTACAGGAACCAACATCAGGCCTAGACAGTAGCACGGCTTATGCTTTAACCTTGTCTTTAAAGAAGTATGCTGTGCACAGCGGAAAGACTGTGATGATGACCATTCATCAACCATCCATTCAAGTAAGCATTTTTGTCACATCACCATTTTTTGTTAGTTTCGAAATTTACAGAGCGATTTGAACTTTACACATGAGCCCATTGTGATTTCCAGTCCTCTGTTAAGAGTAACCTTTTTGTTTCGCAAGCGTCTGACGTGCGTCTGTCTTGGTATTTGTTTTAATGACGTTGCGAATTTTGCTGGCCAATACACGGTCAACGTTCAACTATACCTTTAAGCGCTTACTAGTCGCTAAGTAGATAGAATGTTTGTTTTCAATATTCACTTGAGTTTAAAGCTGTGAATTGGGGTTACCGATATACGGGAAGTCTGTCACTTATGTAAATATTCGGTCTCAAATTTTCGTGCAACTACCACGCAACGAAGGGATATAAACATACACAAAGCGTTTTGCGAATTCATGTCCCTAAGCGGCTTAACACGTCACGCTGCTGACGTGGATGTGGTTCCCGATTTGGTAATCCCAGTCATACCGTTTGTTGTCTGTTACACAACCTGTGGAATCAGGTCTTTTGAACGTGCGCAAACATACTTGCATTCATTTTGTGGTTTATATAAAATACAATCTGTAAAATATAACTTTTTACTGTGTGTTTGCTCATTCAAACAATTCCAACGAGCAATATTCTTTTTTTTTCTTTAAAGCTGTTTAAATATTTCCTAGAACGTTTCCTGCTAACTATATGCAGTATGTTGAAACTTGTTTTAATCGACAGTGACTGAGTGCTGCGTGTATGTTTTGCCATTCAACCTCCTTAAATCCAGAAATTTTAGGCTTGTAATAACAACACAATCGTTTCTTTCTACAGATGTTTGTTCAGTTCGACACTGTGCTTCTGTTATCGGGAGGTCAAATTGCGTACTACGGATCACCCAAAGATGTGCTGCCACTGTTTAATGAGCTCGGCTACAACTGTGATGTAACAAGATACAACCCTGCTGACTTTATACGTGAGTCGTGTGTGGTCCCGTCGTGAAGCAGTGTTATACTGGGGCTGGCAAAAATTGGAGGCATTTCAAACGATTGCCAAGTTTTACTGCTAAAGTTAATGTGATATTAAAAATTCCACCTCTTTATGTTTAAAACTGGATCAAATGTCAGGTATTGTACAAATGACATGTTCTGTTTGTACTGAAAAGTTTTGCTGATTTTAAATTGTCGGAACTTGATGCAGCAAGATACTTCTCGCACCAGCAAATGATATGATGCTGCGTACAGCCACTGTTTAAACAGGAGTGTTTTACGAAGCACTCTACACGATTTCCTCCTGTTGCGCAACATTCACTTTAATTGGTTTCACGGATGTTGCGCAACCAAGAATGTTCGCAACTGAAAATGCGACGTTTTGAATTTAATCGTTTGTTTCAAACTTAAATGTTACGCTGACCACTTTTGTGCGGTCAGCATTTTATTTACGTTAAACCCAGTAACATTGTTCACAATGCCCTTTCTAAGTAACTTGAATATGTACGTGTCATTATGAAGGGAAATAGGAATTTGTGCGATACAATAAGCTACTTGTATATTTTTCTCATACATTTTCTCCATGCAGTTGATATTGTAAAATCTGGTGAGGACGCTTCAAACAAGTTAATAAGTGCCAGCAACCGGAGAAGACTCACCGAGGTGGATTGTCCAATCCTGAAATCAACAGTCAATGCTTTTGAGGCAAAACTATCTGGAAAAGGTTGGTTCGATTCCTACGAACGGTTGTAAACTAATTATGGGTCCCCTTCCCTGAAGGGGACACATATTGTTTTTGTCTATATTTTTTTTTTCTTTTTTTCTTTTTTTCTTTTTTTCTTTTTTTCTTTTTTTCTTTTTTTCTTTTTTCTTTTTTCTTTTTTTCTTTCTAACGCAGATTTGTTCCCACGTTTTGGTCAAGAAAGAATGGTTCAAACTTTTTCAAATTTACACACATTACAGATATTGGTCTAAAGATGGTCCATGTAAATTTTGACCCCATTTGATCCCTTGGTTCACCCACAGCCCCCCAAAACGTGAAATTTTTAGCGCGGCTATTGTTCCCACGTTTTGGTCAAGAAAGAATGGTTTAAACTTTTTCAAATTTACACACATTACAGATATTGGTCTAAAGATGGTCCATGTGAATTTTGACCCCATATGACCCAGAGGTTCACCCACAGGCCCCCGAAACATAAATGTGTCTAACGCTCGTTTGGTCAAGAAAGACACTGTAGGCAGAAGTACCAAGAGAGTAACTCACTGGTTTACGATAGCGGGAGGGCTCAGCTTGACGTCGGACAGACGTTTTACGAGACGTGGTTTCAGTGATTAGAAATCAGCTGTTTTGCACAGCAATGCTATGTCGTTTTATTAAGTTATCACTCACATTTTTAGTTTTGGCGAAGGTTTCACACCTATGACGTGATTTAAGCCTAATAAGCGTGCTTCGGTTTTGTATAAGTCAAGAAAAACTTTGTTAATAAAAGTTAAGATGAAAAAATTAACTTGACTTTTTTGCCAAATAAGTTTTTTTTAAATGCTCGCCGTCAGGTTGGCCGCCGCATGATCACGGGTTACTTAAGGTCAACTAGTCCGTATTACAAACACAGCACAGAACTTTTTTCAAAACGTAGCGTTTTTTTGACAATCAATTAAGGAGTCAATACTCAAGGCATGTATAAATTAGGCTTAACAGTATTGTTGAACACGAATGACGGCGTGCTATTGAAAACGGTGTCAAAAGGTCAAACAGTCGTTTGGCGTGTGCACCCTGAGAGGTTACTACAGGTCAATGGTACTCGTTTTGCGAAACAAAGTTAAATGAAAAACAATTTGTTATGTATACACTTGTAGCAAAATGCTTTTTAATTTAAAGTGTCTGTAACACCACTGTTACAGCTTTCTAAAAAAAATTGTGTTCAAAACCCGACCTTGAAGGACTATATCTGGGTCAAAGCAAGAGATTAGATTTAAGTATTTGTTACGTTTTTTTAATTTTGTAATTACATGACAATAATAGTGCAAAAAGAATACGAACATTTTTTTTTTATTGTTGGGTTAATGCTTTCTAAAAATTTGTCCTTAAGAATGTAAAAACCACCGCAACATTTGTTTACTGTAAATCCGCACAAACGCGCGTGTGGGGACCCATCAGTTTTTGTTTACAAAAACAATCATATGTGTAGATCAAATGATGTGTATAGTTAATTGGTAAATATCGTATAGAATATATAAAATGGAAGTATATCAGAAAGCCACTCTTCTAGTTTGCTTTAATATAATGTAGCGGGAAGAGAATTTACATAGAACTTGTTTAAAACTGCAAGCGTGTTCGAATTTTTATATTTGTGACAACTTTTTACAGATGAAGTGGTAGTTATTCGGGACTCACCAACCACTGTTGAGGATTTGAATGACAACAACTCGATCCCGATGAGCAAAATACCTGACAGCGAAAACCAACTGAACGGGGATCGACACGTATCACGTGATACAGCCGAGCCAATGAACGGTGAGTTCTTTGTGTCTGATCTGCAAATAAGTGTGTTATGTGGTTTATCGTCGAATGCGAGGAGCTTCAATGTCGATGTTTATCTCTTGGTAAACATGCATACTTTCATATTTTTGCTAAACGGGGATTACCTTGGTTAACAAATTATGGAAAAAATTAAGAATCGGGTTTACGTGTTTGTGTGTTTGAAGGTAAGTCGACATGTGCTTGCTCTAACTTACAGGTTACTCTTTTAAAAATATAAAACAGATATTTAAACAGGAAAATGTCCTTTTGCAGGTCACGCTACAAGTATAGAAAGTCGTGCTCCCAGCAATAATTCACTTGACGAAGATGAAAAGAGGTGGCCGACGTCATCACGCAAACAGATTGCTGTCCTCGCGGTGAGAAGTTTCATCCAGGGAAAGTAAGTGTCGTTTTTGTATGGCGTATTGTTATCCTAAATGTATTATGTTCATGACAGTGGTTTTAATAAGCAAATAATAATTTTGCCATTCTGTTTATCTGTTTCCGACTTTTGTCTGTCTATTAAGACCAAAATTATTCTAAAACTGTTACTATCAACAGTAGATTTGGCTTTGTTGAAAAGTTTTGAGTTTTAAGATGATGAGGTTTTATGCTGCTTAAACTTGAAAAAGATAAGGATCACATTGTATTAATTTAAAATTAATGTTTTTCAAATGAAACTTGCTGATAGGTTTTAGTCCTGTTAAATTAAAGATACCGATCTTAAAAGCCGAAATCCGTTCGTATTTTATCGTTACAATTTCTCCATTATTCTCCTTTCCTCTGCAGCTAAACCACATCTCATACACATACGGACCAAAAACCATAACACAGATTTTTTGAGCGATTATTTTACATTTCTGTTTATCTCTTAGATATCGCTATCTGTCAACGCTAAAGTTCATCAAGACGTTCGGAGTGGCGCTGATTTGTGGTCTTGTGTGGTGGCAAGCCGGTAGGGGAGAGATTCAAGAGAGTGTGGTCGTCGATCTTACGTCTGTCCTTTTCTTCGTCAACGTTTTTAACTCTTTTAACTCACTCTTCGACGTGCTTGTTGTGTGTAAGTATTTATAATGACTCGAGCTGGAAAGATGTTGAGTTTGGTACTATTGCATATAATGCTCACATAAACGATAATAGTCAATAGATTATTATCTTTGATCATTGCTTTGGTATCTTAAAGCAAACATGTTTACTAAAATTTGCCTTTTTTGCAGTCCCAAGCGAAAGAGAAGTTGTGAATAAAGAGCGTATGGGCGGGTCGTACCGTTTATCGTCCTACTACATTGCAAAGACCATAAGTGAAGCGCCATTGACGATAGTGCTACCAAGCATATCTACCGTGATTGTGTATTGGATGGCTGGACTCAATGGTTTCAACGACATCTGGGCGTTTTTCGGTACATGGCTCGTCATGATACTTGTCACATTCACTGCCCAATCATTAGGTACGTACGATTTCTATTAGTTGTGTTGAGCATTTGGTTTTGTGAGCTTCGTAGACAAGATGTTGCTTTTACCTTATGTCCCAAGTGATGACGCATTTGCGGGAATCTCAGTCATGTTTTACGGCCAATTCCAACCTTCGCCAAGCATTCTATTTGAAAGGGTTGATGCTTATGACATCCTCAAAATCTGCATGTCACGTTACCTTAAATCTTCGTCAGCATTTTGTGGTGTGTCATTGCACGATCGACAAATATCCTTCCAACATGTGACGTATTAGTCAACAAATCTTATCGGAAAAAACGATAAAACGAATGCTGCTAGCTACACTGGGCCGTGAGAAACCGATATAATTAGGTCAAACGTCGGAAACGCCAAAGCTAAATTTACTACCTGCCCTACGTAACGTTAGCAGAACTGTTACCATTGTTTGTTCAATTTTGTTTGTTTTGGTCGATAGCTTTTGTGCTGTTTACTTGCTTCGCTTGTTTAATTTATTATCCAACATTAGATCTGAAGCCTGGGTAAGATCGAGACTGACAATCAAACTGCGCTTGCAAATAGCTATTTAAAAATATATTCGCCTATAAATTCAAGGCTATTCCAGGAATTCTTAACCAGGGTTTAACAATCCTTTCGGAGATTTTTTTATAAGGGATTGAAGAGCGACCTCAAAATCATGCAAGAGCTTTTCCTTTTCGAAGTAGTTCAAATTTAAAAATATAATAGTTATAACAACCCATATGATATTACAGGAATGTTCGTAAGCACGGCGACAATGGATTTTGAACACGGTTTGGTGCTTGCCATATTCCTTATGATCTCATTCATGCTTCTTGGTGGATTCTACGTGAAGAACATTCCACCGTGGTTGAGTTGGATGGCTTACCTCTCGCCCATCTACTTCTCATGGTCTCTTATGCTTCTTCTCGAGTTCAACTCAGATACCAGAGTCTTGTAAGTCCATGTTTATGTTTAGCTAGTTTGAATAGCAAATTAAGAAGTGAATTTATTGCTAAAACTGGTTCAAGTTTCGTTTCTTTCCCTGTAACTTTTAATTAGGGGACAACATGTTTTGTGGTGTTACAAAGAGTTACACGGGATGTTAATGTCACGCAATTGACTCTGTGTTTGGTTTAGAACAATGCTTGCATGAAACAAACAATGTCCACGCCCTGCCCTGACATAAAAAAAGCAATTTATTTTAACAAATGATTTTTTTAGATGCGACAATACAACTAGCGCCTTCGAGTCTTGTGTCAGCACTCCAGAGCGAAATTCAACCGGCTATGTGCTCTCTAGCGACATCCTGCAGTCAAACTCTGTCAATGATCCTGCCTGGGTTTGCGTTGTATCTCTGTTGGCTATGTTAGTCGGGTTCCGTGTTATTGGTTACATCATGCTGCGTCTTTTCCACAAGCCTATCGTTAAATAGTTCCTTTGCCTAATTTATTCTCTTTCTCTACTCATAAGAGGGTCGTTTATCGCGGAGCTTCTGGTGCTTTGTTTTGTGTTCTTATGTTAGATAACGTGCTTTGTACTCCGAAGGAATACGATGAATGACTTAGTACAATTTTTTGTATTTAATTATCAGTATGGAGCCTCGCCACACCTCACCTTATACACAGGTGCAATCTTCTTTCTAGTAGCGATTCCATTTTTCTTTCCCTTTCCTGCGGTTCTGCAATCCGCTACAATACAAGTGATTTACTCAACAGCATTTTTCGTCATGACTATTTTTACTGGACTTGGTGACAAAAAGCCATATTTTCATTGAGATTGTGAATCTACAGGTTTTTCATCAGCATTTTCGCCCCTAGTTCAAGCCTTTATAAGCTGGGTTTGATTACTTACTGCGGTCCCTATTGTTGACCAGGTCGTGCCTATGCTAGTGGCATACGGACAGAAGAAGAAAGCTTTCGTAATATGAATAAAGCATATAGCTAAGAAAGCTAGTACGTCTGACCTGACTTGTTTAAACATTCTTATAACACAACGTGAATATGCACAACGGCCAGTATTTTGGGCGAAAAAAAAATACGTAATATATAGGCGACCGCCTTTTCACAGTAGAATGGGGTTGTCAAAAGAAATTTTTAGTTGCAGATCGGTATGTACACGATTGTTTCATGGTCACACGAGGACGTTAAAACAGATAGTAATTGTTTTGTGCAAAAGTGCGAAACGATGATTTACTGCAAATGTTAACAGCTCCGGCAAAATGCCGCTGCAAATGTAAAGTAAAAATCAAGCTTGTTTGTTATGAAATAAATAGTATTGTTTCAAATAATACGTAGCAGAAATTCAGGTAATAAAACGAAAAGCTAAGATAGTTTTGCATTACGGAATTTCGGGGCCGAAAATGGAGTTACTCAACATTGCAGCCATCATATCAGATTCCAAAATGTGCGAGGATTTGACCCATCCTGAGGGAGGCTGGCAACCAGCATTAGCGCGAAAGAAGCTTATGAATTATTAAGGATGAACGGTCACTAAGTGAGGTTTGATTGAAAATATATTTATTACTAACAAAACTGCCCAAATTACGAGTTGTTTAGCTCAAATGTTGGCAAATATATCGACGTGTTGGCAAACTGTAAAACGTAGTCAGTTTTTATAATAAACGGCGATATTATCGTGAAAAAGTTATTAAGAACATACATATGTGTTCGTAGTGCTGTCAAATACTGCACGTTTGATATGGCGAAAAAAACTACTAAGTAAGTGCTAAAACCTGACGTACACTCGCTGGCAAGTAAAAACAAAAAATAAAATTCTCTGTACAAGTCATGGTCAATAAATTTGCAAAGCAAAACCGTGTAGTCCGATGGGCGGCAATTCTACCGGGTGAGTATTTTTACAAACAAAGTATTTAATATGCCATCAGACAGAGTGATCGACTTTCGACATGAAACGTTTTACGGTAACAACCACCGCGCTGCAACCGTACGCCCTTCTGCCTTACCAGGAACATTCGTTAAAGATGAGGAACGTATCGGCCAAGCAGGAAACTTAACAGGAACTGAAACTTGGAAAACAAAGGTCGGCCCAGGACATCTCTTATTGCTTTTCGCGGACAAATTGGGAATCTTTCAAAACACCACTAATAATTTCATCAGTGTCATGCATCACAAGGTCGATAGCAGCACTTGTGTTGATCATTTCACGGATCGCTTCACTGGTGTCCTCAATGACACCATCGATGTTAAAGACCCGCGACGGTGATAAAACTGACGAGGGCGACAGAACTGATGAACTGCAGTTCCGCCGATCTTCGTTGGCCTTGTCCTTATCCCTCTGTGTCTTGTCTGCCGTTTTCGCAACCAGCAGTGGCTCAGCCTCGCACCCTTTTGATTTTTCATCTTTGCTCATGCCTGGAAGGAGATTGGATTCGCGGTAATTTTCCTGCAACTCCTTAACCGACTGGCAGTCACCACCTGTGGAATTGTCTTTTATTTTTTCGATCCGCTCACTTTCGATAAAACCTGGTAAAACCGCATTTGATTTTACATTATCGTCTATCGCAGATCCAGCTTCGCTTTCATACACCCCTTGCGTATTTGAAGTGTTGGCTGCTGAACTGGGCAATGTGACTGTGGCATCGATTTGTGAGTCGAAGCTGCGCTCTTTAATCATTTCTAACATCGGCGTTTTTGAAATGAGGCTCGTGGTAGCGTGCTGTACTTGCCATGGTGAGTTATATGACGATAAACCATCAGAATCCGGCAAGTTGGAGCCAATCAGCACTGCACCAGATTGGCCTATATCTTCTGCAAATGCACAAAAGTTAGCTACTCATGAGTTGAATAGTATATAGGCTACCGAAATCTAATTATTCCTTTTATAAACGGTTTTTGAGGTCGTTTAAAACGCTACAGAACAAAAATTTTGTGTTTGGTTCTAGCCCTCGTTTGCATATTCAACCTGAGCCGTTTACCTGCCCGATTTTGTCTTGTAAAAAATATATGTCACAGTTGCACACAGAACAACTTACCACTAGGTGCGCTCAGAACAACTCCAGTGTCGTCGGACGATGCTCCTGTACTGGCGTCCAAGCTTACAAACGAGTCAATCGAATCATCGTTGTACACTCGGCCTCTAAAGAAAACTCCGTGATGGGCTGGCGTGGTGTCACTTTCGCACGGCCTTTCGGAATTTTCCCTTAAGGCGACACACCCGTCTTCGCAGGGCAGTTGGGATGCTTCGTTGTAGGTCGGTGGACTGTTTCCTACAATTTTGGATTCCATTGTGGAGCCCGGTAGCATCGCAGGGTCATCATGAATTGTGCTTAAATCGTAACCGGAGTCGAAATCTTGATGTTTTTCGGAGTTAGCTTTGCGCAGACGATTGCGCCTCCTAGCAGTTGATGATTTACACATCCCTGTTTCGATAGGTGGCGAAATGGTAAACATCTTATCTTCACGACCAGTTTTTTCCGAACTTTTTCTCAAATCGTCGTATGATTTTGACTGTACCGTACCTGGTTAATAACAGAAATAGATTTATGATGTTTCGTTATACAAATTGGTCTGTCACAAACATTAAAATTACTTGTTCATTAAAAAACATTTAAAAAAAATTACGTCAAAATTAACTTGTTTTTAATATTGTACACTTCGAAATTGTTTGTTCTTCAAACCATCAAAATAAAATTTCAATGTTTAACCTTTTGATCTGTTGTTCTGATTTTTATTTCTCTGCTCACTGCTGCCTCCGTTTTCTATCACAAAGTTGCCCTTTGTCTGCATGTCGGGTGAACGGGGGCGCGCGGTAATGGCTCTGTTGGTTGGGGACGAACTGTCAACGTCGATTATACACAGATCGTCTTTACGCTGATCTGGTTTCACGTCGGGGAAAACATTGTCTTCTGTCGGTTCGTCGTCATGTGTGTGAAGACTTCCATTTGATCTAAACGTAATAGATTTGCCTTCATGTAAACTTACTTTGAGCGGCATTCAGTAATTTTAGAAAAATGCCTGTGTTTGTTACATGTATGATATCTTAAAGGGATCGCAAAAGCATCCATTGCCACATGGGTGTGTATTATTCGACGATTGGTAACTTTGAGTAGAGTAAAATTCTTGCTTAAAATTTGAATAAAAGCGGTTGGTCATGTTGCACACCCAAAAGTTATTTTTAAACAAAATTTGTACCTAGATTTGTTGTGAATTTCCATGTTAATTCCACCATTATGTTCAGTATCGTCTTTCCCTTCATTTGAATCGTCATCATCAACCGACTAAAAATGTTAAATAAAAACGTTTGGCTATCATGTTTGCCAATGAATTTCGCAAAATGTATCTTTGTATAGTTCAGAGAATGTTTTTGTCTGTTAGATTGTAACCTGAAAATTTTGCGTATCAGCTTTCCTATAATCTCGAACAGGTGTCAGAGAAATTATTTATGATTAAGGTATGGTCGATACCACGTTTGGCAGACAATTTTAGAAATAAAATTGTACGGCATTGATAAAAAAAGTGCCCAGTATCCTTTAAAACACGTTTCAATGCAGTAAGAAATTTATACGATCATCGATCTAAAAGAAAATAAAACTAAAAAACCGTCCAGGTAACAACCTGCCATCGATTTTTGCACATGTGCAAGCACACATCCACCAGCTGTATTTCAGTGACATACCTTGGCAAAGACATCTCGCAAATTCATGGTGACGATACTGCCGTTTCGCTTGGCGCTCTCGAGTGCCTCGCGGCGTTTTAAGGCTTTTTCCTGGCGTTTTTGCTCCTTGTAGAACTCAGAAAAGTTGTTGACAATGATGGGAATTGGCAGAGCAATCACGAGCACGCCGGTTATGCAACAAATACCGCCGACCAATCTACCTGCGAAACGAAATTTGCGATTGAAATTACGAAATTCAAAATATTTATGTCAACATTATTCATATGGTTATTATGCAAAACAATGTTCGTTTCTTCCAAACTATTGTGCAGCATGAACCAAATTTCATGCCTTTCAAAAACTCTACATTGGTTTGCGGTGAACGTCATGTGACCGTAGCAAAAACTTGGGCCGAGTAGGTAACCTAGCAACTAAACAATTCATTATTTGTGGTTAATATGTTTAGGCAACAGAAACCAAAGCAAAAAAGTGACCGTTATATTGTACTGTATGAAAATGCAATATATTATGCACCAACAAAAAACAATCATACCTAACGCAGTTTTCGGCGTAATGTCGCCATACCCGACTGTTGTCATGGTGATTGTTGCCCACCAGAATGACGCAGGAATACTCCGAAATTGCTCCTTATTTTCGATTTTTTCCGCAAAGTATGCTAAGCTGCAATAAAAAAGAAAAGCTGGTATCGTGTGTAGTTATCGCGATGAATCAGAGATGAACAGAGATTTTAAGCATTAATGTTTGCCTTATCAAGCCACAAATCCGGATGCATAACCTTTATCGGGACATCTCTATGGAATTGTGGCGCTTGAGCGACGATAAAATACTTTGACCAATGTTTTTCTAATTCAAACCAAATGTTTTGTAAATTATATTGTCAAAATATTAGGTAAGTTAATTATCTACAATGGGCTTGTAGTTGAGAAAATTACTTCGCAAATACCCCTTAAATTTTTGATGATCTCTCAGGTTAGGTTGTGGTTTATGTGATCTTCTACGTTAAGCATGTTAATTTTAAAGAAAAAATAGGTTTGGGATTTCTGAAAAAACATCGGTTGCCTGGTCAATTCTCTAAACTCAAGAATTTTAGGTTTTTCCCATATTGCCGCAACGCGACATATAACTTCGCCTAAGCAAATACTTTCACATTTTTTAAGTAAACCAGAAAACTTGTATACACCCAAAACGTCTTAAACAATTTTTTTAGCACACAGAGCCTCCCCGGTTGTTGTTTTGCTTTAAAACTAGAAAACAAAACAATAGCAGCTTATCACTATAGCGGTAACATACCTTGAAAACATCATGATCCCGATAGCTAGAAACAACATAAGAAGTCCAAGTTCGTTGTAACTTCTCCTCAACGTGAAACCGAGCGACTGGAGGCCCGTAGAATGTCTGGCAAGTTTCAGTATTCGCATTATACGCATGATCCGAAAAATTTGAACCACGCGGCGAACGTTCTGGAACTGCAGGATCTGACTGCTTGACTTGGTCAAGAAGATCGTGATGTAATAGGGTAAGATAGCTGGAAGTAAAACAACATATAATTGCAGTATTTGAATCAGTTTTTTTTTTCTTTTATCAGATTTATACAACCATAATGGTTTCATCTAAAGAAATTAAGAAAGAAGACTTAATACGACTACACAAAACCAACCTAAAAGATCAATGATGTTAAGTGGTCCTTTGAAGAACTTCCACTTGTTTGGTGATGACATAAACCGCAGAAGATATTCCATCGTAAACCAAGCAATACAAACACTTTCGATGTGCGCGAGCTGTTCATTGTCATCACCGTTAGCTAAAAAAAGGTTTTAATTCAGCTTGTGTGTTGTCAGTAAAATGATTGAAGTCATGTTAAAACAAAGGGTGGGGTAGAGAACATAGATCTGTTCCAGTTTGTATCTGTATCCGTATTTAAATCTTAATATTCCTAGCTTAAATGCTTGGTATTTTTGAACCTTTCTATTTGATTGATTAAAACCTTTAAACAAAACAGACATAGTGAGCTCTGTGTTTAATTGCATATGTTGTCTGCTCAACTGGAAGGCAATACTAAGTACAATTTGAAAAAGCTGATATGAAGTGTTTGTTGAAAATCGGTAGGTACACAAGCCCAGCAACATAAATTGACTGCAAGGTTTAGCACAGATGCGCCAGGTGCTGCAACTACACAATAATATGTAGGATTAATAACAAAGACTTGTCGTGGGTTGACATCTCCAACATGCAATCAAGCATAAACTGCAGCAACCATGTGCATCCTGTACAATGCACATCAGCACTTTTATGGTGACTGACGTTTTAAATCATTGCGTTTCCTGCTCAGACTGTGACATGCGGTCAATAGTAAATACTGTGTGTTTTTTGACATACTTTGTAGTTCTGGCAATGTGTTAAGAGTGAGAGCGACTGTTGATAGAACGATGAATAGAATCGACAGGATTGCAATAACCTGTAATCAACAAAAATAATGTAGTCTACGGATATTACTGGTATATATCAATAACTACTCGTGTACATTGCTTTGCACAAGCGCAAAGTAACCACAATGTAGTACATTCTTGTTGGAACATTACCTTAGCGGCAAGAGAAGAGTTTGGTTTCTCCATCAGATCCCAAATCTTCTTTCTTCTCTCCGCGCAACACATTCCACGAAAATCGTCGCCCTGGCGCTCTCGCATCGCTTCAGCTTCCCGCCTGCAATGAGTAGACAACATCAATTTTAGGTTAAAAGCTTTTAGGTTATTAGTTACTTGCTAAACCTGATAACACAGATACAGTTTGTGCAAAACTATGCGTATTGCTACAAGAATTTTAAAAGATATGGTATACCATAGAAGATATATCTTCTAAAATAAACGCATCGTTTCCTTAAAACAGTCATTATCAAAGCGCAGTGAATTAACATCACAGTTGTAATTGCTGTTTCGTCTGGCCACAAACATTTCTACATTTGATGTGTATTGCCATCAGAAGGTTGCCTTAAGGCTATAACTGGACAATGGATCAAGAAAGATTCCAAGGTAAAGAACTCAAGTATATAATCAACAAATGATTGTGAAAATGATGGATGATTAGCAGAATGTTTATACTTTTAAAAATTAAAAATGTTTGTACATAACGTTTGACTTTATTCTTTATGACCGCAAAGCTTTATTGAAGATGATGTTGAATCAAGTTCGCTTTTGTAATCAAGGTTGGCTTTCGAGGCCGCAATATGCTGGTATTTTGCGGAATCGGTCACCGGGTTTATATGTAATACAGTTCAATTCTCAACATGTCACCGCAGCACGTCGCGCTAATTAGGTTAATATCGTACCCGCGACAGCTCGATTCGTTTCGGGCGCTGGGTGAAGTGGAAAAGCCAATTGTGCGTAGGCCATGTGGGCTCAGTGACCCGGATTGAGATTACTTAGTACCAACGAAAATCGATTGGATTATATATGGATGCAAAAAGGCAAATTCAACTAATGTTTGGCCACATTGCTGTTGTTTTAAACAATCACCCTAAAATCAATGATTATTCCTGACAACCTCAAATTGCTGCGTGTTTTTTTGTGTGATGCTTAAAACCACAGATACCACAAGGGCGGAAAATTTATTGAGCAACACCTAAACTAAATTCTGGTTTATTTTGTACATTCGTGCACATAACCATTACAGAAAGTAAATTGAACAACCGTGTATAATTTTGCTTCCACTTATGGTAAAACAGCGTTATGACAAATATATTTACAACTGCACACACACCCAAAAAGGCACCAATTATAGTTTGTGAAAAAGAGGTACAGCCTATTAGGGTTGGTTTTTCAGAGTGATGGGTATATACTGACCTTAGCTCCTCCAAAATTTGCTCTTTCTTCTGATGATAACGAGCTAAAAAAACAAAGAGAACTCGTTGATTAAAGTCATTATGCATGTTGATGTATTGAACTCCATCTGATATCACTTGATTAGGTGAAAGTCTTTGGGCCATGTCATTCTCTTGACGTCAAACCTGTCTCCAGCAAGATCATATTGGCCCATCTTAAAAATTACCTAGTTCGGTTGCTCATCGGTGTGGGCACATTATCCTCGAGGGGGCAATGCATTATTTATAAAAGTGCATAAAAAATTCGACACTTTCAAAAAACGAGGTTTTCTGAAGGGATAATATGGAAAAAACTAAATTTGCAAACAACCTTTATACTTAAATTGTTTAAAGTAAAATCGAAAGCCGAAACAACCAAGCGCTGCATGGCGGCCTAAAACGTTGACATCAAGAAAAGCACAACAAATGCCAAAGAGCTTTTGTGCGTTTGGCAAACATAAAAACGCAAATGCACTTATCTCTTTAATTATTTACACAAAATAATCCGAATCTTTAAGCGAAGTTGGTTGTATAACGACTTAAACCAGCGGTTCCCAAACTGGGGTCCGCGGTCCTTTAGGGGTCCGTGAGGCAATTTTATAGGGGGACCGCGAAGCGGGTCAAGTAATTCTATAATCTTATTTAGCGTCAGTTTGTGCTACTGAATAAGTTTAAATCAAGAGAATTGAGAAATCGACTGTCTCCATTGCTAAACAATAGCCTTTATTGAAAGGCAACTATCAAAAATGCAATTGTTCGCGCACAATCGTACTGCTTTTTGTCTTGTCTGTAATGTCACAAGCTGTCTTTTATAGAGTTTAGATCATTATTATGCGCAATTTTGCATAACTAGCGAAAATCCTGCAATCAACTTTCGTTTTCCTGAAATGCACATTCCAGCTAAAGGACCGCGAGCCCTCGAAATAATGGCAAAGGGACCGTTTTGACAAAATAATGAAAAAGTTTGGGAACCACTGACTTAAACGATCCCGAAGGTGCTTAAACACGACACATTATCTTGTGGATTGAATGTCGCCGAATTTTTATGTAACAAAATTGCAAGAACCTTACCTTGACAGCAGGATTCAATATAAATGTCATCGATGCCCCAATAGTCAAGTTCTGTGCTAAATGCGAGGGCACAGATGTCTTCAGGCATGTGAAGTTTTCCAGTTCTAAGACAAACAGTTTTGAAACGCGACATCAATCAAAAAATATTTATGTTTAAAATACCACTGCGTCCATATAACGAAAAGTTTCAAAACTGTATGTGCAAAAATGTCATAGAGTCAAAGTTTGATCTTAAAATGCCAAAAACTGAAAACAATGATCCACGAAATTCCGAGTTCGCTAAGCGGAACAGATAACTGAAAAAGGTGGGGAGAATGGTCATTTCTCTGTCCCGTTCTGTTTAAGCGAAAATATCGAATACACCTGCACTTTAAACCTATTAGGCGTGTGTTTGCCTTTTCACAGCACCTATCTTTAGCGAAGAATGTCTCACAATTGTTTTACATGCAAATGCGCTATTTCAGAGACTAAAGCAACCTTGATTCTTCTGGGGTAAAAAAGTGTACAGTTATTCGCTTTGGGAAGTTTCCTGATCGATAGTAGGTGGGATGCCACTAGAGATTAGGGATCAGATCGACTAGCGGCCTAAAAAGTGACGCACGCGTTTGTGGATAGCAATTTTGCGGAATTTCAGTTTTGACGTACTCGACGTTTGTTGCGCCAGTCACCAGAAACGCTTCGTTGAAAACCCGTTCGTGCCTATGGTTGAAAACAAAAGTTTGTAACATCATTGAAGTGTTGCTTATTTCTCTTAGTTTCACCCTGGACCTGCACGTTTGACGCAGTTGATAAAAAAAAATTTAAAAAAGGTTTCGAAATAACACGCATTTCAGAACATATCCCTCCGTACATTATAGCATATCTGACTTGACATTTTAAGATGGTTTAAAATGACTGTTTTCTAAGCATGACAGCATGGCCCTATTATGATTTGGCACGACGCAAATTAAACGTTGCCGCAGTGGTCTTTGCGTAACGTACTGAACGCATCCGAATTAGCAATTAAACTCTTCAGATGAGTGACGCAGAGTTGCAAGTCGGGCCGGGCTTTTCGGGCCGGGTTCGGGCCGGGTTCGGGCTTAGGTATTTGTGAGAAAACGGGCTTAAAACGGGCCTGACTTTACGTTCCGTGTCCGCCATTTTTTTAAATAAAATCACTGAGCTAAGTAACAAGTCTCTGGCTTTGACCTAATGCCCACCCTACTCTAAAAAATATTGTTTACGCCATTGTCTACTATTGTTCATTGTGTTTGTTGTCTTTCTCTTTTTTCTTTCTCGTCCTTTGTTGCGAGGCTTTCGTGGATAGGCCTGTTAATCAAAATTTCGGGCCTAAACGGGCTTCTCAAAAACGTTTCGGGTTCGGGCCGGGCTTCGGGCTTATACTTTCGGGTTCGGGCCGGGTTCGGGCCGGGTTCGGGCTCAGATTTTGGGCCCGCTTGCAACTCTGGAGTGACGAAAACAAATGGTTTTGTTTGTGACCTAGTACGACACTATATAACCTTAGTACGTTTTGATTGATCACATAAACGTGTGGTAATATAGTATGTTGCTGTAGCTAGGGGAAATACGTTTCACGTTTAATCAATCAAAGGATGTTTAGCGATTTGACATGAGCACCATGACAAGTGCGTCTTTTCAAAGGAGCAAAGCATAGCCTGTCATGTTGGTTGACTTTAAAAGGCGACTGAGTCGCAAGGCTGCGCACAGATTGAAATTTCATGTCCGTCTGAAGGAACTTGCTTGCTTCTGAAGTGGCCACGGTCGTGCGTGAATTATGTATGACCGAGAAACTTGAGATTAGACTGACTTATAAATGTTTCTAATATGAAATGTATTTTATCCTAACTGAAACATAACGATATTTATAGCTAACGCATTACCTGTAAAAATTGAGGACTGGAACAAAAGCACCCGGATGTCGATCGAAGAAAAACTCCTCCGCATCGGGATTGTAATCATCGGCCAAAGTCATAATTTGCGTGCGCGATTCACAGTGACGTAGACGACCCAGTCGGGTTCGCGGCAATTTGTCTAAGGTTCCCCATCTTGACTGAAATTATAGGATAAAAACATTTTCAGGGATGTGCCAAATACCTTTTTTGCACCAAGTGGTGATTTTTGTTGAGACAATAACGTCACAATTGTATCTTCTCGTGAGTTGTTCTATTTTAGCAAATAGAAAAATTATAATAAATTGTTATCTTACACATATCAGCATTTAAGAAATAATGTCGTATCATCGTATCAACACAAACCAGTTTGATGCCAAGTATGGCTAAAATAAAATGTTTTGACGTTTATTTTAACAAACGTTTACTTCAGGGCACAGCACCTCATGTACAGTTCCTCCGACGTTAATGCGAATCCGTCTCCGGCATGCCTCCTGTACTTCTTTATCTGTGTCGAACTGTTGCGACCGGTGCCTCTTGGGACCTGGCATTTTCCGCCTCCTGCAGCGACAAAACAACAGAACGTCATCAGCGCATGTTGTTGTCTGCGGTGAATACTCCAGAATCAAACAGAACAAGCAAGCAAACACGAAAAACAAGTGGTCGTAACCTTTTTACCGATGTTGACTGAAGTTAGCGGGGCGTGTAAAGTTCAATTCGATATTTTAAGAACGCTATACCTGACAATAGATTCGAACGTGTACAATGGAAAATCTGTCCTCCTGCCGTTTTATGTCTTAAACCCTTTTTTGTGAAAAAAAAACTTGCGGAGTTACATTTTTTACTTACGGATGCATGTAAACATGCGTTATGTATATTTATTTCACACAGTGAAATATAAATTTTGGACACTCATTTAGGTTGATGTGTGTCGGTCGATAGACTTACACAGTCTGTTGCAGCCGCGAAAAAACGTTGGATATTTTAGAATGTTTTCTTGTCTTCTTCATTTTCACTGACTTACTACCAAGTTCTGCATGTTCGTCACATGACTTTGATTTGGGCAAAAGACCAATGTGGACTTTTACACCTCGAGCATCACTTTGTGCCGACTGGCATCTTCTGCGATCGGAATCAGTGATAAGTTTTGATTGAGAGGACAGAGCCATGCCCAGTCTGTTCCGCCCTGGACTAGCTGGCAATTCGTCAGCTAGAAGTTCAGTTTCAGAGCTATCCTTCAAAGACTCTCGCCGCATGCATGTCACACTATCATTCGTTCTTTCGAGCCGCATCAAAATGGCTTTTCGATCAGCTGCGCACGCAGAACCATTGTTCAACATTAAAGTGCTGGGGGTTGAGGCTCGGCGACAGCTGTCAAAATCTGACGTAGTTTGCACACAAGGTGCCGTGCCACCGAAGCTTCGTCGCCACTGAATAGGGTTTGGGCCTCCGCTGCTGCTACGGCGCTCAAATCTTGAATCATTCATTTTGCCCCGCTTAACCAGCAAAGTCAACAGCACCTGGAAGTGTCAGGCTAGCGCTTCCGGGACAGGGCCATTAACAGGAACATCTTAACTACCCCATAAGCTCTTGTTTGGGGAAAGTTGTTACTCTGTATTAAATTTTTATCCATTTTCAGTCCTATATTATGTCATTATTGATCCAGAAAACCTGTTTGCAAAACTAAATATCATATGTAATAGAATAGGTTTAATCTACTGTTTTAGTTGTCAAGATGTCAAGCAATACGCCGAAAAGGGCGAGGTATAAGAACTCTTTACCAAATTATCAGACAAAAAAAAACTTAGCACAATGCACAATTCCGTCTATCATTACAATACTAAGCGACATAACTTAAATTAATTAAACCGACACCTGGCGCTCCAAAACTAAAAAGACCAAAACAACACCCATAAACAGTGACAACCTTGGAGTTTGATGTCAGCACCCTAATCAATCAACTTTACACACTGTCCCACATTTTATTTAATGCTTTGACAACACAGAAACGAATATAATTTTACTTTCCTTCCTGAAACTAACACATTTTGAGGGCATTAACATTACCCAACGTGTGCTGACTACAGCTCTCAGTGGCTTAAACGCTTTTCTGGCTCCCTGTAAATATACGCCACAGACAATACACGACGTTTAACCCAGCCGCAAATCATGGCACTTGGCTGCTATGGCAACTGACAATTGGTTGGGTGACGTTTTTGCCACACAGCCACAAAAAACTTGCTGTGTTGTGTGCTGTACGCTTGGTCGCCGTGCGCTTTACGCTGATGCCCCGCAGGTAAGACATTGCGAAGAAAGCACACTGCTGTACTATCCAGTATCCACCACTATTCGCTTCAGTCGGATTACTTGACCTGACAGAAGCTCCGGTCGTGTTTTAAACACAAGCGTTTTTACCCAAACATTGGCCTGACACATTTGATGCAATGTAAGTTTAACCTTCTGAACTGCCAGCACCTTCTTGAAATTGAACCAAATACAACGTGTGAACACACTCACACAATACAACAGCATTGTGGTAATTAGTCACACACGCCCTCTGTGTTGACTTGATGTTTGCTCTCTGTTTTCGCGGGAGCTCGTTTTCCAAAAATATGTGCGCCCGCCTTGAAAACGACGTCAGTTTTTTAGATCGAATATTCGATAGATCGATTTGACATGTTATGGCAGCGCATTTATTGTACGCCGGTTTAAAGAAACGACTAATGAGCAAGAGCCATGCGTGAGGTTCATACTGCCCAGTATACGGTCTTGTATGTCGTGCACCTGAACAAGCCCTTTAACAATACATATAACACAAAGATAACCTAGCAGCAATATTAGCACATGTGTCGAATGAACACTTCGTCTAGCTTCGTTTTAAGTTGAAATCACGAATAATCGATCATACGTCGAAACGCGTCGTTCCGCTTTGCTGATCACGACTATCGAGACGAACGTGGTGTTTCAAATCGATGACAGGAAAAGTACCTAAGGAAGTGTAAAATTGTCTCGCGTTGATTGTTTCAATCAAGTTTTGCGAATTGCTTAAACTCGTACTCATTGTAGCTGTAGCAACTATTCAAAGTCTCTAGTATATCGGTGCTTTGGGTAAGAAATAGACTAAGAGCTGGTGCTTGTTTCAATCAAGCACGACTTGTCAGTAAATTCAGCAGTTTATATGACATTTAACATGCTGGTTTGGAGCTGCTTAAATCTATGCCACAATAATATTTGCGGTATTTTGTACCGTTACGGTTGTTTACCACCACTTAAACGTATTTTAGACACAATTCAAACAGAATGACGCATTGTCATCTCCTTAGGGATAAGTAACGTTGATGACCAGCACAACTTACACTCAGTGCCGGATTAAGGGTCTGCTGGCCTGTAGGCACATTTTATAAGTGGCCCGAAAATCAGGGTTGCCAACTAAAAAATTAGAATTATCAGTGTTGCCCAATCATTGTCACAAAGATCGTTGTTGCAACTATAACTCAGGGTACCGTGCAAAAACTTGGTCATATGCCTAACTAAATTACAACTTTGCGCGTTTTTGCGATTGAAAACGCGTTAACTAGTTTTCGGAGGTCAATCTTACGGAGTAGATCGCTTTCAATACACAAAATAATTATTTTGAAAACATGACTAAATTTCTAATGATTTTAAAGTGGCCTGGATTTTTGACTGGCCTGTAGGCACGTGCCTACTTTGCCTAATGGTTAATCCGGCACTGCTTACACTCCTCCCCTATGCCATACATAGACAATTGTTATGTGAGGCTTAGCTAGTCAACTTGTTTATCAGTTTATTAACATTCAACTTTGACACGTACACTTTATTCTGTTCTTAAAAACAAAGCAATACCTAAATGGTTCTTAACACTCATGTCTTTGCACTGAACAGTCAGTACCCTATTCGGGTTCGTTTTTGTTTTTTCCCCTAATGGCGCTTGGAGTTGAAACAATTTTCCAGCAGGTAACCAACCTACAACACTTACACTGCAGATATAAATAATTGAAACAATCTAATGCTTCCATCCAGCTCCACTGCAAACGCGCAGCAGCCACAGCCTGCAGTCGTATTTACAGCGCTTTGACGCTGTGCGATATCTTTGCTGCAAAAACCGTCAGATTATATTATCGTGGCTCTTTAGCTCTCCTTAGCGGTAATCTTACTAGAATACGAATATGTTTTTCGGTCGCTGTTGGACAGCAAACAGACAATTGGATTTTTGTCGAATGGTCCGAAGCACCTAACCACATTCAGTCACAAACAAACGATCGGGATCCTTACCCGGGAGCGTCCCGGGTTCGAACCCCGCAAATAAAAAGTAGTTTTTAAATCGACTGTTTATACAATCTAAAAACAAAACGCAGGTTGAGGTTTGGTCAATGAAAAACGTAACAAAAATAAACTATACTACAAAAATTACACTTGATAAACTATCTGCTTACATTTGACACCCATTTTATTATATCTTGTATAATGATCTAGTTGTTTTTAGTTTGACGTTTTTATCTTTAAGATTACTTTCAGGTAATAAGAAGTTAAAATTAGAGTTTGCTGTTCTTGACCTTGTTATTCTTAAGAGCTTTTCACACATGATCATAATTTAAAGCAACAGTTGTAGATCAATATCAAACTAATATGATAAAGTTTGGACAAACGTCACTGGATATGTATGTAATAAGTTTGAAGAAATATCCAGCTTTACATTTTAAGAAAATTGTATTCTTGAGAGCAAAAATTACTTTCCAATTGAAAATGCCCTACACAATTGGTCATTGGTTTTAGAGCAGGGGTGGGCAACCTGTGGCCCGCGGGCCGCATGCGGCCCTTCATTAAAAGGTTGTGCGGCCCGCAGAGACGCTTGGATTTCAAAATTACTGGCAAACGAGTCCAATTACTACATATTTTTGAGCTGATTAATGCGCCTGATTCTAGTTTTCTGCGATCTGGCAAAATGTGGCTAGAATTAAATACGAATTATGCTTGTAGTTAAGCATATTAGGTAAGAAACAAAGCAAAATCACTTTGTGTTATGCACATGTGCGGCCCGCGATCCAATTTTGACATTTATAATTGGCCCTACAGTAACAAAGGTTGCCCATCCCTGGTTTAGAGCGCAGTTTTATTAGCATTGTTCGTTAATATTCAGATAAATTACCCAACGTATATCTTAAACAAGTAGCGCGGATTTCCTAACGACAGAAGTAAGTTATATATTAATATCACAAAACGAAAAAATCGAAACCTCGCATTTGAATGTAGTCATTTTCGCATTCATAATGTATGAGGTCGGATTTATGTAGTGACTGCAGAAACATATAAAGTTTCCTTCAGATGCATTTACCCATTTTTATAACAAAGACACAAACGTACCTTTAAGTTTCAATTTGGTTTTGTCGTTTTTGTATTTTCTTTGTTGTAGAGATTTGTCATCAGGATCGTATGGTAGATGGCTTTCCGTGTTTTTCTCGAATACTCCTTGTAAGACTCAATGCAGCATTTTGTATTGCATTTTAACAAACGTTTCATTCATGGCGACAAGATAAACCCCATTGGTACTATTCGCTAAATAACACAAAGGTATAGGTCAAGATGCAACTCAAACAAGTCGCAACAACAACTGTTGACACCTCCGAAACCAATCTGTTAGCGATAGGATTCGAGCTGGCCTTTTTAGTCAATACTGCTTTTCCAATCCAGTTACTTTACAACCGTCTGAATTGCAGTCATATAGTGCTGTCTAATTAAGATTTTACAACAGTTTATTATCGTTAGCAAAAGGAATAGACTGTTTCTTTAAATGTCTTCATCTGTACGCCCGCTTTAACCCAGTTGCGTAAGTGCGCTTTTCTCCTGAGAATTGTGGTTGTTCGTCTTAAACTGCCAGCGCAGAACTCTATCCTTGTGACTCATATGGCTTAGGCTTTCCCTGATAAGGGTGTAGTCAACTTGATCTATATGCCACGCCTGTGTGAATCAATAGGCATTTCGTCGTTAATGCCTTGCTCTGCTTGGCCAAGATGAATCGAGCGATTCCATGCTTTCGAGGTTTAACTAGCGTTTAAAAGACAGCCTTGGCAACCCAAGGTGTTGTGAAGCGGCGCTTGCTATTTGCCTAATGCACATCCGCTGCCCATCTAAGGCAGCCATAATTAATTAAACGCGTATTTTCCATTAGGCGGCTTCACGCGCTCTGGAATAAAGCGACCTGTTTCAATAATCAGACGGGTGGCAGACGCACCCCCTGTGATCTTGGCGGATAAGCCAAGTTGTCGTTTATCGAAAGGCGAGTTTGCTGCCATTATACCGTTGGATCGATTTTTATGACGTTGGCCATTAGATTAGGTAATATGCAAAGAAAGCAAATTATCCCCATTTCTTGACCCTTTCGAAATTTCTGAAAGGACACTTGGTATTTTACCGCGCCTACCTCAAGTATTTTTTAGAGTTCAGCTGTTTTGTTTAGAAAACTTAGACGTTGCAATTCATCATTATTAGAACTTGCATTGTACTTTACAAGCCAACTAGTATTGCCCGGACTAACCCCGGTAACTTTGAAGAGTAATCGCATACCCTTTTAAGTATTGATACTAATTATAATTTTGTGCGTTGTGCCCAAGTAATTCAACAACATGGCGCACATGCTCGGTAATGACACTAACCAGCCCAGATCAATAGTGGTCCACTCGGTCGGTGCTGAGTGATGAGCGACATTGGCATGGTTGCACAACAACTGCTTAAGCCCAAACGTTCAAAGAACATTGACTTGTTCCTTTGAGGGTTTACATGTTTCCAACTCTGGCATTTATAATGTTAATTTCAAGTGCCTCTGATCCATGAGTAAAAAAAGTTTTGAAGTAATCAATGACTTATTCGCCTATCAACAATAACATTCACATGTCACTTTTTCATTTAGATATATTTACTGGAACATATTTATTTAGGTAACCAGCGCGATTTTTGTCGGCTTCTTTGTTTAACTGCAAAGGAGAAACAAACTCTTAACGTAGTATTTCTTTGTCGTTACTGTAAATAAGGAAACCTGGCCTCGAATAATACCAATAAACTGCACAACGGAATAGCAATTAATAACTGTAGTCTTAAAGCTATACCAAATTTCATTTTTACGCAGGTAACTTCCAAGATAGGTGCGCATCAATGCCGCAAATGTCTTTTCTCTCATACTGTTTCTCATTGTCGTTTCTTCGACAACCAACGTGGTTGTCACGGATTTACGCAGACCCATTGCATTCTATAAGCGTTCTTTGTTTTTCAACGACACTCGTGCGACTTCCAGGACGCATTAATATTTAATGCCGTGCATAATAGCGCGACATGTTCAAGCCACCATATTAGCATACCCGCTCCGTGAGCTTCTTTCTCACCAGTCTGTTTCTCATATCAACTCGATGCAGTGGTTGTTTGTATTGTTGCGAGTGGAAACCAAAAAAAGCTTTTTGAGAATTCTTTACCGAAAGGCAAATTTATCGTTAATAAACGCCAAACAGTCGTCACTTGGCTAATCGTTAATTATTCAAGACTACCTCAGATAGCTCTGCCCAACACTGTTTGTCGTCTTGCCTTTCGACCCTCAACCATAAACCATCGACTTGATGGATAAGGATCAATGAAAAAAGCGTCCTGGTCCAGGCGTGAGCGAAGCATCCATTTCGCTAATCAAACTACTAGGGTTTGATCAAATTTTTTAAATTTTGCGACGGATAACCGATGACTGATGCTGATGAAGGTCACATGCCTTCTTTCTTTGCAAAAATCGATGTTCATTAGTACATGACTGTGAGAAAATTGGAAAAATATTGCTAATATTTCTGTCTTATTTGTATAATTGCAGACCCAACCGTGCCTTATTTTTTAAGTTTTGCGAAAAACTGTATTGTAAAAGGAATCCGCATTACGAAGTTGTTCAATTGACAATAATACAGAAATAGAAACACGTAAAATAAGAAGTGTCTTTTGCCAGGCACGAAGTTTGAAACTTCTATTGTAACCATGTTTTATTGATGCTGTACCTTTCGTGCGTTTTGCCCGATCACGCAAAAAGGCGAAAATTGCGGCAAATCTTTAATTATTCAGAACCTTTGCCACATTGCGAAACATTTCCAGGCAACGGGAGTGAATGATGTTTGCAAACCCAACGCCGGTTGCGGTAAGATGGAATTGCCCCCAACGCGTCCTCATAGCAGAGAGCGGCGGAAATATTAGTAGATAATTGGAATGCTTCATCGTACATCAGATGGAGAACCTAAATTCTTGTAAGATCGCACATTAATAAACAGTTTCATTGCAACAGTTTTTCACGCTGCTTTTCAAACGGCGAGGTTTAGAAATCCATTTAGCAAAACGTCTTAACCAGATCAAAGGATTGGTATTCCTGGGTGTTTTATGTAACGGTAAACATCAAACGACCAGTCAATCAATTTATCCATCAATAAGATTTTGTTTCTTTTGTGTCTAATATTGGCCGCAATGCTTTAGTGTGATATACAACGAAAAACACGCTGATAAGCACATGTTAATGGTCTATATGTTATGTATGTTGCTCACAATTTCGCCTATGTGTTTCGTGTTGTAATTAGTGATGTACCAAATTGACTTAATTTCGGTTCGGCTAAAACCGAATATTCGACAGTTTTGCAGATAAAAATTCTGCCAAATGAACCGAATCATTTATGATGTCACGCGAAGTCTTACGTACGCGTCTGACAGGAAAACAAAGTTCATCTCTCGGTCAAATAGTGCGGAATAGTTCTGTATCGACCCCATTTTTTTCTTTTGCTGAATTTATTAGCCCGAAACCGAATCTTTGTATAATGCACGATCCGACCAAATAAATTCGGCAAACCGAATATTTGGTACATCTCTAGTTCTAATTAACACGCAAATTTCATGCGAACAGAATATGTAAGCAATCATAAGATTTAGGCTTGTTAATTGCTGGGACACTAACTGCAATCACATACTGTCAGAAGGATCCCATAGTGGTGTTGTTATGTAGCCTTGATGTTTTGTTCTGAGTATTTTTCCGAAAACGATGTCCTATACGCATCGAATCTTGTTTCAATCACTTGGACGATCAAGTTTCCTCTGGCTTTGTTAACGCATTAAATCACGTGCTGGCGAGACAATACAATCCAGAAATTCTACACCTCCTTGCGAGCCTTGAGGTTTGATAACATTCGTTCGTGTAATTGCACGTTACTAGAAAACTAACGTTTTAGGGCCGGGCTACAGTTTTACAGGTTTAGTTGCTGCAGCGCAGAATGGATTCGTGCGCCAGATACTTTTTTGTTGTGATCAACATTTTCTTTTTGGTAAGTTTCCTACGTTTTGTTGCAATTAAAACTCACTTTGAATATGATGTGTACTTTCTGGGACAAAGTTGAAACTTAAAACTAAGGTTTTGACATGGACTATATTGGACTATTTCTGTTACTAAATGTACAGGAATAACAAGCTATCATTTTTAGACTGCCAATGTAAACAGCCTTTTACAAATCCCTTTTTTATGTTCGACTTTGTATAGGTTTTCGGATTGTTGTTACTTGGTTTGTCGATCTGGCTGCAATACAGCTCTCCTATACATGAAATCTTGGTGGTAGAACAAACTAGTCGTGTTGTGATTTACGGAGTTCTTATCATCGGCTGTTTTGCATTGTTTGTCGGTAATTACGAAAAATCATTACCATGGTTGTAAGAAATAAAGTGTTTAAGATAATCTTGTATGCTTAAAGTACGGATCACAAATAGTCAAGTAGTTGTTTATTAAGAGTCGTTTCGATATATTTCGGTTCGGGCTACTAATCCTCAAATGTCCAAATAATGGTCCAACACTTTTTTACCAAAACCCATTTCTGCTTCAGGTTTGTGTGGCGTTTTGGGAGGAATATTTCAGAAGCCGTGGCTGTTAAGTATTGTAAGTTAATTCGTAGTAATTACCAGTTGGCCAGTGTTCACTAGTTCTAAATACATTTCAGTACTTGTTAGTGAACACAGCATTCCTTGTGTTGGTGCTAGTGATTTTTATTTATGGCCTTGCGAACAAAGATGTGTTGAAAAGCCAGACGAACAACGTATGGAACTCGCTGAACGACTACACAAAGTACATCATCCAAATTAGGGTATGATTAATGTGTCAGATAGGCTGCAAAAGCGAGAGATATCAGTTCTAAATAAATGTGTGTAGTTTAACTGCTGTGGATTCTTGAGTCACACTGATTGGAACGTTACCACACTGCATAGTTCCTGCTTCAACACATCGGTACCCAACAACACCACCCCGTGGCCGGTTTGTAAAATGATTTCTCTAAATTGAAATTATATATTTTTACAACTTCATGTGTTTCACAGGATTTTTGAAATTTGATTTTAATGTTTTAGAATGGTTGTTATGCATCGACGCTAAGATGGATTGATGAAAACGCTATTGCATTTGGGTTGGCTGTGGGCTTTTTCTTTTTTCTCATGGTAAGATTCCAGTGATTGGTGACAATCAACCAAACAATTTTACTTTTGTCAGACTCAATAAGAGTATTGGTTTACGTAGATTTACTTTCATGTACCATATGTGCGTCACACATATTGATGCAATAGTTGTTAATCATCTCATATTTTGTTCTTCAGAACGGAAACCCTCTAGTTATAGGAATAAAGTGCTGGTTGTTTATTACATTGTAAATACACATAGTTTTTGCATTATTAACAACCCAAAAATGGTACATCAATATTTTTCTAATAGCACTATGCACTTGCCAAAACGCAGATTATGCAACTTTCCATCACGGTTTATTTGCTTGTGGGACTAAAGCGAGCTAACAAAAAGCTTGTCGAAGAAAAGAAGAACGACGACAACTTGATAAATACGGAGACGAGTCCGACTTCATAATGGTCCATAGTCTTTAAACTATGTTACAATTTATTCCTGACTCACTGTAGCATATTGTGCAAACATGCATGTGTAAATATCATGTGACAGTCGTCTTATATTTGTTACCATTTCACTTTGTTATTCTGTTGCTGGTCACCAAGTGGGTGACTTAGTATCAGGTGAAAAATCGTCTAACAATGATATTATATTAGTTAATGATATTAATCTATAGGACGTTTGTACAGCATCCAATTAAAATATTTGAATTAAGGTTTTTTTGTACGTGTGAGTCAGGTTTTGCTTTTAGCTTATATACAAAAAATAGTTACTTTAATAACAACTTCAAACGAGTGAGTTAAAGAGTTTCGTTCATTATTATCGTTTAGAGACAAAAAAAAATAAAAAATAAAAAGCACAGTCTTCAATGCGGCAATAAACAGTGAATATAAAACTAACTAAAACTGGTAAAAATTAATAGAAATGCAAATCACTCTTTTTGTCACATGTTTACAGTACGGTGTCTTCGTCCATGAATGTCATAGTAATAACTATCACGTCGGTCGTATTCATAAGCTTCATTGCGATAAGCAAGGTCACTCCGCTTTCTTAAGTCCTCTCTGTGATGTTCGTGCCGAGGCGACGGTCTTGGCTCATCGCGTCGCACCTCGTCGACTTTGTTTAAGTTTCCCACCGAACATATAAGGCAACAGGTGACAGTGATCTGAATGAGCTATGAAACAAATTTCAAACGTCGAGCAAATTTTTACGTATACTCTCGACAAGTCCAAAGGTAATGGTTGGGTTTAAATTTGAACCTCCATTTGCTTTCCCCACTACTATTGGTATCAAATGCAGATCTGTCAAATCCTGATTTGCTTTGAAAAAAATTATCCAGTAAAGTTTAAAATTTTACACAGTTTTAAAACCATTGGACTTAAATTATTATTATTTTACCTCAAAAAACATGATGAACCCAGCTATGACACCAAGTACGATGATATTTTCGTCTATCCAATCCGATACGTTGGAATAACAGGATGTCTACATAACGTATATGTTAAAAATGAAGAATAAAAAGCAGGTGTATTATGATACAAGCAATGGATTCTAATAGCCAACTAATTGTGTTTAACTTACACTCCACGGTTCAGTTCCATTTTCGACCGTGTCGTTGAGGCAAGAAACATGTAGTTTTCCGCTCCACTCAGAAACGTTCAAGTATCCGCAACAGTTAAACTGCAACAAAAACGTTTCAGTTTTACTCACAAGCTTATACTCTTATTACTTGAGTTCAAGCAGTCGTTTGTGTTACGTTGTAAAGATGATGAGTTGTTGTTGTGCCAATAAACCGATTGGCGGTATTTCAAGAAAAGGCATAAGGCGATAATGTATCCGAAATTGATACAACGGTTTGACACATTGTATAAATATTTTATCGTTGAACTAAATCCAGGTAAAACCGTTCGAAAATAGTGCACAAAAGCCTACAAACGTACCCTGTCTTGGATTAGATACTTTGTCTCATTTTCAAGGGTACCCCACAAGACTTCAATCTGGCCCTTTAAATTTTCCTTGTTTGCAATACTGTAGATTAGGAGAGTCGCTTCCATCAACAAAAAGAGAACGACCGCAACCAAGTACTGGACAAAAAAATGATTCAGTTCACAATTACATGTGCCGTCACACATGCTAAAAACGACAAATGCATTTCAAAGTGTCATGTACTGGTAATTTGACGGTCAACCGTTAGTCATGCTGATACATAACCATGTTATTGAAGCCGAACTGTTTTTGGCGGTTTGCTAGAAATCCATTGTTTGCGTCGCCAAGTACTTAAACTCTTGAAGTTATTTTGGTGAAATACACATAGGCCAAATAGCTAAGGTGTTGTTTTTAACAAATTATTTCTTGCGCTCTTGAAAGTTGAGAACTTCAACTTCAGAATACACAAAGAGTAATGAAAACATCTGATGAGATAGTTTATTCGTTACTTACGATGCCAAGAAAACATCGCGACTCGTAGCAGACTCCCAGGGCACCGATCAGACCTGGAAAATAAATGTTAACTAAATAAACCGAAAAAGTCGTTTGTCACACGTCAGTGTAATAAGCATACTGCATACTTCAAACACTATTGCTATTCAAGCGCTGTGGATTTTATATCACCATTAAATCCCCGAAATTTGAGTGGTTTAGCATTGTCAACAAATATTCTTGGAGATTTTATTATTCAGGCAGAAAGAGTCATTGTCCTTGAATTCATAAACATATTGAAGTCTGGTGTTGGGCTTATACGAAATAAAGTCATAAAACCTATATGCACAGCCAGAAATTTACTCCATGTTGTGTAAATATTGGCACATGAAGACTATATTCCAGACTGGATATGTACGTGACCTAAACTTGACCTCAGTTTTTATGCACAGTAAACTTATATCATTATCAAAATATGTTTTCTGTCTGACCCAGTTTTCAGTATTTCGTTTCGCTGGAGCGTCAACAAACTTATATTCATTCATATTTACTTATTTTTATTTTGTATTTCTATTGCATTACGATTGTACATTTATTCTGTTGCTTGTTTTTAGTTGTTTTACACAACGTTTATTGACGTGAAATGAAGAAAACATGACAATCTTACCAACTGCAGCCATTGCACCGCCGACTCCCAGCAAGCAGTAAATAACAATCGTACTTCCCCTTAGTGCATTAAGTGCTTCATGTGTAGCAGATCCATACTGAAGCCAAACAGAAAACCCAACGAGTGCTATACCTCCAACCTGTACATAAGTTATAACAAAGTTGCCCCGGAAATTTAAATGCGGATATTTGCGCACCAACTTTTACAATGAACTTATGGTTCTTGAACGACAGCGTACAGTAATACCACGCAGAAAAACCCGTGTGTCACTATGTACAATAAATTTGCAAAACAATAAATTACTGTTAACACGAGAAAATTCATCACCAATAATAAAAGAATACACTAACCAGTAGGATTAGGTTGATGATCACAAAAAAGTACTTCAAACACGAGTTCATTTTGATTTTAGAAAACCTAAAATTTAAAATCACATCATAAAACACCTGCCACAACATAAATGTGACCACAAACTATAGCCCTTCCACATTTCGATTGCGTAAACTTTAAAGTCTAAAACGTCTGGTAAAAATTCGCACAAAAAGCGAGTTTTCAATTACTAAGGCTTAGTGCCGTCGATGGCCGTTCGTCTGTACTCATCCCGTGCCCTTCTTGACACTAGTTCAACCAAACAACCGCGAATTTTTTCATACAGTGAAGCAGCGGGTGATTTTCCAAATTCAGGAGCCGAACAATAAACTCAGACAGTCTGGGTCAATCGCGCAACACTCAATTTTGCGACTGAAATGCGCACATTCAAAAGAAAAAAATCAAACACGACCTCCTGTTTGGTTTATATATCGCCAAACAGAAACTAACCACCACCCTTTGTGAATAGGTGTGCTCACCATCGTTTTTATATCGCCAAACAGAAAGTAACAGCAACCCTTTGTGAATAGGTTTACAACCTTTAGAAGTGGTACTATCTCTTTAAAACCCGTTAATATCGAACATATGCGTAGTAGCGGTGTTTACCTAAGACTGCAAATGATTTGACTTCATTGCAGCGTAAAAACGAAATGTGACGCATAAAATGACTAGTCCAGAATTTGCTTGAAGTTGACTAAACGCCCGGTAAGTTATACTATACTGTTATCAGCTGACTTGTTAACACGTCTATCTTAACAGTGGTTCACATTTTCAAAAATGTTAAATAACCAATAACCTAGGCTACTTTTCATCAGTCCATTTTTTATGAAATATTAAAAGTTGTGCACTTTCTTGTGTCCAAACACTCAACCAACAAAAATATTACGAAATGCAACCCAACTAAAGTAGAATAATTCTGGCACTGGCATCGAGGGGCTATATTGACATTTTTTCAACATTGAATCAATTCGGTTTCATGCTCACTGGGGTGTTAAGTCATGGTCTCTGCCTGTCATAATGGAATCATTATATTTTTTGTAAACTTTAAAGTATTTGCGTTGTCATATAGTTGCTGCAGTTTTTTATAATTTTTATGTCGATAATCCTGTTTTAATTGGGGTTGTTCAGACAGGACTTCATCGCTTTTGCCGTCCGACCAAAGCAAAACGACTCGCGAGAAGGTCACCAGAAAAACTTTTTGTTAGTCTCAAAAGGTGATGCTGGAGTTTGTTACCATCAGGTTTGCAAAAATCCAAGTGTTTACCGATGGTTTATAAAAGAAATGATACTCTTAGGAACACTATGCACGGACTAATGATACTCTTTTTATGCAATTTTGATTTACCTTTGGAACCGATGTTATGGTTTTATCACTTATCAGTTATCACTAACTGTTGACGATTTGCTAACATAAGCACAGCTACATTAAATGATCAACCAACTGAACCCGAACCCGAAAACCGTTTTGTTTGTGCGAAAACCGCTTTAATTTATTAAATCCGAACCGAGCCCGAACCGTAAATTACATTTTCTTAGAAACCCAAGCCGGAACAAAACCAGTAAATATGCAGCCTATTTTTTGTGATCGCCACCACAAAAAAAACATATAGCGTGTAAAACTGACTATATATCGTATATATATCGTAAAGCAGGGGTCTCAAACACGCGGCCCGCGGGCCGCATGCGGCCCTCCAAGTGTTTTTGTGCGGCCCGCGAAGTCACTTTTTGAAGTTATGTGTTTTACTCAGGCGTAATATCCTGTCAGATCAGTAAGTTTACAAGATACAATCACTTTCTGTTAGTGGTATATATGCAGCGTTTTAATAGAAAAAAATTAATAAGCTCCTCTTTAGAATGAGCAATTTCGATTGTTGCGTCATATTTTTCCATTGTTGCGTCATTAAAGGTCATTGTTTTCACACAAAGCAATAAAGCACAGTTGGTTCTTGTGCTTAATTACACTATATATCTGTTTCTTATTGTGTTGTTTTTAATGTGGTTAATGGTATAAATGAACATTTTAGATTTAAATCACGCAATATGTTTGTCATGTTACACTGTAACAAATGTTTCGATAGTGCGGCCCTCGACTTACTTAAAAGTTTGTTTTTGGCCCTTAAAGCAGTTTGAGTTTGAGACCCCTGTCGTAAAGGAATATATAATTTGTCCGAACCCGAACAAAATCCAAAACCTGAACCGAAATCATCTGAAAACTTCTAAAAGCAATAAATCCAAATCGAACCTGAGGCTATATAACAAGCAGTTCGGCTTCCTGGACACTTCGTATGTTTTTGAAAAGCTATGTTTGCGGAAAGTTGAAATAAAACCTTGTAGTAACAGGATTTCTATGAAACGCTGTTACAGGGGTTCCCAACCGGTGGTACGCGTGCCACTAGTGGTACGCGAAGGGTTTTCAGGTGGTACGCGAGTAGCTTCTGTTTTGTTCACAAAAACCTCAATTTGCAACTTAATATTTTGTTTGTCTGGTTTTGTTCACAAAAAAACAGTCCCCAGGCCTATTGTCATTGTTACGTAACTATTCCTGTTGTTTCGTATCATTACGATCTTCAAAATACAGGTCATGTCAATTCTCAACAAAAAGCATAGTTGCTACTTGCTATGAAAAGCCGAACAACGCTGCGGCACAGTGGGCGTTAATTATGTCAAATGATTGCTCTTGATAGATATATCTGCTGTTTTGGTGCTTAAGATAGCGTTGAATGAAATATGATTCAAACAAATTAGTTGTTCTGCAAGAAGTGGTACCATAGAGCACTGTAGAGCAGTGGTTCCCAACCTTTTTTTAACGCGACCCAAATACTTACAAAAATTTAGTTTTGTGGTTTCTCGCGACCCATGGACATGTTTTTTGGTGGAATTTTGTGTCTGTAAATTCGGAAAGCTTTTTAAAAATTACTACGCCAGTCTAGCAAATCAATAACCTTATAACGAATAAACGCTGTTGTTTTTTTCGACCAAACATTTCCATTTAGCCCGAACTCGGAGCTGAATCGAAGCATTATTAGCCAGACAACGCTCTACTGTGAGCTAACACACCACTTTATGACGTCACAAACAGTTTTAAGCATTATCACGACAAATTGTGATGAAGTTTATTATTGGGCAATAATTTAATTTAAAGCCCTAGGACTAGGTAATATAAAAGTAACGCTACGAGGCGTCAAAAAGTAGATGCTGTAATGGTCACTATAAAAGCGACCCAACAGAATGTTCAGGCGACCCAACTTTGGGTTGGGAACCACTGCTGTAGAGCACATTAGTGCTCTATGGTGGTACGTGTGGCAGTGCAGAGCGTCCAGATGGTACGGGATCGTAAAAAGGTTGGGAACCCCTGTGTACAAGTACAATCGGGTGGTTTCCCTCTTTGGTTTTAATTTCGAATCGCAAGCGCCAATGCGGCCGAGAGATTTTTAGGAATCATGTCATTGCCACAATATTTGAATAGATTAACGGCTCTGCTGTGTGCAAACTGTGTTAAAAGAACCACAACAACGATTTTTCAAGGTAAATAACATTATACACTAAAAGATTTTTATCTCAACACAAAACTAACTTTTTACTGAGCAATGAGCATCACAGCAAATCGTAGCAGTTTTTTATGGAAGATGCTTTTTTCTGTTAGTTGTAAATAAATTTACAAACTTTGTTTAGTAACTAATGACCTTACTTCCCTTACCTTTAGTGCTGCATAGACAAGAAAGCACAAATCCACCTAAAGTGGGACTTACGAAAAATGCTCCGAAGTTTCAAGTGGTAGGCATTTGCTCTGAACTAAAAAACGATGTAACATGTTCTGCTAGAATCACTAATTTAAAACACATCCTTGTTTTCAGTTCTGTGTTTCATCGGATGGAGTAAGAAGTGCTTATGGTATGATTTAGTGGTTACTAATCTGTGGTTCATAATCACTAAAAGATAAGTTTTAGTAATCTATGAAAAAGTACGGTCATTTACACATTTATTTTTGCACTATCTTATCAGATGTATCCAAGTCAGTATTGTACCAAGAACTTGGTCTAACTGTAAGAGACATGCGTTTCCAGCACACAAACATGCTAACTGTTCGGAACAGAAAAATAATTTTGAGATTTAAGGTATGTATTTTCTTTTTTAATACTTTTACATGCTCGAAACAGCAATAAAAAGTAACCTTTTATTGCAATCTGCAAGTTAATTAGTTCTTTTTTACAGTCTTTATACTTGTTACTTAATATGATTTAACATGAGACTCGTTTGATTGATTCCGTTGTTTATAGTTTGATGCTTTTTGTTTCAGAAACTGAAGGCAATTGTATGTTCCGATGCTGTACTTTTAATAGATCCACCCTATCTATCAACAAAGACAAATATTAGTAATAGCGAGGGTATTGCAGAATTTTGGAACAAATTGCCTAGCCAGTTGACAGGATCTTCCCTGTATACAAGCAATCTGCCTCTAGAATATAGAGCCGTTGAAGTCATTTTCATGCACATAGTATGTCTAAATGCTTGGTCAATTTGTTTTTCTTTTTAAAGCATATTTTTGTATACAGATTTCCAACTTTAAGCTAAGTTTGCAAGAAACTGAACCAGACATAACTGGCTTACTAAATGTTTTGACTGATCCCAAAACTTTAGTTGTAGACAGGTCCCTTGTACATGTGCTGCTTCAGAAAAGTGCGAGGTATTGTTTTATATGTACAAGAGTAATGTACAATTGCATTTTGATAAAAATGATTTATCTACCTACCTTTATCTTGTGTGGGATCCTTGTCACACAATTGTCTTGCTGAGTGGTACTAAATGCCACATGTTTACCAATTGGTACCACATTTTATACAACATGATCACCTCAAAATGGTAAATACAATGAGACAATAGTGTTATTTCAATTACAATCCTTAATCCCCAACTGAATACCTCTAACCATCAACACTTTTAGTCCTGGAATTATATTTTTTGCTCATGCAACTTTAATTTACAAGTGTTATCTGTCCATTAAAACTGCTTACTATGTAGTGTTTAGTACTACTCTTGCTTAGGGTAACACAAGACTATATTTAACTTCAGAATAATTGTACAACATGTGAAAATTAATTAATTGTATAAATTGAAGGTTAAACACATTTTCTACATCTGTTCGTGAGTTTTGTGACCTATTGGAAGAAATTCTCGAATATGATGATGACATAAGAAACCTTTGCATCAGCATTGATGTGGGAGAAGGTGGAAGGTGAGCATGAAGCATTTCCTTGCTTAAACTTATACGTTTTTTAACATTGAATTGCATTTGTGTTGTGGTCCTTATAAGCAATCTTTTAACAGTTGGTCCATTGGTTCCTAATCACATAATGTATCTCACATGACAAAAAACTAGCCCAACAAGGGTAAAATAAACCAGATTATAGTGTTATTTTATTTATAAACCCTTACCCAGCTCGAATAGCTCTAACCGTTAGCGCTTTCAAAAGTCCGCCAAATTATATTTTCGTAAAAGCATATTCAAAGTTCTTTACAACTTCCTGTTGTGTGATAACATGCGGTATACCATGCGGTCACATGCGGTAGAACGCGCTATCATGCGGTAGCATGCGGTGTTTAGTACCACCGCTATTTTTGTATTGTTGCAATATTTACAATCACAGAAGATTAGCTGGAAAAATCCTCATATAAAATTAAAAATGGCATTTAGTGTTTATTACAGGATCTTTCCCGTAAATAGTAGGCATCTTCTGTCGACGATCACTGATTAAATAGTGAATTATCTGTAAGAATAATTGACGAAGCAACAGCGCTTCCTAACCAGAATCAGTCAACAAATGTTATTTAACGATATATATTTCACCCGTAAGGGCATCATCAGTCGTCTTATTCAAATAGAATCAATTTGAATAAGACGACTGATGATGCCCTTACGGGTGAAATATATATCGTTAAATAACATTTGTTGACTGATTCTGGTTAGGAAGCGCTGTTGCTTCGTCAATTATTCTTATAAAATTAAAAATCTATTAAAAGAGGTTGTTACCACAAAAAGCGTTGGAACCATAACCACCGACTTAGATGGTAAAAAACAGTAACTTTCCACGCTTTAACCATTTTTGCAAATTTGTTGAAAATCATTTCCTAATGCAAAGCATAGGTTTTTGTTTTGCCAAACAAAAGACACTACCGGTACATCTCTTTTCGTTGCACGTACAAAAATATATTTTTAGATCTATGTACGACGCGTTTATTTTTAACCCTTACGAAAGTGGGCCCACTTCGGACAATTCCAATTCAGATGGAATTAACAACAACAATCAATCCGGGATGTCGTTACCTCGACGTATTGATCCAAAATACAAGATCAACTTACAAGACGAAATGGAAACGTTAATTGATTCGTTTCTCCGTGACGTACGTGGATTTTAAATAAAAAGTGTCAACAAAATTGCATGTTAATCTTCACAAGATTGTTGAAATTTTTTCTAAATTTTTGTTAATCTGTTGCAAACTTTGTAAACCCGGGTTACATGACGTTGTTGTTGTGGTTTCTTTTCATGATGTTTATGTTACCAGATGTGCTATGAAATACATTTACTTCAACAGGCGGAAGAAATTTCCAACAAGGTTGTTGAGTTGAAAGAAGCAATCGAAAATTCAAATACTGCCATTTTAATCAACCTCGACAGGTACCAGTGTTTAATGATGCGTTTTCATTTTTGATTCCGGTTGTTTTGTAGTCACCGCAACTTGCTTCTGCGTCTCGACCTTCAGTTAACGATGGGTATGTTTTCTTGTACCATATTTGGAATGCTTGGAATGGCGTTTGGAATGAATCTTGACTCATCGTGGGAAGAGGTGAATAACTTTTTTGCAGTTCTCTTAAGACACCTTTCTAACTATGTTGTTAACGGGTAGAACTATATTTTACCGTTTTGAGCTATATTTAGGATTTAACATTTTTCCCTTTTGCTTTAGTTGTATTTACTCCGTTTTTAAATAAACCTGATGTTTGATTGCATTGTAAACATATTAGGTTATACTCGTGCATATTTGTTTTCTTTTTCTTCCGTCCAACCCTGGATTGTTCCAACGACCACGCGTGCAACGCTACATTTGTAGTTGTTCCTTCTACTTTGCTGCTCTATTCAGCATTGAGTGCTTTTGTATATTAACAGAGTTGTATATTAACAAATTCAAAAACAAGCAGTATGTTTAATGGTGAAAATAAAGGCCCCAATAGACGTAAAAAACGACATGCTTTATTATTCAAACGTTTCGGCAAATACTCATCGTTTTTGATGCGACGCTTGTTTCGCACCTTTTTATCATTCCTTCTTGCGACTCAAGTGTATATAAACGAGTGTAACTGATGTGGCCTTCATATCACTGATGATGGCATGAACATTTGCCGAAACGTTTGAATAATAAAGCATGTCGTTTTTTACGTCTATTTGGGCCGTTATTTTCACCATTAAACTTATGAACAGATCCGTATATAGTGTTCCAAAGCAGTATGTCACATAATGTAGACTATATGATAAATCGTAGAATTGAATATTTATACTGACAAAAGCGTACGAATAAAAGTCACCTTAGAAGTTTTCAACTATAAAACTAAAAAATTAATGATAATTGTCATGTTTGGCAGAATCCCCTTGCGTTTTGGGCAGTATCAGGTGTAATGTTTGGTGGAGCAGGTATCGTCTGGAGATTGCTCCTCAAGTCCCTGAGAAACAATACACTAGGTGTGCCGCCAAGTACACCCAAACAGGTAGACAAAACTGTAGTTACATATTAATAAACCGTGAACATAGTCAAGGTGACGCATGTTTTATTTATTTTTTCGTGCAAACTTTTATGTCGGTAGTAATATATTTCTCTCTCGGATAGTAAATAACTCTAAACTAGTTATTTGCTGACTGTCCAAAATACATGACGGTTTTTGGCCGCCGGCGTAGCAGGCGATATTTCCGCCCACAGAACACTCGAAATTCTTTTGCAACTTTTGCAATGCCTGGGGCGTATTTCTTGCATTGCATATGACAATGTTAAGTCACAGTAATAATTGTAGGGGTTTAGAATCGAAATAATTAAGTTTTTCCTGTTTATCTGTGTGCAGGGTCCTGATAGAAAGGGTTCTCGCACGGAAAAAATAGGCAAGGAATCAAATAAAACGAGCAACCGCAAAGCCCAGCACATGGATATAAACGGAAACTCCGGTTTAGCGACGAATTCGCATAGAACTCAAACTAAACTTGTTTACCAAGAAAGAACTGATTCGTTTAAGATGGATGAATTTTTCCCCCTTGATGTTAAACACAACGCAAACGTGTCACCGCATGATCTTTCCCGGCGCATCAACCTCCATATGTCGCATAGAACAGCAGATCCGTTGAAAATGCGACCAATTGGAGCTGCCTTCACTTCCACACCCGGTTTACTTAGTGGTAAAAGCAAACACAGACATTACAGATGAAGGTCGTTTTTTGACCTTATGTCGGAGTCGCAAAGAACTTGAATCAACATCACTGGGATGCTTACCACGTTTGGGGTATGCTTAGGCTACTCAGCAAAATTACCGTGCTATGTGGCTGGAGTATTGGAAACTATGCACGATGAATAAACACTCAATACTGGTGTTTGGGTCATGAAAGCACCATAAGCCTACGTAGCCTATGATCAGGTTATCTAAACATAGTCTACTACGAAAGAATTTGTCCTTCGAACCAAAGTGGCTTTGTGTGTCAACAGACTGGCAAAGTTTGCGGTAACGCCCATCCCCTATTCACACCCTATGTTTGCAGGTCCTCGAACTTTGGACTTGGAGTGGTTGGTACTTCTGGCTTTTTTAAACCTGCTTGGATACGATACAACATTTACGTAAAATGCATACATCGTTTGTAAGTGGCTTATTGCGTCGTGCTTTTCGTGTACTGCCCTTGCTTTATGGCTGTGAAACCTACAATAAAACGCAAAGACCTGTGTCCAAAGCCAACGGGAATTTGGGCTGTGTGTTCAGATCTGCAAAATTTTGTTACTATCGTAGGCTATACAGTAGGTAGGCTAGGATCCGTATCCGATTTCAGGGTCAATCTGCACAACCTCATTTCGAATCTCATTTTTTTCCGTTGATCTAGCGAGTGACCTTTGGACCCGATGTAGGAAACAGTCCGGCGGCCGGCGAATTAGTTTGGGTTGGTTGGGTGACGCCTCGGTGAAATTTAAAAATCGACTTGCACCTAAAGGGCGTTTTGTTGGTATTGGTATGATTAAGTATGTTAGCGTTAAACTAACTTACACATAAAGTTTTGAATTTTGACTCTAGTTGTGTTTGTTGTTGATTTTAACTGAGGTGTCTGATTTTGCTACAAATGGCTGGAATGAGTAAATATTTGTTTGCTGGAATAACTGGGGCAACCGTTGCTGCCGTGGTTGGTATATTCTCAAGTTCGCTGCTTTGTTGTGTTCCCAAAAACGTCGTAGAAGTTCTGCCAATAGACGAAAATTATTGTCTTATTATTGTGGCGTTTATAGTCGGAACTGCTGGATTTGGAATTGCAGAATGGCTAAGATGGGAAATTATTCGCAAACTGTTAACTTACAGGTACAATGTTTTGCCTTTGCCCCAGTTTCAAGCTTGCCCAATAGTTTCACATGAAAGTTTTTTAGTGATAGTAATCAAACAACTTAGTTTTTAATTTTTACAGAGATTGGTTGTACAATCACCGAAGCTGGAAGACAAAGGTGTGTTATAGCTTATGAGTGGGTTTTGTTGTCAAGTGTTTTTGTTTTGCATTCCTTTGCAATTTTATATATTTGACAAGCACTAAACAAAAAAAAGTAACAACTAATATATATGTGTAATTTTGTTGGATTATTGTAGGCTTGGGGTTTCTTGCTTTCTTCTCTTGTTCCCAAGAAAAATATGTTGTATTCATTCCAAGACTACCTTCCAAAATACCCCTTGCCCAAGCTTGAGGACACATGTGAAAGGTACGGTATTAAATCTACTTTGTGCAACTCCTATTTCGTTTTAAGCAAAGGGTAAATTTCCCATGCAAAAGTTTAATATATTAATGATTATATAGGCAAACTGTTTCTGTTTTTTTTTATGTTGTTTCGCATATATATAGCTTATTAGTTTGCAAATGTACTTTCATGTTTCCTTTGTTTCTTTTTGTATAATATGTTTGTAAAATATTAAGTGTTTTGTGTGTAGAACCTTAAAAATGATTAAACCTCTTCTGACGGATGAAGAATATTTGTCAGTTGTAAAAGTACTAAGGGATTTTCAGAAGAATGAAGGACCAAAGCTTCAAAAAATACTTGAACAGAGGTACTATTGCTTTTTTATTGTTGCATGGCTATTTAAAGGGTTGTCTTAAACTGATTTTAGATATGAAACAGAGGAGAACTGGATGAGTGAGCTGTGGGACAAATATGTTTATCTAGCAGGACGCGGTCCACTACCAGGTAAAATTCATGTAGAATTTAAAACAATGCAATTTTATGTTTAGAAATGTTTAGCACTTTGCACATTTGTGATTTAACATTGTGTCCATCCTTGATTTAGTGCATTCCAACTTTAGTTGCAATGGTGAAAAGAATTTCAATCATAATGATCCGACAAACAAGCAAGTCCCCTCTGCAGCTAACATCATGTTTGGCTTCATGGAATACAGTCAAAAGATTAAGGATGGAAATGTAAGTCAACAATTATATCACTTTTTGCATTTCTGTCGTGAAAAATTGCAATAATTACCCTTTATAGTTGTCTAACATGATGATACAAAACATGGTTCCTATTTCCTGTGATCGATACAAGTATATTTGTTCAACAACTCGAATACCTGGTGAAGCAATTGATGAGCTTAAGACTTACCCAGATTCCCGGCACATTGTGGTATTCAGGTACATGTATTATTTTGAATGTGATACAGCTTAATCAGGATTAAATTCATTACTTTTATACTGGCAACATTGTTAAGCAACAAATTAACCTAAAAAACATATTATTCATGCTACAGAATGTAAAATGGCTGTTTTTTCTGCAGAAAAAAATCGATGTACAGACTTGATCTCTTTGCAACTGATGTAAATGGTAAAGAAACAATATTGACACCACGAGAAATTCAAACTCAACTTGAGTTACTGATGAAGGATGCAAAAGATGTTGAAACTAAGTCTGACAAAGACATATTGAACCCCAGTATTTTTACATCCACCACCAGACCAAGGTGGGCTCAGGTAAACAAATACGTTCATAATACCCTATAACAGGGCGACATACATAAAAATATAAAGATTTTGTTTCTGGGCAATGCAAACAATGTTTGGGTAAATTTTGGTAAATTCATTTTCATTAATATGTCTTTCTTAATCAAGTTGCCTAAACAAACATGTTGTAAATGAATATGGGGACCCAATAAAAATTAGTCAATAAACATATATATATATATCCAATAAATGTATTTCTTTGTAAACAGTGTATTTTGTTAATTATTACATAACATGTAGTAGAAGAAGCACTAAAATTTAATATATGTATATTGTATATATATATGTTTGTTTATATTTGTGTATATATGTTTACAGTTTTGTTTCAATTATGTCCACTGTTTCAAAGTATCAATCTTTGTATATGAAAGATCTTTTGAATACAATTAACTTATGCAAGTAAAACTTACACTTTAGATTCGCAAAGAGCTGCTAAAAAACAAAATTAATGCAGAGAGTCTTGAAGTTGTTGAAAGTGCTGTTGTATGTCTTGCATTAGGTGATGGGCGGCCTCAGGTATGTATGTCTCAATATGAATAATTTTGGGTTTTTAGTTAACCACCATTCATAACAAAATAAATAGAATCAGTTAAGTTAAATAGAAATAAACCTTTTACATAGATTTCGGTTAGTTTTGATTGAGCAGGACCAAAAATGCAACTTAAAATTATTAATGTGCCTATTTTCTGATTAATGGTCACAACTGGCACAAACCACTATTACACACAAATGTTGACACACAAAGTCATCACCATATTAAAAATGTAAATTTGCTCATAATGTTTAAAAGGTTACCAACTCTTGCATGAGTTATTCTATTCCATAGTTTTATGAGCCCTTTAGACTTTAAAATGTTGTTTTTCACCAACTAGTCACGTAAAAGCTGTCCATTTATTAAAGAATGTCTGGTCTACATAAAACATGGCTGTTTGTAAAATGTATAGTATGTTTACTTTTAGTTACATGCTATTTACAGGAAGTAACCATCCTGTTTTAATGGTGTCCAGCATCTGTTATTACAAAATGCACGTTTTTGCAAATCACAGGCTAAAAACTTGCCCTGGACGAAAAGAAGCATTGAATTGCTCTTATACTTGGTTAGACACTAGTTTGTGTAATTTTTTGTTGTTAGAGTGAAGCCTAGTTTTGGATTGAACAGCAAATCACGTAAAATGTGTGCAAGCACAAGCACTGATGCATTACTGTGGGTTTATTAAAACTTCTCAAAATTCTGTTTTTTGAAAAACATACTGTCTTTTATTCCCTAACAGAGCCAAAGTGAGGAATTTAAAACATACCTAACTGGAAACGGATTTGATCGCTGGTTTGACAAATCAATGACATTTGTTACTGAAGAAAATGGTGCTATGGGCTACAATGTTGAACACACATCTGCAGAAGCCACTGTAAGTAACTGTTGGCTCAATTTTGATGTGGTTTTATTTTGAGAGAATCATCCAATCTTAATTTTGTAGCTGTCTGGTAGAATGTGGGAGTATGGACTCTATCATGCACAGTATGATTCTTCTGGCAATGCAACCCACCGGAACATACCCCAACACACTGTAATACCTGTTCCCCAGCGACTGCAATGGGAACTTAATGATTTTGAAGATGATATTGCTGATATGAAATCTGATTGGGATAAACTGGTGCGGTTACCCTTAAGTTTGCTTTACTCAGTTTTTTTAATTATGAGTAAGGTTTAAACAATTTATCTACTGTCTCTCTTCGAATTTTTGATCTTTTATTAAGGCATATTCGCCTTTATTAAGGCATAAGTTCCTTTTTTTCTAATTTCTGCCCCTTTATGACTTCACACTTTTATGACCAAAGGGGCTGCAAACACTGGCTACGAGAATATAAACAAATTTATTGGAAGATACTTTATTAGTGTTGGTGTCCAAATCAAAATACAACCAATTCCTCACATTGGTCAACCATTCTTTTATACTGATTTTAGGCTGATGATGTGGATGCAATTGTATACTTTGTGGACAAGGGAAAGGGTTTCATAAAAAAATTACGAGTCAGTCCTGATGGCTACATGCAAATGGCTTTACAACTCACATTTTACAGATTACACAAAAAAACTCCCAAAACCTATGAAACAGCTGCTACAAGGTTTGGATGAATTTTACTTACAATTCGACTAAAAAACATTGGGTTTCCTCGTGTTTAATTTTCTGTCAATCACGGTTTGGTCCACATGTTCGATCAAGAAATGTTGCTTCTTGCTTCCAAAGTAGTTGTCCAAAGATGACCCAAGCAAACTTTGACTTTTTGTAAAAAACAGTTAAGCATGAATATGGGTCCACTTCACTAATCAGGACACATCTTAATTTCACCATGTTTTTGGGTTTGAAAAATGGATTTGGTTAAAACTTTTATGGCTGGTAGATACAGTCATTATAACTGGCACTTGTGTTTGTTATGTACTTGCTTTAAATTGTTTTTTCCATGAGTTGGCGCCTGAAGAAACAACCAAGGGTTTTACAAACTAGGGGGCAATTAAAAATAAATATATATAGGAGTTTTAAATAGGCTTCTGGCACAAATAGTCTGACTAAAGCTAAAGGTTATATTCTCAGAAAAATGGTTTTTTTCTTAAACTAAAACATACAGGAGGAGTTAAAGTTTGGCTGTGTGGATGTGTTTTTGTGGTTAAGCAATTTAACTTATGTTTGGAAGTTTAGAATTACTTTTAACTTTGCAGGCTATTCAAGAATGCTCGAACAGAAACTATTCGACCTGTATCTGAACATTCTGTGGCGTTTACAAAGGTACAGCAAACAATTTGTTACATAAGACTTAATTGTAACCCACCTAAATCTTCTCCAGGCATTTGATGATCCAAATGTATCAGTTGCTAAAAAGGTGGACCATCTTAAAAAAGCAATCATTCATCAAACTCAATACAAGTTTGATGCTATGAATGGCAGGGCAGTTGACAGACATTTGCTTGGGCTGTACATTGCTGGTAAACTATCTGGATCTGTTCCAAAACTATTTACCATGAGGGTAAGATTTTAAATATTGTAGAAGTGTGTTGTGTTAAAACAGCTTGCCAATGGTACAATAGATTTTTAATGCTCCGAGGCTTTTTTTGAAAATTAATTTAATCTTATTAAATGCTATTGGAAACTCTCTTTCAATCACAGATTTACTTAAAATGGGAGGACAAAAGATTCACTCAGAGCTTACTTTCTATGACTATATAACCCTAAATGTTTTTCTTGTATATTTAGCCATTTTATGAGGCTGATGAATTATCAACATCACAATCTCCTCTTCGCTATGATTCTGTCATTGGAAAAATCACTCCATATGACCCAGTTGGTGGTGGTTTTGGACCACAACGTCAGGACGGATATGGGGTGGCTTATTTCATGGATGATGTCAGTGGTAATGCTCAAAAGTTCTTTACCTGTGTCATACATTTTTAGAAACAGCATAAGTTTATTTTTTGTACTGAATTATTTGCTTGGGCTTTTTTTAAGTACTGTACACAAGCACTAACAATAGAAGAAAACTTGTGTCTTAATAATCACCTCATGCATCATATCGCTAAGAATTTTATATTTTGCAATGCACCACTGTTAACAATGTTGGAGTTTCATAAAAACTTTTTCCTAATTCGGTATAGCTTCAATGGGCCTGGCATACTGTGATTTATATATGAGTGTGCCGTGATCGCTGGTCTGCATAGACGCTTCAGAGCTGATCCCAGTTATGAATTTATGTTCATCTTAACTGATACTGGTCAATCTGGCGATCCCCTACTACGAAGCTGACATGTGCAGCATACGAGGCAGGCAACGGTGCTTGTGATTCGACTTTCGGCGGATTCTCCACTGAGCCTGTGTAGCTCAGTTGGTAGAGCGCGAGTCCCGGAAAGACTCCTGTCGTGGGTTCGAATCCCACCGCAGGCTAGATTTTTCTGGCCTACGCCTTGCCATATGGTGGTGAATGCTTGGTGACCGGCTGATTCGGTATAGCGCCTTCAATGGGCCTGGCGTACTGTGATTTTCCTAATTCAGAAAATAAAAGTTAACAGCGAGTCTTAAACTAATTCCGACTTGACTTGTATTGCCAATCAAATCGGATGAGACTTGGCTTGAACTCCACTAATAAGACTGTTACTCCACCCTGACCACCAAGCAATCTTTAAACATGTCTATTTGAGACATATATTTACCTAATGAACTGACATTTTTTTTAACCTATGAAAGCATGTAATGAGGTGCTTAGTTCCAAGTACTGGGGACAAGCTTAAATACTGGCCTGTTTATTTATTGTACTAAATATGTAGATGGTGGCAATTTGAATAATCACTGTCTGAATAAATTTAATACTATGTTGCAGTGTCATGCCTCATTACAAGTTTCAAAAGTTGCCCAGACACTGGATCCCAAAAATTTGCTGCTGGACTTCAACAAGCTGTTGATGACATTAAAATTCTTTTGGAATCAAGTTTAAACGAGAAAAACGTTTCCAATGGCAAACCCAAACATCCTTAACATATGTGAAGCCCAAAAATTGTTTTTGTTGATGCAGTGTATAGCCCAAGTTATTCTTTTTATGGGAAAGGTTTTGATGAGATCAGGAATTTCCTGTTGTAGTTGAACATTTATGCAAATTAGTGTTTTGTAGCTTGTTCATGTGCACTTAATTTCTTGTCATGGTGACATGTGAACTTTTTCCCTTAAACGTTTTGCTGTGGATGATTTTAGTCTGTATTATGATTTAAATCAGAGTGTTGATAGAACGAACCTGTTTTGTTTTTTAAAAACATCAATTGCATGCATAGTGCATGCCTTGTGACAGAAAATAAATAGAAAATTGATGGACCTTTCTTGGTTGCAAAAAAATCGTGACTTTAAGCCTGAGACGAAGTAATTAAATAGGAAACATAAAAAATAGTATCACAAACCCTAAATAGAAGCAATTGCTGCCAGGCATAATATCAAGTTTGTAGAGCCCTTCTGGCAAATGTAATTTTGTTTCGACGTCCCATACAGGTTGTCTTCATCGGGGTAAAATACCTGTACATGACGTCTGAATAAAATAACATTTGCCAGAAGAGCTCTACAAACCCTAAATGTTGCAAAGGTTCTGATAATGCAAAAATGCGTACCAAGTTATAAAACTATCAACGAGTATTGAATACTATCCAGTCTTGAGTGCAACAGGTGACGTTATATTTCACACATGCGTTTCATACAAAGGCATCAATCGAGAATCACCACGACACTAAATTGGGCGGAACAAAAAACAGAAGTGTAGAAAACCAATTTTGGTTGTTAATTTAACGCCTCGGAATCGAAAATCAACCAACGACAGGTGAAGAGAAAATCGAATTGGACCACTTAGTCAAAACCGCTTTCTCAGTTTTATTTAGAATAGTTTGGATGAAGTTTTACGTTCTGCAACTCATTTTGTCACAGAGTTGCTATGTAAAATCCGCCGATATTTCTTTACAAGTTAAACTGGAAGACATATTTTTTGCTGTTTTTTAAGGTATAAGTGTCATATCTATATTTAATAAATTTAGAAAATTCAAAAAAGGAGGACATTCGGGCATTTTTTCAAATTTTCTGTCCTTTTTTGTTAAAAGGAGGACATGTGGTAGGCCTATTATAAAACACTGTTTAATATTTCAGCACATTAAGAGTTGTATTTCTGACCTGAAGGACTGGTAAACCTAAAAAAGAATATTGAAGATGAAAAATGGGTAAATTAAACTAAGAGTTACAAAACCATTTAAAAAAAAACTTTAAAATGCATCAAATGGTAGTACAAAACTCCTGCATCATGTATATGAGTAACGGGAACCCATAATTATCAACTTAACCATTGTAGTGTGTCTGATGCCACATTTATTTGATACCTAAAATTTTGGATTTTACAAGTACTGTTGCATGTTATTGTTAACATGGTTCTGTAAAAAAAATCTGGAAAAGGACACCCTATAAAAATTCAGTCATAATTGAAATAAATTGAATCTATTTTAATAAATACTCTGGCATAAATATATCAACAAAGTTACTTATAGAACATATAACACATTCGAAAATTTGGCTCGGCAAACAAAAATGTCACTTTTCAATTTGCATCATGTCATCATAAGTGCATCTGATTCATACTTTTTTTAAATCACATTAAAAATAGGTTCTATGACATAATAGTTCCAACCACTAATAATAAATTGAACAACATTTTTTGACACTTTTGTATGGCACATTTTCACACATATTTCTAAAATGTATCTCTTAAAAATCAAGTTTTACCTACAGTTTGTCAAGTGCACAGATAAAAATAAATATTGCAACACACAAATTTAGACATTGGAATGGATCAAATAATCTGGGCTTTAAATTGAAACACTAAAATAAATGCAGTAAATTAATGTAAAAGATTTAATTCATTTCAAAAGATGCCACAATTTTAGCCATCTCGAGGCTTTTAGTCAGTACAAAAGCATGAGGGATGTTCTGTTGACACAACATGATATTATTACGTTGCCCATGTGTTTTCACCATAGATTCATAGAATGAAACTGGACACCATTTGTCTGTTGCTCCATAGTAAAACACTAGGTTGTCAATATGCTTGTCAAGAATGTGGTCTTCTCTTTCAGTAACCTGTAACAAGTTAGTTTTGGCAAAGCAATTTACAACTAGTTTTATGAAGTCCTATACTGAGTCCCTAACTGTGTTTGGAAAAACTTAATTTTGCAATTTAGAATCATCACATATGGACTTATTTTTCAATCAAGACATTCTTACATTACAAGCTGAAACTCTTTTGTACAAAAAAGATAATGTCAAGCAGCAATTCACCTCAAGCATCTCTGTTAATCCCATGTACATGGCTGACATAACAACATCTGGGGAAATGTTGTCTTTGATGGTGCTTAAAATAAACTCCTCTTTAGTCTGCCAAACAAAAACAAACGTACAAGTTCAAAAATAGGAAGCTATATAATTTCACAATCACACAAAACACTCATTTCAAGATAAAAGTTCTCAAAACAAAATGAAATAAAAGCTATTTAAAGAGTTGTTTTATGTGGGAAACATAAAACTCCTTTACCTCAACAAAAAATGGCAAGATGCAGTCCAACACAGCATTTGGTAGTAAATGCAAAACATTTAAAGTGGCAGATACAATAGGTGTCAACCATCTTTCATTGTGCACAAGTGAAACAATCTTTTGTCCATTCGGTGACAAAAGCAGCTTTTCAATGGTTGGCAAAAGCAAAATACCCCTCACTTCATTTTTATATTTACCAAACAATCTTTCCATTATTTGCAAAATGATGTAAGTCCCAATAGAATGACCAATTAGAAAGACTTTTTCTGCAACAGGAAACACATCCTCCTCAAGAAACTGAACTTTGTGTTCAATTTGCTTTTGCAAGCCGCAGTCAGTTTTTTCTGGATGCTTCATTCCACTTCCACATCTGGCATGACCAGAATGAGAAATGCCCCAAACAGGATTATTGGTCAAGTTACAAAGTTCCTCAGCAAACTTTTCATAAAACTGGATGCACCCAGGATTGCCTGGAATTATCACATAAAGTTGAGTGAGCTTTTTTCCACCATCAAGTTTTAATGACTTGCCATTAAAACATTTCATGTACTGAATAGCATTTCCTGACTGGCTTTTCCAGAAATAATTGCATTTAGCAGTCATATTGCCAACAAACCTTAGAACTGTAAGAGATATGATTTTTTATTGAAAAAATACAAGATGTTATGCATATGAATGAAATACAGTAGAACTAAAAATAATGTATGACACATTAAAAAAATCTAGTAATTTAGCAATGTCAGCAAGTTAATACAACAGGCAAGTGAACTTTAGTCATGTTGATTTTGTCACGCCGCAAAACTGACATAACTGTTTGTCAACTTTATCATCTCAGTTAAACACAATGCCATACACAATTTTGTTAAAAAAACAGACCAATGATATGCTAATTCACCAATGATTTATATTTTGATGGAAGGTTTTACCAAAGTAAAAGTTTAATACAGTGCTTACTTTTTTGAAGTGTTGTTTTTTGAGGTTTTTTGAACATAATCACCACAGTTTGCAGAAAAAACTAATATCTCAGAAAATTTGGACTGCCATAAAACCAAAACTGATTCAATGAAAAAATAATGCCATAATGGTGTGGTGAAATGCCATACTGATTTTAAAAAATCATAAAATGAAGAACATAGTGATATATAAGTATAAGAAAAAACAGCATTTCTATTTGTTTGCTTATCTGCATGGAATGCTATACATAAGTAAAGGGCACCAACTGGTATATTCAATTGCAATTGTAATACTTTTTTATGATCGACGGTGATAGTAAAGCATATTATTATGTTTAGAACTTTCACTTATACCCATTTCATGAGCCAAAATAAATGTGCATTTAGACACAACAAACAGAATTTTCTTTACTAAGCAGCAGTCAGAAGGTTGATGGTTAAGGCACAGAGTATCGTACGTTTACTATACAGCTGACTCAACATTGGCAACAAACGCTTGTATTTGTTTATATAGCTGTTGGTGCATTTCAATAAATACATATTCATTTTCATCAAGCACACCATTCTGATTCGACTGTGTTGGTGATGGAGAAGAACGTTCTTTGTATTTGTTTCCTTTTTTCCTACCCAAGTGGGGACTTAGTTTTTTCAGTTTCTTTGCTTTGTTGACAGGTTTTAACTGGTCCATCTGCCCCACATTGAGAGAAGATGTTGACAACTCATTTGTAGATTGTGAGCGATTAAGTTTGGGGGAAACTGTGGATAAATCTTCGCTACTGGCATCAAATCTCATAAAATTGTCATTGTCATCATCAACCATATTAGCTATATTATTGACAGAACTGGACTTGTGCTGAGAGAAATGGTTTTCTGTTAATGATAAAGGAAGTGCAGAATTTGCATTCCAAGGCTCTTGAATTTCAAGGTTATTGTGACGATTGCTGTTTAAGGTGTCAAACTCCCTTTGTAATGCATCTACTAAAATTTCCAAATATCTGCAAGCAAGATAACCACAACTTATTTTGCTTAGAAACAATAAATAGCTTTCCACACCTATAGCTGCATGAAGATAACACTTTAACCCAGGACATGCATTGGTCATCATCATCAGCAGTTAATTTGTATGTCCGAGTTCCTTCACCAGCAAACTGAATTGAAAATGTGAATGGAGAATCTCCTCCCTCAGCTAATTGCACTGAACAGTTCTCCAAGACAATTACACCTATAGGTTCCTTATCTTGTCTTGGCAAAAACATAAATTGACACGAATAAATTAGCAAAATGTTACACCAAAACCTGAAAGTTCATCATACCTTTTCTCAAAGTAGAAAAACAAATTTCCCCTTAAAACACACCATCGCTTTTGATAACTTGTGTTAACTTCCCCTTTTTTCCATAGCCAACCTTCTTTGTCCGGTAGTTCTTTGCTTGATGCATAATTAGCAAGATGTTTATCATTTATCTTCATTATAAAAACGAGTAGATCTAAAACAGAATGCAAATTAGCCAGTGTAACAAAAGCAAGTATATCCCAGTTAAGTTTTTTTTTAATCACTCAATATTAATACAAACAGGATTAGCTATAGCTATATTTACAGTTATTTCCTGTAAACGGAATTTTCGCGTCTTGTAGCCTAACCCACAGTAGTTTTCACAATTCTTTTCCTGAGGAACTGAAAGGTTTGCGTTTTAACTGTTGTCTGTGCTGCTTTTGCATAGTACTACCTATTCATGCAAAACAAAGCTAGCTGGTAAATTAAAGTCTATTTTTGCAACTTAAGAGCTATTAATACTCTGTAAAATGGGTCAAATCCTGTAAACTTGTTTGTTTTGTATAATTTATTAAGAAACAAAATTTAGGAAGTCATAACCAAACCCAACAAATACTTATTGTTTACAAAACAACAAACTCCAGTTTGCATAGAGTTAGTGTTATTACATAAAATACCAAAACTTTACAAAATTGTGCAGGTTAAAGCAGCAAATTATTACAGTTTGAAGTAAACTTGGCTCTTCAGTACAATAGTAGAAACAATTGTTTGTATAGATCAAGGCTGCCACCTATGTCTTTGAATGAAATCTGGTAATCTGGTTTGACCTCATAAAATATCTAGAATTATCTAAATTGAAAAATGAAACCTAAAAATATATCTAAACATAAAGCAATTTAATATGATATATTACCCAAACAATAACACATATGAAGGTTTTTAACACAAATTGCCTCATATTAGATGTCGAAGAAGCTTACTTCTTCCTATATCATCACTCTATTTTTTCTGTTGCAACTTGCAATTGATGTTGATTGTTGTGGTTATCTGGGTGGGACCTTTGTAAGCTTGTACTGTTCCTAATCCTATGGTCTTAAAAAAACATCTAGATTATATAGCCATTATCTAGATCCCAAGTTTTACATCTAGGCTTAACCAAAACTATCTTGATATAGCTCCATATATCTCGTATGGCAGCCTTGGTAGCTGGTGTAGGTGTGCTTCTTGCTTGTGAAGATGCCACATCAACTTGTAACTTGTCATTATACCTCAAATATTGTTGCAAATGCTTCGGTTTTCTGATTGCAGGAAGTTGTCACAAATGTCATTTCGCCGAAATGACACTCAAAAACGATATCGACGAATTTTTTTTATTTCGCAGTTTACCACATAACGGATTGATTCTGCCATTCTCATGTGACTGAAGCAAAATAACGATTCTGACAATACACATTACAAATTTTGGTGATTGTCAGTAGCGAACACTGTTTCAAGCATAATTCATCTGAAAACTATTGATTTATGACCAAAATTTCAAAAAATGAGTGAAAAAGTGAAATCAAGGTCAAATATGTCTCAAGCGTAATTAGACAAGTTTGACGAACAACGAAATTATGTTCCGGCCCCGAGGGAAAAACATTTGACGAGTGTTTTGAGAACATATAGTGGGGTAGCCTACTATCTAATTCAGCAATAAAAATCGGACGAATATGTCTACAACGTACCACCCCTAGCGTTTAAACATGACCAATTTGCTTAAGGGGGCCTATCAAAGTTGACGTTTATCGAAAGTTTGACGAACAACGAAATTATGTTCCGGCCCCGAAGGAAAAAGTTTAACAAGTGTTTTAAAAACATATACCAGAGTACTATCCATTTCTGCAATAAAAAGCGGACGAACGACTTTATAAAACACTAGTCTAGCCTACCCCCAGTGGTTAAAAGTGGTCCATTTGTTCAAAGGGCCCCAGCTCAGTTGACATTTTTCGAAAGTTTGACGAACAACGAAATTATGGAAAAAAAAACAATTAAAAAAACAACAACGAGGAAAATAATTGGAAAAAAATCCAAAACGAGTGTTCAATGGTAGCCTACCGTATGTTTTACGGCAGGGACGCAACGATTGTGTTCTGGTTGGTCGCGTCACAGGCTTAAACGTTGTTTGAGATTTAAAAATGATGTGATAATGAAAAGCGATTGTCGTCATTTTTTTGGGACGTCATGAGAAGGCATGATGACGTCATGAATAAAGTTTGGGCTCGCTACGATGAATTTTTCGCAAAATGAGGTTTTTTTGAAGGCCTTCAGAATTCTATGATGATGCCATAGTGACGTCATTATGTGTGTGACGTATCCGAGTTATGACGTAACCCCCCAAAAAATAATAATTTATGTATTAAGCTAAAAATAAAATTTGAAACTGGTATGTGGTAATCAGTTTAATTGCAAAATTTCCCACAAAAAAGTTCGATTCTCAATTCGGCGAAATGACGGTGGTAAGTTGTCGATTGCCATCAACCATTATAGCAGAATAATTTCCCCCAAACACAAAAACTAGACCACAAAATAGCAGGCACTATGTCAAATTGCAAAACGAAATGACAAATGCAAACCGTAATTACAGTTTGTATACTATTATATTGATATCCGCCTAATAAAACATAAATACATAAAAAAAAAAATACTTTTGTTCAAATTGATTTTTTAGTTTTTCTCGAAAGGTAAAGGGTGTTTAGTTTTTCTCAAAAGGTAAGATGATAAACTGACAAAATTTGCCTTTGACCCGCCTCTCTTTTTGTCAAATAAACTTTTCATAAACGGAATGGGCTGCCTGTTCTGTTCGTAGTTAAAAAGATACTTTATAAATCGGCATGACTATCATAGGTTGGTACTTTGTGACGACACAGGACAGGACGACTCACCCTCACGTGACCAAGAATAGTTGAGTCAAACAGGCTTTGTCAGTGAGTATGAGTACCGTACTGCATACTATTAAGTAAATAAGCAATTGTGTTTTCAACAGTCACTTTCACATCTGCAGCGTTATGTGCTTCAGTTATGCACTTCCACTAATAATTACCACAACACATCGCTCATCGTCTACAGCTGTCTGTTTTCTATGATTGTAAATTTGCTTGTTGTGTAACAAATAGACTGTCAACAATAAACACCTAAATCATATATTTTGTATTATTTTACAGCTTTAGGTATTAACGGGGTAAACTGTTACATGTTACATACATGGGTGGCTTCTTTCTTGGCCATTGATTTAAAAGTAACAAATAGTCATGTCTCAGTGGAGTTACCAATACCCCAATCCTGGACAAAATGTACCTAAAGATGAAATTGATTTTACGACACTTTTAGAAGATGCATCTATGGAAGAACTTCAGGAATTAATGGACAATGAGGATAAAATAAATGAAATTGTCATGGACAATGAGAAGGTGCTTTGAATTCGACTGTTGAATTTTTCCAGATTTCTTTTTGTATTCTATTAAATAGATTAAAAAGCTTAAGTTGGACAGAGAATTGATTCAAGCTGAAAATAGAAGCATAGCAGACCACAACATTACTCGTGAACCCAAATTAAAAGAACTGCGTGAGGAATTGGCACTAAAATATGAACAATTAAAGGAGCTGAATGATAATTTCAACACAAACCAGGCTAAATTAGGTAAGCAGAGGTTGTTTTCAAGTTATTTGATCAAAACTGTTTCTCTTGTTGTAAGCTTGGCCCAAAAGAGTTCAGTACATTAATAGCAAAAATGTTTGTCCAGATTCTTTGCACAAAGATGTTAATTTAGAAACAATGCTGGCAGTTTTACAAACCACATGTGCTGAAACCGAGGAACAGTCAGAGGTACCATATGGAATTTAACAATCAAATATATTGTTGACAATGATTTTACTTTTAGAAGTTGGCAGAAGACTTCTGTGAGGGTGAACTTCAATTGGCAGAATTTATGTCAACTTTTAAGGCCAAACGGACACTTGCACACATGCGCCGCATAAAAACCGATAAAATGCGAGAGTTGGTGTTGGATGTTCAAAGAAATCCTCCTGTGTCATCAACTGTCTCTCCACCACCTGTTCCAGGCAGAATCCCTAACTCTCAACAAAACATGTACCCCTATCCTAGCCACTTTTCTCCAGGCCCAACACAGAATCGATTTCCACCAAATGCTTATTCATCTGGAAATCAACAACTCCCTTATAAATGGTCTTGAAAGATTTGTCACAAAGGTAATGATGGATATTTAAAAAAATAATGGCAGGATTTTCCGGATTGCCCTGAAGCTGTCATAAAATCAAGTAAAGTATCAAGAGTTACAAATTGTGGAACTTGGTCAGTTGGTGTTATACTATATATGTTTGGTGTACTAATTTCTCTTATTAGTAGATTTACCCATTTAAAAATATCAAACAGCAATGACTTTAAATTGTACAAGGTTTTGAACAATCAGTGAGGCAGATGCTTAGATTTTTAAATTATGTTCAATGCAATATGTGACTGCTTAAAAATATTTCTCTAAAGTTTTTGTGCATCAGTAATGTCTTTTAATTCACGGGATAGTTGTGTGAACTATGTCATGCCCATTGTATATTTTTGTGTTGTTTAGCATATCTGCTTCATTGCATAATCACCTTCAATAAAGCACAGAAAAACAACAGACTGGCTATTCTATATTGCTGTGGAGCCCATTCTCTGCAATATGTTAGTATATGTGCCATCAATCCCTGCTTGCAGAAACAATTCTGTGGATAAGATTTAGGGAACAGATGTACATCTGGTCTAAATACGACAAAAATAACAAATCTATAGGACAGCTACCATTTTAGTTTTATATTGGATTCCTTGCCTATTTGTAAAGTTTGGCTTTGAAAAAAACACAAAAATATATTTGCAAATAATTGTTTTAAAAGGAGAGACACTCGAAAAACAAAGATCAGGTGACTTGATAACAAATAATGTTTTACAACAAATGCAAGCCACTAATACCTAAATAAATTAAAACTCACTTTTTTAAAACAAAAGAAAACACATTTTCCTAGAACAAGTAAATACTATTTAAAATTGCCTTAGACTTCAAAACAGGGGTGTGCAACATTTTTCCTCGGTGGGTCATATAACCAATTTTGCACATCAAGCGAGGGCCATAAAATTTATTTCATGCACATAATAAATTTGAAATTCTTCCAAAGCATCAATACATTTTATATTCCAAAATGTATAGAGTTTCGCCGCAACACTGGGTTTCACAACAAAATAATTGCTTACTAGACAAAGGGAATTATTATGTAACATTTGGTGAAGTACTTGCAAACTGCTGTATGGCCCACCAGTTGGAAAACGCTGGATTTAGCTTATACTTGTTTCGTATGGTATAGCAACTTAAAGAGATTTACTAAAATCTAGTGGAAAATTTTGCTGAACTCTCTGAAGAAGGCCGCCTGTTGCACACCCCTGCTTTAAAATGTTCAATAAATAAAATGTTTTACGAATACAGCAATAAAATAAATAAACATTTTAAAACATTACATTATAACACATGCACCAGTACTGGTGGATTCCTCATTAAGTTCCTTCTGCTTTTTTAACTTTTCCATGTGATATCTTTCAAAGTCCCTTTCCATCTGTTCAATATAAAATTCATTACAAAAATCCCCAGCATTGCTTTCCACTTTTAATGAAGCTTCATCAGCTGTGTGGTGCCTTATTACATGTTTATCAAGTTCTACACCACCTGCTCCAAATGGAGGTGGTGGGGGTCCCTTTTTTTCAGGAACCTTAGCCCAAGGACGGAACCCATTCATTTCAGTAGTTCGCTTCCATGTCTGCTGGCTTTTAGAGTCTTCATTACCACTTCGCTTGTATGTTATAACAGCTTGATAAGCTTCTGAAATCTCCGTAAATGCATGTTGGGAATTAACACTTTTGTTTCTGTCTGGATGCAGCTGTAAGCTCTTTCTGTAAAAGGCTTGTTTAATTTTGGGTTCTGAAGCCGTGACAGATACTCCCAAAACATCACAGTATTGCTTCAGTTGTCTTCTTGTTAAGGCGGTGTAGCTTTTGGAAGAAAATTTCCGACATTGTTCAATAAAACATTCATGACTACAAGCAAGTTTTGCATTGCGAAAATACCTTAAGGCACAATAGTGGGCCCTCACAGGTTCCATTGTAGTGAAAACAGAACCTCGTTAAAAACCTAAAATAACTAAAACGTATCTCATATCTGCATCACAACAAACCAGCTCAATAATGAAACGGTATTTACCAAAAAAGACACACTGTGTGATAAAACAGGAAAAAATGCAATCTGGAGCAAACAGATCAAATCTGTCCTCACTTCTCACACAAACAGCTGGCTAAGAACCGAAACAAAGTAGGGATATCGTCTGAATACAGACGTTCAGTTACAGTATACTGACTGCATTTGGCATCCCAGCAAGCCCGTATCTCGTGGACAATGAAAAGCCCGAACAGTAACTAGCTCGAATTTGTCTACTAGCACAACCACCAGTGGGGCCGCGAACACAAGCAAATCTAACGTATTTTCGTTCTTGTAGTACAAGACTTGTACATCTCTTTCAGAGGCAGCCCTTCCCCGAACCATATCAAACGTCAGTAGCTCAAATGTCTGATTTTAACCAGATTGACACAGTACAGTGCACATGTCCATTACACACGAATAACACATGGAAGGTCATTTGACCATAGAGATAGATCAATTGTCTGTTTACACATGGAAGCATTATATTTGTCCAATCCATTAGTTGTTAAAATGCAATACTTCAGTTTAAATATTTTCGAACATAAAAGGGTGATAAAAAGCAAAGGATAATAAAAGAAACGAGAGGGAAAGAGGAGCTGGATTACTATATTATCATCGCGCATTCATGCATGACCAAAGTAAACATAAAATCATAGATAACTTAATTAAGTTATCTATGATAAAATGCAGACTTGCAATGCTTGCATGACGAAGTGCATGACGGATTTTAAAGCTAGATTCTAGATAGTTTTTTTGGTTAAGACTAGATGCGAAATTTTGGATCTAGATGATGGGATTGGTGGCTATAAAATCTAGATAGTTTTTTTACGTTTGTAAAGACCATGGGAACAGTACAAGTCCACAAACGTATCACCCAGATAAACACAAAACCCTCAACGTTATAATGTTATAACTGTAACAGAAAAAGTAGAATGATGATAAGAAAGAAGTAAGCTTCTTTAACATCTAATATAGGCAATTTATATTAACAAACCTTTATATGTGTTGTTGTTTAGCTAGTATATTGCATTAAATTGGATTAATTTATGTTTAGATATATTTTTGGATGTTTTGCTTTTCAATCTAAATCAGTGCTCTTCAACCTTTTTAGTGACGCGGAACCCTTAAGGTATTTTGTCAAACTTTGCGGAACCCCCATAAAATAATTTTAATGAATGTAGCCTAATACAAGTAGGCTACATCAAAGAAAAAAGATGCATACACATCAAAGCACATCACAAAGGTTGACTTGAATTAAACGGTTAACTGAAACGCATTGCCGTGTTATTTGGATCGGTCGTTTCTACATTAATCTCGCAACTTAGCTAGAGTGTAACAAGCTGGTATTTATTACATCACAATTGATCAATGGTGTGACAAAGGTTAACAATATTGCACAGGCGAGCATTGCTGTTCGAAACAATGTCTATGAATCATTCGTGTTCGAATTGCTACTCCCCGTGCAACCCTTAAAGTTCATGGAACCCCTGAAAGGGTTGTACGGAACCCCGATTGAAGAGCTCTGATCTAGATGATTCTAGATATTTTTTTAGGTCAAATTAGATTATTTCAGTCAAACAAAAGTGGCAGCCCTCGGGTGGTAATGAAAGCTTGGGTGAGAACTGAGAGCAGAGTCTAGCTTATAATTTTTTTAGTAAGTGTGATACATACCAAATGGAAAATATACAAATGCAGAAAACAAAAATGGTGGAGATGTGGTTTGCAATAGTGGATGTTTAATGAAAATAGATAAAATGCACAACTGCTGCGCTCGAATATTGTTTTACCTGTTTAATGTATCTGACAAGCCCGACCAAACAACAAGTTTACAAATGTTTAATGAATGAACATTATGTTCCTTTATTCACCTAATGGTTGAAACCATTGGAACGCAATGGTAAATTACTTGCAGCAGTGGAATAAAAGAGAATGGCTAATTCTTAGCATAGTTTTTATATGCATGTTCAACTTAAATAATTACTTGCAGGAAACTTGTGGCAATGTAAACATATCTGGACTAACTAATCGGTGTACAGTAAATTTAGTAATATTGTTTGGTTGCTTTACATGATTACAAAAAATGTTGACATCAATGTTAAAGCAGCATAGAGGCAAACAATATGCACACAAGCAATCACAGGAGAGGCGTAGACAAGAAGCTACAACTGCTTTATATAAGTTTAATGAAGGTGTGATGAAATCCATTAACACTGGGTAATTACACTTAAAAGTTGTGTACATTAAAAGATGAAACATACATTCCAATAGTATTTAAACTATATTTTCAGTGTCTCAACATCGTATGTAAATCAATGTGCACTTGATTCTGAAATGAAGCAACTTCAAACTCAAGCAGCTCATTTTACCAAAATTACAAGTCGGTGGATAAATGAATTAAGTGCATTTCAAACAGCGCTAAAGGTAACTCCCTCAACACCTTGTTAATAGGTGTATAAAAAGCCAACTGCTGTGCTTGGGGTATTTGTTTAAGTTGCCTATGGTTGTCATTCCCAATGAAAAGAATACATAACCGATTTGCATATGCCAGTATTTGTTTTATCAAACCAAGGTGGAGTGCAAGTGGAATGAAAATGTATGGAAAACCACTTTCAAAGTTGTTACTTTTTGTGCAGGAATTGGGTGATGTTGAAAATTGGGCAACTAGCATAGAAAATGATCTGAATTCAGTTGCTAACTCATTGGAATACCTACATGCACACAGTGGGTCTGTTCAATCTACATCTCATAAACCTTGAATAATATGCAATCAGTTCCACATCATGTTGTACTGCCACCAAAACCTAAATCGTTTGTTGGATTTTTTCAACTCTGTCATTTAGGCAACGTGATAGAAGTAGTTTACCTTATCAGTGCAATTTGATATGTGTTTAAAATAGATTGAGCATGGACTATCATGTGTTGTATCCATTATAAGCAGTTATTATAGTTTATTTCCTTTAAAGAGACACTTGTTTTTGTATACTTTAAGTTTCTTTTTTAATTCTTTGTGTAGTTTGTCCATTGAGAAATTTAATACAGTGATATTCAACCTCAGTAAATTTCATCGGGTGATAAAATTGTGCACCAACATGTACCAAGGTCTTTAAACCATAAAATTGCTATATTTTACAAGGTAAATATCTGAGAGTTTTACATTTTTTGCATTACACATGTTGTGAAATAGCCAGTTGCAGATGTGTGATTGTTTTATTTCTATAGCAGACTGATCAGTAACAGATCTTACTACTCCGTTGTCATGTTTAGTGCCACCTGGATGTTTGCATGTAGTATATGCCAAGATGAGGAACGAGCATGTTTTTTTCACTTCAGCACAAGACCTATACATTTTATTTTGGGAATTTCCCTAATGACGTCATTAGATCAGTTTGGAATTTCCCACTTTCGTTTTCTTGCACTTCAACCGGAAGGTACAACACCGAAACCTAGTCCAACTTTCGACTTTGACAGTTTCTCTATCCGTCCAATTGACAGAAAGAACAAATACTTTCGCGAAAGCTTTGTAGTTTCCTGATTTCGCCGCTGCTATCTAGCTTACTCAAACTGCAGCTGCAAGATAAGCATGACTGTCGGGTAATCAAAAACGGGGAACAATTTCTAAAGAACTGAACGCCTTTCCGAAGCTATAATGCTACTGTTAAGTTGGCAATGTCACGAATGCACTAAAGTTGGTAACTGTAGAAGGCATAAATTCAAATAACATCGATGTAATGTTTGTGACAAACTATTACGTATTTGCGGGTCGAAACAATACAACAGAAACCCTTGTTACGTCACAATTAGATAACAAGCGGATACTAGAGATTGAAGGCTCACGGCTTTGAGATAACGACTCCCTGTTATTACTCAGCGGTAAACGAACCGATTTGGGCCTATTTAATACGTACGGCTGTAAGGTACCCTCATGGTATAAACCAGGGGCGTGCAACTTCTCCAGTCGGCGGGCCTGATATGGGAAAATGAAGTACTTGGCGGGCCGGATTCAAGAATCGATACATTAATCGCGTATTTACCCAGTGATTTAAAACGGAGTTTTGACCACCTAAACTAAATTCAATTAAGAACGTCGCAATTACAAGACAGTTTAAACAATCCAACTGATAAAACATAAAATTATTCACCACAGCAAATTTAATGCATGCACCACAGACTTAGATACTGCTGAAACACTAACCACACTACACGTGTGGAAACAAAGGAAACCGTGAAAGCAGGCCACACACAAGGTTGGCAGTTATGTCGTAACAATGGATATATGGTGCTATGGTAACAACGGCGGGAAAGTGTTACTGTTTGTTAGAACTATAATTTGACGTAGTAAGCAAGTAGTGGGGGATTCGGCAGACTGTGGCTGCGGGCCACGTTATCATGTAAGACCAGAAACTGTCTGCGGGCCGCTCAAAATCCCGTCGCGGGCCGTATGTTGCCCGCCCCTGGTATAAACCGATTCGTATACTGAAAATCTGGCAAGTAGAGAAATTTTAATATCTATGAGGGATAGGTCGAACAAGAGCACTTGTGTCGTAAGCGGCCAAATTCAACGGAACCTGAGACTATTAAGCACTTAATTAGGGTCGGTACTAAATACCGTATGCGACTGCATGTGACCGCACGTTATTCCACCTAAAATACTGCTATTCCACCTAAATAAGTTGTGTGAATTGTGAGAATACAAGCCCCAACAAGGGTAATATAAACCAGATTCTAGTGCTATTTTAATTACAAACCCTCACCCAACCCGAATAGCTCTAACCGTTGGCGCTTTCAGAAGTCCACAAAATTATATTTTCGTAAAAGCATAACCAAGTCCTTTACAACTTCCTACCGTGTGATAACATCACATGTGGCATAGCCTATCATGCGGTCACATGCGCTAGCATGCGGTAACATCCAGGAACATGCGGTATTTTGTACCACCGCTTAATTAGTACCCAGTAGGCTATACTCTCTGATGGAACAGAACCTTAACGAAACATTGTGGTGGGGGAGCTAGCGGATCTAATCTAAATTTTGTAGGTCGCCGTTATGACCAACGACAAATGGACAAATTTGGACAAAAAGCCGCCGAAGGAAAACAGTCAGTTGCTTATTTTGGCGAAATCCACTTTGAAAAAACGTCAAATTGGCAACCCTTCTGTAGCATACAATTTAAAAATCCTTGCTATCGATTCTTGAAAACATTGCTCAAGAGCCCAAATTAAGGTTACGGGACGATAAATATGCGCAGTGTCTATGCAGGCTAATATCTGTGACTTACGGCCCACGTTAACCTAGTCGTTAGAAGCAAAATTTTATCAAGCCAAAATAGATCATTTTTTTTTGTTTCGGCTACTTTCCGGATTTTTTACATTCTTTTAAACGGCTTGTTACTGGTTAGTGTTATCATTGTATGTGTTATTGTGTAATTGTTTTAACTATTATTCAAAGAAATCTTGTCCTGCAAAGTATACGTCAAAACACTACCTCTGGAATTCCCGCCACTTGTCTAAAATCTCCACTCTTGATCTTGTTTTGATTTATTGATTGATTTTTGATTACCTCATAAGATCTCTTCAACTTTAAATAACAGTGCAAAAACGTGATAAAGGTTGTATTCACAACTTATCTAAAAAAAGGAATGGGTACGTACAGAAAGTGTCACATTTATTTTTTACAAGCGATTATGAATCGTGGATCTTTTTCTGAAACCGACTGTGAAAAGGCGTGTGCGGAATGTTGCCGTCTTTCTGATGTAGACTTTTCTGGTGATGTTCAAAACTTCATAAGAATTATCAATGAAAAAATACATGTATTTCACTTGAAAATTCGGGAAGGGAAAAGGGAAGATAATGGTGAAATGATGTATATTTTGGCAAGTCAAGTGGAGAGTGATTTAAATAGATTGGTAGTTGGTGGTGATTTTACAAGAGGGGAGCTTGAGTTTTTTAGGAGGATTTTAGAACTAATTGTGCATTCTGATACTCCCCCTGATGTTGGCACCATTTCATCTGTGGATGTGTTAAACATGGCTGATTCTTTAAATCCCAAAATCACCAAGGCAGATGCCAAGAAACTGTTAAGTAGATATGTTGATGACGGGTGGTTTTTCGACAAAAATGGTGTGATTTCCATGTCCCCAAGAACAATTGTTGAACTGGAACTGTATTTGACGGAAGCTTTTCATGGCTTGCTGCATAATTGCAACATGTGTAGCCTAATAGTTTTCCAAGGAAAATGTTGCTTAAACTGTTCAGTGCGAATGCATCACTTTTGTGCGCATCGCTACTTTGCTGGAATGGATAGGCCAAAATGCATGTCCTGTGGTTCACTATGGAATGCAGAAAGTGACATTGTTACAGTTTTTGACAATGATGATGCTTCTGAGGCACAAACAAACCAAAGAAGTTTTCGAAGCAGAAAAAGACCCCGTATCAACTAAAAAACAATCAATGATGCCCTGAAGACATTTTGAAATTCTGCTTTTTGTGTTGTGGAGACATTTTGAAATCCTGCTTTTTGTGTATAAGTTTTCTTATAATGTTCTGTTTGCCTTATTCAGATATTTTAAACATTTAGTTCAAAGAAACTTGCACAATGCAGTTTGGAGGCACCCCCAAACAAGGTATTCGACGCCGTAACAGACAGCTCATGTTAAACTCGGAGTTAAGGTAACCAGGGTTAAATTGTATGTTTAAATGGTGACTTAAAGTTGCTTTGATTTCTATTAAATAATTTGTTTTGGTTCAGCCAAAACTGAGTGGGGACTATAAAAAAGTGTTGTACATGTGCTATAAACAACTTACATTAATTAGGATTATTAAATTTTGTCGATTTTTAACAAAAAAATAGCAATTCAATTGGAGGATGCCAACATCGACCGAGTAAACTTTAAAAAAATTCATACTATTTGTAATTACCTTACATGTGCTCATGGAATCACAATTCATTTGGTCAGGGCTATTCGTCAATACAGTGGTTCCCAACCGGGGTGCCAATTGCAATGCTCAGGGGTGCCACAAGATATAGATATTGTATACTGCGACCCATTCTTATTTTAACTTTAACCCCATAAGTGCAGAATTTATTTATTTCTAACCGAGTTTCAGTGTGAGTTAAGTTTCGCGTCTCGCAGTTATTCCCAGCTCCATTCTGTTTCTTTCCATAAAAAGTTTAAATAGCATAACGATGAAGATTTTAAGCTTATGCACAAACAGATGCCCCTCGACGCGTTCTGGATAAAAATGTAAAATGAATATCCTTGCGTTGGAAAGAAAGCTACTGTGCTTTTGTTGCAGTTTTTCTCGTCATACCGATGTGGGAGTGGATTTTCCGTATTAACGAACATAAAAACTTAAAAACGAGAACGACTACTTATAGTCGAGGAAGAAATGCTGGTGGCTTTATCGAATATGCCTTCACATATTAATGGACTTTGTGCAAGAAGCCAAGCCCAAATTTCACACTGACTTTTAAATATACTCTGCTATACTGTACAACTCATTATGTGTTGTTTTATACAGTTATTTGAAATACAGAAACCTCATAAAATTGATCAAGTTTTGCCAGGGTGCCGCAAACTATTTATCTCTTTGATAGGGTGCCGCAAAGTCAAAAAGGTTGGGAACCACTGCGTCAATAACTATGGAATAAGATATTTCATTCCAAATCTACTTCAGACAATTTAATGCATTACTATTGATCAGTCAAATTCATTAGAATTTGCAACATTACTTCCAGTTAAACCTTTTCATTTCAAAGTGTGGAGTCCTATCCACATGGATTGATGATGTATAATGATCCACCTACCATGAACATCTCACTACAGGACTTCGAGTTGTTTGCCTTTGAAAGAGTAAAAGGTAGGTCTTGGACTTTAACACTTTTGGTGTTTAGTTTAATTCTGAATCACCTTTGTTGCAGTTTTGCACTACCTTGATTCTTTGGCCATTTCTGTGGTAAAAAACAGTGCAGCTTACAAGGATAAACTAACGGAATTTTTGCGGAAAAACTATCCTGGATTCTTGAAGACTGTGAGGCTTGTGCAAATGTGATTTAAGTTTAAATAAAAAATTACAAGGAAAAGCTTTACAGACTGTTGTGGGCACTGAAGTAAGTGGTGCAGAGTTGGAATGGAGGAAAAGGGATCATGTATCACACTTCATTTTGCGTCTTGCATATTGCAGATCGTAAGTTTATTACCTGTAGTTTTATCTCATAAGCTCTCTTTTAAAGCAATGTAGTGAATTATTTCGAGCAAAAATGTAAAAAGTTGTTTTTTCCAATTAAACTATTGTATGAACGACAATTGACTGCAATGTTTATGTATTTTTAGGGAAGAGTTAAGACGTTGGTTTTTAGAAAAAGAATTGGATTTATTTAAGTTTCGTTTTCTGCGTGAAGGAAATAGCAGCATCCAGGAATTTCTACAAATCAATAAGTTGTTCTACACACCAGTGAGTTTTTGATGTTACTTTACAACATTTGTTTGCATTTAAACAATTTAGCACATCAAATATATATACACATTTTTATGACAAGATTTCAGAAAAGGAAAAAACAAGATTTGCCTCAAGCCTCAGCAAAATATCAATTGAAATGAATGAAGCTGCAATAGAGAAGAGTTGTTACTACAGGGTTCCATTTGAAGAAGTTTTAAACCTTGTCAGCAATAGAAGAGTGTTTTTGTTTGAGGTATGAAGCATTTTTTTAAATTATTTTACATAAAACCTTTTGAGCTTACTTTTTATTTAGTTCCAATTTTAAGCATGGGCTATAACAAAGGTGGGCAACCTTTTTGCATGTGTGGGACAAAACGTAGCAGATATATTGTGGAGGCGGGCCGCAACGATGGTCATGCAATAACATAGCAGTGCTAGGCAAAGTCAAATACACAATGATTTTGTCTTTGTACGTAACAATGCCTATTCTTAGTTATAGACTGAAACCTATTAACGTATAATGTAACAACTCTTTGGTACAAAAATGGGATTTACACACACATCCTGACCGGCCAAATAAACTAAAATACCAGTCGTGGACCACTCAAAAGCTGCCCGCAGGCCGTTGGTTGCCCACCCCTGGGCTATAAAATAATATAATTTACTAAATCTGTACAACAGTATGTCACAAAGTTTTGTGCAAGTTCTTTGTGTCAGTAGAACAACCATTCATTGCCCAAACTAAGTTAAAAACAAAAATGTTTAGTGATTTTTTTCTCTCCCATGCCTTTATGAGAGAAGTCTGTAAATGTAAATTCTTCATTGCATAAGAGAAGTGCATGGAAAAACCTGTCAATGCCAACGACTCTAAAAATGTGAATTGGTTGGTACAGTCAAACAAAAAAGTGTTATTTTTTCTCAAAAATCATGAAGACAGATTTGTTGGTCTGTGCCAAGATAGTTACATTCTTTGACAAGAAACATTGCTCTTTTGTGTAATTATTTCCTGAAATATAGGGTAATTGAAAAGCAAATGGTTATTGCTTCTTTCTTGTATCAACTTTACAAACCACGATTTTGTGCACTTTAACCCAAAAAAGTAATACCAGTTACAGTTTTGCAAAATGTGGCAACTGGATGATGTTTGTTTAACCAAACAAAGCCTACCTACAGAATAAATGAAAAGCAACCACATTCAATTTTGCATCATAAAATATAAGTCTGATACAAAAGTGGTCTTTGTCTGGTGTGCCAAAAGTACTACTAAGTTTTTCGAAGGTGCTGCATCAAAAAAGTACTGGGAACCACTGCTGTCAGTGTTTGTTATTGCATCAGTTCTGTTACCAACTTCTGAGAGGAAATTTAGGTTTTCGTATTTTTGTGCACAAGGTGTTTGCAGTAATTGTTGCTTTTGTTGTGCCAAGTACATATTACTGATGGGACGGATACGGTACTCAGTATTGAACGATTTCAGTGCTATCGATACTCGTACTCGGTATCAAAATATTTTGTCTCAGTTTTTGATACCATTGTGCGAATACCGAAGGCCGGTGTACACCATAAGAATACAGGTAACTTTATGCCAATATTTGCTTTGGACAGCACAAAATCGTGAAAAAGTTCTGCCGGGTTACGTATATTTTTTCGCAATCGCAACACTGTACTTAAGTACTCGGTAATCGTACTCAGTATCGGTACTCGCTTTAAAATCTTGTATCGTCCCATCACTAGTACATATATTATATCCTTTAATGCAGTGATTCCCATACTTTTTTACATATGTACCACTTCAAGGTTTTCAACCGTTTCACTTACATCACAAAAATCTACACTTAACATCAATTAAAAGTATAAAAACTCTAAATACCAGCTAAAAGCCGTATGCGTAACACATTACCCCCTACACTTTAATAAATAAATCTGTTTCGTTCCTCCAGATATAAAATAATGTATTCTGGCCAAAAACAACAATGTTTTTACAGGGTGATGCATTTGTTCCTCAAAAGGAATTTTTGTCCATTGTGAGCACTCAATTTCGTGAACATTTGTCAAAGGCATTGACTGTAAGTATTGTACTCAGAATAAGTTTAGATTTGTAACATTGTGCTAATAATTGTTACACTTTTTATTTTAGCTTACAGCAAGATCTTTGCCACATTTGGAAGAAGATGATCGTTTACTTCCTATTTTACGATCATTCAACCAAAATGCTCTTTCCACAGCTTATGATCCAAAGCGAAATGAGGGAAATGTTTCAATCTCAGACTTAGATGAGGTGATCAGTTTGTAATTACTATAAAATGTAGTTACAAGAGTAATCAGAAAGGAATTATGGTAAAATTGTCATTGTAAGTTTGAATCTTCTCATAAACCTTCCTAGTTGCAATAAAATGATTTTGAACCTTCACTCTAACATGAATATTTCACAGTTGTCAAGTGTATCATATCCCTTATGTATGAGGGAATTACATAGGAGTTTGAAAGACAGCCACCATTTGAGGCACTGGGGCCGAATGCAGTATGGTCTGTTTTTGAAAGGCATTGGAGTCACTTTGGAAGATTCATTAAAGTTTTGGAGACAAGAGATGGGGAAAGGAATTGGAATTGATAAGGTTAGAATTAACTTTGAACAGTATTTAAAAACAGTTTATAACCTCGTTAATTATGTATCACAGTTTGACAAGGAGCATGCTTACAATATTCGGCATAATTATGGTAAGGAAGGAAAAAGGACTAACTACACACCATATAGCTGCATGACAATTATCACCAAAAACCCCCCTGCTGCTCAAGATCACCATGGTAATTATTTGTTTTAATATATTTTCTGTATTCATTTTGTTTTTTAAAGCGTATGAGTATGCAGATTCATATCTTTGTGAAAGAGTTAATACTGTTTTATAAATACCTCCTCAAAGGTTTCTTTTAAAATTTGGCATAAAATATTTGTTGAATTTGAACAAAATATATGGTTAAAATAGTAGTGGTTTGTTCTTTGTGTGGGCCACGAAAAATGGTTAAGAAATAAATAAATTTCACAAAACGAATAAAAGTACTCTCATACAACCAGCGGACGGCGACAAACTAATAGAAGCAGGCTAAGTTGTGTTATTTTAACGTAATGTTTGTTTTCGACCGTTTGTTACACAACAGCGAATAAAGATTTGCCGCGAGTAGGACTACTTTTCCGGGATGGAGCATTCCCAATACCCCACTCTTTCCAGCCATGATGGTCTCCCAACCATTCCCAGTATAGAAAGGCACAGACTAGAAAAATCTAGCCTACGGTGGGATTCGAACCCAACTTAGCTACACAGGCTTAGCGCTGAACCCGCCGGAAGTCGAATCACAGGCACTGTTGCAGAGTTTGTATGCTACACATGCCAGCTTCTTAATAGGGGATCGTTAGTTCGAACTTTAAAAAAAATGTAATCTGTAAATGGGTGTCAGTAACATTTTTTGTAACTGTGCATTTAACAATTTAGTTATGGGTTCCCTTTCATGAAAAGGGACACATATTGTTTTTTGTCTGTGTTTATGGGTCCCCTTCCCTGAAGGGACGCTGGTTTGTTCCCATGTTTTGGTCAAGAAAGAATGGTTTAAACTTTTTCAAATTTACACACATTATAGATATTGGTCTAAAGATGGTTCATGTGAATTTTGACCCCGTTTGATCCCTCGGTTCACCCACAGCCCCCCAAAACGTGAAATTTTTAAAACGGCTATACTTACTAAAGTACTTCATTTTGGAGTTATATGCTTTGTTGTTTGGTGCAATATAAGGTATTTCAAAGAATTTTGTACCTTAAAAAAAGATTTACCCATTTTCACCCCTTAACCCCAAAAGTATTCGTTTCTGTCTTACGCTGGTTTGTTAAGTGCGCTTGGTCAAAAAAGAGTGCTTTAAATGTATTCAAATTTGCACAGATGTTAGTTATTGCTCCGAATTTGATCCTCCTGAAGTTCGACCCTAAACGACCCAGCGGTTCACCCACAGGCCCCCAAAACGAAAAAAATTAAAAACGGCTGTACTGACCCAAGTACATAATCTGAGGGTTTCATGCTTTGTTGGTTGGTGCAATGTAAGCTATTCTAAGGATTTTTCTAACGTTTTATTAGATTCACCCCTTGAACTCCGTAATAATCGGTTTTAGTTTTAGGCAAGAAATACATACCCTAATGTGATGAAATTTTTGGCAATTGTTTGCAGTGTGTTATTCGTTTAGTATTTAGGATATTGAGTTCATCCTACAGTCCCATGAGTTGCTTACTTTCACCCTAAAGCAGTGATTCTCAAACTATGTGGCAAGATTTCTAAGTGTATCAGGATATAGAATTGTTCGCTCTTTTAAAGTGCAAACATTCTCTGGTGTTTTAGGACTTAATGACAAAATACAGGTATGCATGACAAGATTTAATAGCTCAAAATTTGTGACAAAGGCAATCTCACCCACCACAGTAATGTTTTAAGAATCTTTTTGGCAACTTTTAAGTTGTTCCTGGCCATGGAAAAAATGTAGTTTTTTAATGTGCTTGATAAGTTTGAGATCCACAGCCTAAAATTTTTGTAATACAGATAGTGTGTTGTATTTATGATACTGTTGTGTTTCACTTTGTAACCCCATCAAATACTCTAGCACAATAGTTCTCAAACTGTGCGTCGCGACGCCCTGGTGCGTCGTTTCAATTTTCCAAGGGCATCGCAGAATAGTTCCGTTTCATGGCTTTTGGTGGTTGTATCGATAAACACAACTTTAATAATAAGTTTTCTCACTAACTTTTGTTTGCTGGTGCGTCGCAAGACCAGAACACTTTTCCAGGGGCGTCGCAACAAAAAAAGTTTGAGAACCACTGCTCTAGCAGATAATAAAATTGATCAAATTTTGGAATCAGGTTTCACCAGTCAGAAACCCTACTAGCCCCTGAAAATGAATTATTTGCACATTGCATAGCAAGTTTGTTTCAGCAGTTGTTGGTGGTGTTGATCTAACAGGGTTGGTCTCCCACCTACTTGTCTCATAAAAAATATAACTAACAACCTGCATGTGTGGCGGAAACAAGTATGAGATCCAGTGTAATTTATAGTAGTGGATACATACCCTTTTCAAAACTTGCATCTTATTGGCATACAGACACCAATCATTTTCCATCAGTTCGTTGTTAAACCCATCCAGGACAAAAATAAAGAAATATGTTTTAGAGCAGTTAAGTCATTGGTATAAGATCGCCTACTGTGGGTAATCACCAGCAACCTTATTAACATGTTTTCGCTTGGTCGTTTCAGCACCTTTCTTCTAACATTTTGTAAAGGCAAATACCCTTACCCGTCCACATATAACGCCTCCACGTCGTGTTATGATTCTACCGTTTCTTTAAGTTGTTTCTTTCTCGTTTTGTTTTAAATGTCGTTGCGCAGGTTGTCCGTTCAAGCACACATCGCCAGACCTTCTGCGACAAAAACTAAGGAGCTATAAAGCCTCTAGCGACGTTATCGAACAGATCGTTGAACTGGTGAAGGGCCAACATTTCCAGATTGCGTGTCAAAAGTATTTCGAGGCAACGCATAAGGTTTGACAATCGTCTTTTAATACATAGTGTTCTGTCATATAACTCGACTTGCAATTTAAGGTGGAAGATGCCTCGTTTCAAGTCACACACCCTAATCACTACTTTGATGAAAGTCAGCGAATTTTAAGAGGTACGCATAGTCCGACCGTAATGCTTTATGTTGAAAGTTGAGGCTTAAAATTAACATATGTTAGCTTTGTAATCTGTCAGATCACGAAGACAATGGTCAAATTTGCTTCGCCGTTAAATTATGATAATACTAAACTTTTCTATAAGGGGAGCAACCTGGACGTAGCAAGTCATCACGAGAAATCGCCGATGCTGCTTTTACACCAGCCTGGTCTGTACCACTTCCGAAATCAGAAAATGGGGTTTCCCAAAATCCAAAAAACGATTTGGACGACACAGAACTGGATCAAATGCTTCTTGAATATTCCGAACAAATCAAATAACTTCGATGTTCGTTCATTAACTTTACAATTTTGTACTGGATGTTCATGTCCGTCTGGCAAATGCAAGCGGAAAGTTTCCGGTTCTTTGTAAATGTTAAATCGCGCTTGTTTTGGGATCTGTGTGACTCGCACTTAGAGGGTGTGCAGGTCTGACACTTTTAAAACTTTGCATACATGTACCACTTGATGTGGCGTTGGAGAAAGCATACTTATCCGATTTAATAAAAACACTTACCCTAGCTACAACGCAAGTGCAGTTTGACAAAGGAACGTCCTACATTGTATTGTGTAAAGCAGGCAACCATAAGCACTTACCTATGTTAGCATTACTGCAAACTAGTCGCAGTTAATCGCAGCCTAATTCATTAAAACTGGTGGGGGTAAAGGCACAAAGACCTGAAACACGTGATTGGCGAGTTGCAGCACGAGAAAAAATCTGAATATCATTAGGCGTTTCAAAGTAACGTGCTGTTGTAAACAAATGTATCCCTATTCTATTAGACGTTACTGTATGGGTAAATTAGTTAGTCAGTAAACTTAAACAAGAAGCAACAATAAAGTTGCCGTTAGAATGTTTTTTATCAATGTTAATCTATAACTAGTATTGTATTGGAACAATTTTGACACGCCGTATGCGCTCTTAGACATCAGCTGATGAAACCACGTGATACCAGTGTGCTTCGCGTCAATAATAACAAAGAACTCGTGCCCTTCAAAACAGATCGTCTGAAGCTCTGAGCGAGGATGTGAAACTGATGGTGCTTTCGTGTTTGTGTACGTAATGTAAAAGCTTTCTAAGAGCATTTTATCGTAGTTGCATGACAATTATGTTGGATTGCATTGATCCCAGAAAAAAATGTTTTGTTGTGGCTTATCGTAAGGATATTAACAGGGTAGTAACAGTCAGGATTATACCAGTGTGTTCATGTTACAAGTTTCAACACTGGTACTGCGCATTAGTAAACTCAGGTATGCGATTTGATCTGAAAGCATTTTATTGAATTGGTTAATATATTGTTGAGTCACAATAATGTAGTGACATTTTATAACTTAACTGTTTTTGTTGCAGTGTTCGGCAAAACATTTGTTTGTTTTTCTTTGTTCTAATATACTTACACACATATTACTGTACATTGAAATTTGCTGTATCAAATTGTAATCATGCCTTTTCTTGGACAAGATTGGAGGGCACCTGGCCTGGATTGGGCGAAGTCTGGCTCGTCGGGTTGGGAAATCGTTGAACCCAGTTACGGAGTCACGATGGAATCTATGCCAAGGTTTGCAAAGATTTAGACCCTACTATTGTGACAACGTTTTGGCATGGAAATTTCCTAACCTATTTTTGACGTTTCGAAGAAACATAAGTTAGAATCAACTAAAATACCCAAATGACGTAAGGCCATGAACCGTATTTAACAAAACGCATACGCCAGATCACGTGTGTTTTAAGCGTCATACTCGCTATTTATGCGATTGCATTAGTGCCGTTGACAAAATGTCGTTTCGTGGCGCACTTTAATCCGGATTGTTTTAGTCATTAGAGGAAATTTTTTTGTGCGATGGAATTATCGTCACAATATTTTAGGGTTGTACCTTTGCCTGTGGGAATATGGGGTTAGTAATCCCGATTCTAAATACCGTAGACCGCTTTGGTGTTTTACGCATTATTGACTTGAGTACGGGTTACCATATTTGTGCCCCATGGTTGTCCTCGAGGCGTCAGAAATGCTCACGTTGACTTTGTATGGGCAAACTGCTCCACTTGCGCTGAGGATAAATAACGCGTTTAGACGTGTTTTATGAATGTATCCATGCGGATGTGGATGTGGTCTTTCCTTTTTGGGTTGCAAAGTTGTGTGTTTTGCTGCAAAACCCTTAGAGGTTTTTAATGCAATTACACATGTGCACGTTTTATTACAGAAATCATGTAAGAAAAATCATTGAAGCTTTTTTGCGCCAAGTCCAACAGACAAAAAACAAGAACTCCTACAACAATTTGACCTCAGCGCCAAGTTAGTAGCCAACAATTTCACTGTGAAGTTGTTTTTGTATTCCTGATATTAAGCATGGGTTCAAAAATCATTTATCTCTATTTGCATTGTGAAGCCCACTAGGTATCTATGCATGCTTCTTATTATACATAAGCTTTTTATTGACAAAAACCTATTAAAATCAGGGCCACTGGTTACAGCCAAATTTGTTTTGATTTTCAAGTGTAAAGTCATTAATAATTAATTATTTACACAAATATTTATTTGACCCCCCTCTTTTATATCGGTCCAGATCTCCATGTCAAATTTAGTTTTACACAAGCCTTTATCACAATACCATTTTTATTTTTTTATTTCGAAAGCTACTAATTTATTATTGTAAAAAAAACTGTTTTTTTGCTACAAATAACTTAACTGCACACAACAATTACCTACCTAAACAACTGTTGCAACTCCCAAATTTCTTCTGTTCATCAGTTTCGAAATGCAGCGTAAGAGAAAACATGCCTTGGCTACAGGTTGGGCTCAAAGGAACACGAGAGGTTAGTTTGGTAAATCTGTCCCTCAAATAATTGCCTTGATTCACTGCTTAAGAGTGATGATATGTTTTTAGTGCCATGGATATACCACATTGGGAGAAATGATCAGACGTCTTGATTTTACTGGCAGTGCTTTCTTGACTTATCGCTTTCCTTACATACTACAAGTGATCTATCTGCTGGTGAAACGTGAAATGACAACACTTAGTGCCACAGCACAGCAGCATTTATTTCAAGTTATTGAAGTACTTTTATCACAAGGTATACAAATGTGGGCAATAACTAAATGTTGACCAAAAAAGTAAATGAAATACAGGTAATTTTTATCATTATTATTTTTGTTAACAATAGTTGTTTCATAAAATTTGCAGTGATGGAAAGCAAGCGTGGCATTCGTCAGATGCATTATATTCTGAACACTTTAATGTCAGTATTGCAAATTCAATCCAAAAAGAAAATGATCAGTTCCAAAGCAACGTGGTTCAAAAAGCTGGACACGGTCAGAAGATGGCAGAGCCAACTGAAACAAATTGATGTTCCCTATGTAAGCAACTGAAAACAATTGCTTCAACGTTCTTTTACATTACTGTGCCTTTGCAGAGAATGGACAGCCATGCAACACTAAGTGACATGCCGGTAGAAGTACAAGCTTTCATTGTATCCTGTTTAACTGATCATGAGGACATAAGAAGCCTGTCATGTGTAAATCGCACATTGAATGAAATATGTGAAAATACAGTGGTTTGGAGAAACTTGTGTCATACCAACTTCACAAAGGTATTACTATCCATAAAATAACAAGAGTGTAGGACTGGGTAGTGCTCTTAAAGCCATTTTAGTGACATGAAAGCACATATTTATAAATGACCTATACAAAACAATTTATTGAAATGCATGGATTTGGTATGTATATTGTTCTCTCGCAATTTGCTTAGGGGGCTAGCGTACTGCGATTATTACCACACAGTTGATCAATGTTGTAATCATGATTTTTGTGTTAGAGAAGGTAAACTAGACTACTGGAAAGCATTGCTTTGCAACAATATTAGTACATATCCTGTTTGAATTGTTACAATGAACCTCAAGGAACCCTTCGACTTAACAGAACCCTTGTGTTTCATAGTTCCAAAGAACCCGGGTTAAAGAGCACTGTTGTAGGATAAAACTTTGGCACTGTGTAAACTAAAATTTAATATTTGCAAAATAGCCTAATGAAATGAACAAAGTATAATTATAACATCTTGCAACTTTAGTTTCAGGTTACAAAGGCAAAGAATATGTATTTCAAACAACTCAAGAAAAAGGCCAAGTCAGAAAACAAGGACAATATTTCCAACCTTATTAAACCAGACAGTGTTAGATATTGGAAAGCAATTCATGAGATACTTCTAAAGTAGGGTCATACTTTTGCATAAGAATGTTGTTTTTTATAGTCCATTATGTTAAATCTGTGCCATTTTTTGCAGATCTTTTAAACCGATCGAAGAAAATTATATTGATCCCCTTCTCTACTGCAAACACTGCAGTGTTTTGTTTTGGAAGGTGTGTTTTGTATACTTTGAACATTATCTATCTGCAGGGATTGAATTGACCAGCAATGATGATTTATTTTTTCATTGTATGTCATAGGAAACAGGCCATCCTTGCATCCAGGAATTTAAGGACATTGTTCCAAATATTGATCACTTATCACCACAACAAGTTGTCTCATTCTTCGAACCTAAACGATAAAGCGATAAAATTGTTTTCTAACGAAAACAATTTTGATGAACTTTTCCAATCGACTTACACTGCTGCTGTTGATATTTGGCTTCTTGGCAGAATTTCCTCATAATGTCCAGTTCATATTACAAACTTATACAGTCTGTTTTGACACAAACCTAACATATTTTATGCATAAATCAATGAATATTAAAGTGATAGAATAAACTAATGTTGCACAGCATGTCAGCAAATGCCTATATTTTACCTAAACTGACACAACATTGAATGTGTTAGTTGTCAAAATCAGTTTAATTTCTATGATCAGCTGGTTTGATCTAGTTTTTGTCAAAGCTATTCTCTTTAAAAAAAATTGTACACATGTTTGTAACTTTGTGGACAATTGGTGCAAAGAGTATGTATATGTTTGTGTTGTATTGCCAACATCTTTTTATTGTTTTCATTGTCCTGGAAGAATTGTGCTGCTTCAGTCAACCATTTATACATAAACTTAAAACAAACATTTTTTTCTGTAAATAAAATTGTTCTGTAATTTTTTGTTACATTTGTGGGAAAACAGTCATTATAAAAAAACTAGACAACCATGAAGGTATTGCATTCACAGTTCTTGATGAAACGGAAGTACGCATACAAAGTTTAGGTCCCTGGGATAACTTGTTCTACATTCCTTGCTTACCAAGGACAAAAGGGAAACATGCCCATCAGCTAGACTGTGCTGGCATAATGATGTTTTATTGTTCAAAATGGCAATTTGATGTCATTAACTTCAAAATCACATGAAATTCAAATGATAACATTACACTTCTCAATAAAAAGGCTCATCTCTGCATAAAATAGGCAATGTGTGTTAACATACAAGGTTGCGTTGAATGTAGCAAGTAACATAGGCAACTTTAATAAACAAGACAAAACTAAAAGTAAATTTGCAATGTAGACAACTTACTACCTAATTCATCATATGAATCAAAATAGATGGCTGTTGTTCCTATTCACTATAAGTAGCATTTTTAACCCAAAAATCCAGGATCAAATAGAAAGTTTTAAGATGTCTATTTGTGACTACCCAATAGTACGTTGAATCACATACACAAAGAAACAAACAAACAGGGGTAAAAACACTGCATGCACAACAACAAAAACAAAAATCGCTCTCCGAGTAGACAAATTGCATCACAGTTAAGTACAGGATTTAAAAATGAAGGGCTTCGAATGGGTGGTAGGGTGATTTTGGAATTATCCTGACTCTGTGTGTACAGTGTATAAATGTTGGTGGTGGTAGTAAAGCAAATTGAGGAACGCCAGAACATACAAGCACATATTGAATAAATGTATTGTGATAAGTATAGAAATTACTGGCTTGTTTTAAAAATGGACAAAATGCATGAACCCAGGTAATCCAGTAGTAAAAACCTCAATGCATCTACAACAACAGGTTCTATTGGTGCACCTTTTCCCATTAACCCCTATTTCAAGAGTATTTGATGAATTAGCAATATTTTTGTGTTTCAGTTGAAACAGAGTGCACCAAAAGGGCCAGGAGTTTAGACACACTGATAAAAAAAGAATAAATACAAGCCAGAACCAAAAGGGCAGATGGAATTTAAAAAGTAACGAGTCTGTGACCATTTGGAATATAAAAAGATGGAACAAACATGACAGCATGATCAGACATGAAAACAGGGTCAGAGTGCAGGTTTCTTAAAGATTATATTAAATAAAAAGGGTTACATTGTGGCAAGGTTGGGCAGAAATAGGTCAACAGGTTTATAAAATTAATTTACTATATTTTTAATAGGTTTCGTATCAAACTGGAACAGCAGTCATTTTATAAATCAAACAAAATTTTAATCCACCGCAACCGCGAAGGTCAGTCAAGAAATGTTCGACTCATACATAGTTAACAATGCATCTCAGACACTGAGGATACTCCATGCAGCTAAAACAAATTTGAGGCAAAAAAAAGGAATATTTAATTTTCCTGAAATGTTAGTTTGTGTGGCCAGCGTATGCTGAAAATTTAAGAACAAAGCAGTGTATCACAACTGTAGTCTGAATTAAATTAGTGTTACAAGGTTTGTTGAGTCCCTGACTGACTTATGACATAAAACCCCTGTTTCACACCCATACACTTTCATTATTTACAAATCAATAAATCCGCAAATGGTTATGATGGAGCAAAAGTAGTCTCCCATTGAAAAGCGCTGTCTTTGTAAACACGTAAACAGCAAACGAAAAAACAGACTAAAACACAGAGGGCATGTTTGTGATTTAGCTTGGAATTATGTTCACCTTGGTACTAATTCAAACAACTGTGGCCAGAAATCACATAATTACTAATGCGCCAATCAAATATGAAGCGCTGCAAGACAATAATAGTAATTTGGAATAATGTAAAAACTTCACTGCACACAAAGACAGGCCAACTTGAAGCATAAAACAGATCCAACCTCCAAGCAGATTTAATACTGCATCAAACAGATTAAACAATTCCACACCTAAAAAGTAATACAATACTCAGATGACATGAAGGTGTTTATCCATTTTACGAGCACAGATTAGACGGATATTGGAAACGATTGTATGGGGCTGTCAACATACTTAAATCAAAGGGCCTTTATCTGCATATTGCATGACCCGAATTTAGTGTGTTGTTGCCTTATACAAATGACACCTACAGATTACACTACTGTAAACAGAACATGTGCCTCCATTGTTCCTAATTCACTCTGATACTACTGTGGCTGACTATAGCTTGAGAGGATGACGTAAACAATATGTTGAGTCACTAATGCATTATATGCCGACCAAATAAGGTAGCTTAAGAATTTGAAGCAGGGGCATGTAAACAAAACATTCTATGTTTACTTTCACTTTTGGACTGAAAAGGACATATTTACTCACTTGTGTCATTTTGTTTAAACTTCTAGCATCTTGTGAATGGCTTTTGGTGTTGATTCATCATTTAAATGTTTTGTGGTGTATCGTAAAGCATTCAACAGGGATTTAACTTTGACTTTCCCATTTTGGTCTTTTAATACTTTGATTGAACCTTTGATCTGCAACAAATAACATATATATAATTGATAAATGAAAACAAATACCTAAGATAACTGAACCAGGAAATGTGGTTAAAAGCACGCATGCAGAACTCAGAGCAGATGTGCCTGGGATAACATGTCATCCTACAACCAGGAAACTATTAACACATATATAGAGATTGCTTTCAATCATTCTACGCTCCCCATCCATTCAACATAGCTGTCACAAACTAGAGTTCAATTTCCTGGATACCTAAAGCTGATAACTTTGGTTCTGTAATTTATTAGTTTCTTTCAGCAAAATTGATGACCACAACCTTACATAAAAATTTACAAATGAGCTCAATTTTCGTTAAATTTCATCCAATAATTTAAGCACTAACACATCATTGGTCATGCCTCTAGTATTAAAAAAATACATGGCAATAAATTATGCAGTCAATCCAAACATAGGCACATCCATTTTGTGAGTAGGATGTCTTGTAGTCAGTTAGTAGTCTCATGACCTTGCAGCAATTAATAATGCATATGCTCCCTTGGTGGGCAGTGGCATTGTGCACCATACAAGCCCCCGAAGACACAGCTGACAATACCATAGACACACAAATGTTTGACAGCAACTTACATCTATTCTGGATCCTTTGGCAAAGGCACCTTCCTTGTGCACATGATCATACAATATTATGACGCCAACCATGACCCGAACACAGAATGAGACAGTATCAGCCCCCATCTGAAATCTTGAATCATCACTGCATAGACAAACAATAGTTAGGTCTAGTCAGTTAATAAAAGCTAGGCCACATGCATACAAGCATTTTTCTTAAGCATGCAAGCACTGGTTTGGTGATTGGGGTTTTAGTTGTCAACAGGCGAAATTAGGAATTAACACAAATCATTACTTACACTGCAGCAAAACTAGTGCCTTGTGGTTTCCTAAGAACAAATATTTAACAGGTACAAAAAAGCTTGCAAAGACATATATACATGTATATATAGTCATTAAACAATAACATGCAGCACTAACAGACCTATTGTTTTTTCAGTTAAATGTTTACACAAAAAGAGGAAAACAAATCTTACGGATTTTCCAACATGACTTTGCAGATGTTGGCCATTGTGCTTAAAACTTCAAGGGCCCTTTCTGTTTCAACATCCGCATTCTACACAGATAGAAAATGAAGAAAATTTTAAAATGTTACCATTAAAAACTTTAACAATTTTGCACCATATCTAACGCCTGACAGACACACGAGAACCTACTTCTTGCACAAATCTGGTTGTGGCATCACTCAAGGTTTTTAACATAGGTGTTGCTTCAGCATAAAATAGTGACATTTCATTGGCCATTTCTGTGGAAATACATTTCCCTTCATCATAGTCAATGCCCGCAGCTGCCGAGTTCATTCCCCTTCTGGACATGGTTCGACGAAAATATGAGAAGTCATTTTGTATGGCCGGATTGTTCATCTGTAAGTAAAAGAGAAGCATATATAATAAATAAAACAAATAAACATAACTATGCATTTTTTACTAGCCTTCAGGTCATCAAACTTTAGTGTGAAATGCATGATTTCAGCAAACTGCTTTGCTAAGGCTTGCTTTGTCTCCAAATGCTGCAGAGGTGATAGTGGTTGACATGTCAAAGCACGAAGCAGTTCTTGAACACATTTTTCTAAAGAAAACATAATAATTTTTTAGGGTTGTTCAAAACATTGCATTATGTTTTTATTTCCAGCAACATTTGGATTGTTTGGAAAATGTTTTGACACAAACTTACGTAAATGTTTTGAAAATTCATAGAACTCCTTTAGCTGCTTTACGAGAGGAATAATTGCATGCCAGGTATCAGCTTGCTTTTCTTGATTGGAGGGATTAGATATCGCCTGTGAGTAATAAAACACTAAATGAACACTCTTATGGTTGAAATTTAAACAAGGCATGGCCCCTTGAAAACCAGGAAGCTGTTAAAACTGTAGTATGAATGCTTACTATGATGCTTGGTCCATAAATAGAAAAACTGGACGACATTAGAGCATATATTTTGACAGGCTGGAAACAAAACCATTAACTTACCACCATGTGAAAAAATTGCTTGACAAATTATCCATGAAAATTGTTGAATGATAACTTGCACTGCATTTTTAAAACACAAATGCTTTAGACTTACTATTCGAATTTCCTCTCCAGCCCCCTTGTACGACTTTAACTCAGTGATAATTCCTGGAGCAAATGACAAAACATGGGCAACACCATCAAAAACTTCTTTTTCTTCTTCGGATGGTCTTGCATCTAAAATAATAAAAAAGTCATCGACATGTTACAAAAAAAAATTCATGAATCCAAAACAGTATACACCGAATGTTTTCATTGCATTGAATTTAATAACAAGGTGACTTAACCCTGTGAAAAAACAAGACATTTAAGGGAAATACATCTCAACAAGTGGTCAAATGTAGACATTTCCTGGTATGGCACAGTTGCCAGTTTGGTCACAACTCTAGGATGTTTTAGGTGCTCTGTTAACAGGAAATCTGAGCACAGCAACAGTGAGATTGATGTATTCCCACAGACAGCACAGAAACTTATGAAAACACACTATAAACACACTAGACCCTTTTAACAGAAAAAAATACATTTGTATTTTATATATATACTCGTATATATTGTTCATCATAACCCACATAACTTTGGTAAAATATAAACAAACATACAATTGCACATTTTCATAAAATGCAAGCAGTGTAACATTCTACTTGCCACCAGTCACTAACAGTTAGAGGCCATAAAATTACAAAAAAATTAGTGGCAGTAAGTTTTGTATACCTAGGAAGCTATAAGCACAATATGCACGCTGTAAATAAGACACCAAACTTACTTTCAAAGTCCAGAAAGATGTCTTCCAAAGCTTCTTCCTTGCATTGCAAAACCCTTAGCAAATTTCCCATTCCTTCAGCTGAACAAATATTCCAAGTGAACCTCAATGTTTCAGGTTTCAGAACTGTTATTGATATGAACAGCCAATGCTAATACTGATAACCAAATACAACATTACTACTAATACAACTTAAAAGCGTTCCTGTATATCACACAGTTTTTAATAAACTTGTTACCTACAAATAATTGGGTACATTTTTTTTTACTTATACACCAGGCCTGCACAACCCAAAATGATAAAAACGCAGCAAGAGAAACAATTATGTGCTGCAGGCCACATCATATCATGGCTGTTATGTGTTTATAATGTGACCACCGAATAATGATAGGAAAAATGAAATGCGTTCTACAATATCTTATTTTTACTAATTTTACTAATATGCGGTTAAGAGATTTTGGATGCTAAAAAGGAAAAACAAACCATACAAAACATCCAGTCTGCAGAGTGTGGCAGCTGCACACGCGATTATTTTTTTGAAAAAAATTTTTTGCACGCCAAGTTTTGGGGTTTGCACGTGAAAATTTTGCACCAAAGGCATTTAATTGGGCTGTCTTGACCTCTTTTGCTTGCTTTGCACCTGCTGAAATTGGTTTTGCACGCGAACTTAGGGGTTGTGCACGCGGGCCATGTAGGTCCTGCACGCACAAGAACTACTTAACTGTGAATGTTCGTAAGTCACAACTTTAAAAAATATCAGACCACACCCTCACTAATTGTGCTAAAACAATCCTACCAAGTTTTAGATTGTTGTGCTAATAACTACAGCAATAATGAAAGAAGTACAAAATGTCTTGGACACCAAACTATCTTTAGTATTGCTGTTTATTAAAGGAAGGTCAACACATAATTTACCTTTTTTCCAACCATGCAGCCAGTCTACCCCTACGCAAAGAACAATGTGTTAAAGCAAAGTTTCTGGGGGCTATTGATAATCTGAAACGAAGCTGATATGCCAGTACTTCACAGTTGACTTAATCGATTAGCAACGATGTATTGTGTGAAGTTGGTGCTGATGCTGACGGCATTAAGTTATACAAGCCTATTCAATACCTTTACTGATATGAAATTAGGGTGGTGCTATCCCAACTGCAGGTTTGATTGGAAGCATAACAAAGAACTTGTACATGTATAATCAGGAATGTAATACCTATCCTGATAGATTGTGGAAAATCTGTGCACCAATAAACTTTATTTTCAAGTTCCTAAATTAAAAAAAAATGTTTGTGCAAGTTTTGCCACTTCATCTAATGCCACTCCATCATTTATTCACAGCATCATAGAGCATACAAACAACAACATAGGTATTTTAGCGTGCAGTCAACCTTTTATAAATCTTTATTATAGCAAAAAACAATTCAAAAACAAACTATTTGAATGATTTTCTCGATCTGGCAACCTTTGTCAAAATTATTAACAACTGTTTATCACAATATTTAGTTTTCACGTCCAATGTGATAAGAATAACCATTTTGAAACGTTTGACAAACTAGGACTACAACTGCAACAAACATTAAAATACTTGTTTGTGGGGGTAGTTTAAACTGCTTTGAGCGTTGTGATCAAACCAAACGCGGCGTACGACTACGAGTCTGCGACCCTGTGCTGTGCAGTTCTGCGGTTTATCGCGGTCGTGGAGCATAAACAATAAGCACATCCCATTGCTTTCTTTAAAACCAACAGCGCCGTTTGTGTCCGGTCAACGTTTATTAGTGGAGGAAGTGGAGGATCAAATGTATATTTGCAAAAATGTCAGGATGAAAAACATACATCAAAATAATTTTGCTTAAGACATAACAAAAGTTTTGCAATAGCAACTACGTTACGATTGTCATTATTTCTAAATAAAAATGGCCTTTACAACAAGGTGGTAAATGCACATTTGGGTACTTCGTTATGTCTTTGGAGGAAAAGTTACTTTTGTAAAAAAAAGGATTTTTTGCATTTGTATTATCGTGTTTTTAAAAATTAAATTCGCCAGTACATTTCAAAATGGCCGAAAAAACATTGCGATAAAAGCAACTTTTGTAAGCAGTTTTTTTGTACGAAAAAATGTACATGGCGCAAGCATGAAGATGAAGGGAACTGCACGTGTGCTGTCAGATCTGAATCAGTGCCAAGGGCGTGTACGCTGCACGTAGATCGTGCGAAAATCAGACGGAAGTTAAAAGGCTTTTGCGGCAAAATAGCATTGCGTAAAGAAGTATTTGTGTATACTGCAGGATATTTTCGGAACTTATATACGTTTTTGATCTTGCAATCATGTCCAAACCTTTACTTGCATATTGGGACATAAGAGGTCTTGCGGAACCAATTAGATTAATGCTTGAATATTCAGGAGTTGAATATGAACAGAAAGATTATGTATGCAGTGATGACCCACCTTACACAAACAACTGGATGGACGAAAAATACAAACTTGATTTGGACTTTCCAAACTTGCCATATTTTGTGAATGGAAATACTAAGATAACAGAGAGCTGGGCAATTTTAAAGTATGTTGCTGAAAAGTTTGGTCCCTGCATTCCTAATGAAACAAAGCATTTGTGTGACATGACAGAAGGGGTTGTAGGAGAAGTAAGGCAATCTTGGATTTCAATTTGTTATGGCAATTTTGATGCTGAAGTTGAAATTTTTTTTAACAAATTGGTCAAAAAACTTGACATGTTTGATAACTATCTGTCCAAACATGCCTGGCTTGGTGGTGATGATATTACATATGTTGATTTTGCTTTCTGTGAAGTTTTAAGCCAATTTCAAATGTTTAGGTCAGATGTGTTGGCTAAGCATGAAAATGTCAAAAAATACCTTGATAAATTTGAAAAATTACCAAAACTAGTAGCTTATCGCCAATCCAATCGCTTTAAAAAATATCCTGTAAACAATAGAATGGCTAAATGGGGCGGAAAAGCTGTATAAATCTTGCTTACCACTGCAAACTGCCAGTATTAACTCTCAAGCTTCTAAAATAATATACACCTCACCTCAGTATCTGCAATGCTCACATTTGTGTGTTAATTGTTGTCAACGTGAATGCATTTGAGAAGTGTACAATTGTCCTGTGTAAAAATGAACTTTGTGTCACCATCAGTTGTGTCTTTTAGCACTGCACGTATTGAACAGTACATCTATTCCTGCACACAATTTTAATCACAGGCTAACAGCAAGTAATAATGTAATTGTCTGCCAATGGGACTCATGTAGTAGACTGTATGGGCCTTAATTAGCTGACAGCATTTGCTGGATCCAGAAAGATTTGAATAGATGTGTCGTGCCCAATGTTGCCAAAGCATGAATTAGAGTTGATTCTGTGAGTTAAACTCTGGACAGTCGCTTCTTCGCGTTGTCCAATGGGAAGCAATTGAGCGGAAAAATTCGGATTTGCCACAGTAAGCTTTTAGCCAAAAACTGTAAAGGAGACAGTTGGCTTAGTAACTGCCTGACTGCTAGTGGTAACTGTGTGGTCAGTCTGAATTATTTAATACTAAATTTCGAAATTGGTAAAATAGTTAATTTGAAACTAAGTGTTAACAATGCCTTGTTATATTTACATGTTATCAAGTTTGTTCAAACGTAAAGCTTTAAAATTGTAAGTCAAAATGTCAAAGCTGTGTGTTGCCTATTGGGACATAAGAGGTCTAGCTGAACCTATTCGTCTAATGCTTGAATGGGCCTCAGTAGAATATGAAGACAAGAGGTACAAATGTCAAATGGTCCCACCATATGATCGCAGTGCATGGAACGATGTTAAACCAACAATTGGATTGGACTTTCCCAATTTACCATACCTTATCGACGGAAAAGTTATGATTACTGAGAGTTGGGCTATAATGAAGCATATAGCGAGAAATCACGACTTGCTACCTGCTAAGGGTGAAGAACATATTACCGATATGGCTGAAGGTGTGGTTGGCGATTTTAGGAAGTCCTTTACGACTATTTGTTACAGCGATTTCGCAGCTAAATGCGATGATTACTTTGCAAAAGATCTGCCTGTAAAGTTGGAAAAATTTGAGGCCTGGTTTTCTAAGCACGATTGGGTTGGAGGCAACAAGCTTACTTACGTGGATTTTGCCTTGTGTGAAATCTTGGACCAAATGCAGTTGGCTAGAGGTACAGCACTGGAGGGATATCCCAAAGTGAAAGCATATCTGCAAAAATTTGAAAATCTTGACAAAATTAAAGTGTACAGGGAATCGAAAAGATTTACCAAGCAGCCATGTAACAATCCTAAAGCTACATGGGGAGGACAACCAGAATAACAGGATCTATTGTGCGTGTTTTTTTCGGCCTGTTTTAAGCGTTTGATAGGCTGAAACACACACGTTGACTTCTAACGCATTGTAGCGTAAAGTTGGTTTTGGTTGGTGTGAGGTTTGGTTAGGTAGCATGTTTTTAATAAATGTAAATGTTTTTGATACTGGGTATTGTTTGTTTTTTCTAGTTTTTATATAACGCGAAGCCACAGAAGGAAAGCCTAAAAAAACAGGGCACCTTTTCCGGAACAAATTACTTTTGTGGTTTATCGCAGGACCGGACGAGAACGCATTTAAAAAAGGCAGTCAAAGAAAAAATGACATGTTGTATAACTTAGCTTTAAATGCGTTATGCACTGAAGCCAGGCGCTTTTTATTTGTATAAGATCATGAAATGTTTAGGTTTTAGCACGGAGCTGACCTTTATTAACTCCAGGTCAAATTTTTAAGCAGCGTACCAACCTTCCAAGATGGACAAAATATTACAAGAAAGAATTACCAAATTTAGATAACGGCTGAATTTAAGATAACGGTTGTTGGCCGGTAACGTCTAAAACTTCACGCTCCTTCAGTCCGCGCTAAGCACGATTAGCTTAGGCCTTTTGTAGTTTAGAGCTGTGTAGTTAGAGATGTACCGAATATTCGGTTTGCCGAATCAGCCACTTTTGCAAAGTTTCGGTTTCGGTCGAATAATCTTTTACGAACACCCGCATTTCAAGCGTTAAACGTGTCCTTTCTGCTTGGTACCAACGAAAATCGCGTCAATCATTATATTTTTAACACATTGACGCTTTTCCCACTACAGACTACAAATCAGTAACTTATTGTCGGTTTTCATGCTTGAGGTAATGTTAAACCCCAGAACTGAAATAAGGACGAAACACAACCATTCTGCGCGAATTGCCTGGTAGATAAACTTCTGTTTTGTTGTCAAACACGTAGTATACGACTTTGCGTGAAGTCATAAATAAATATTTCGGTTTGGCCAAAACCGCCGAATATTCGGTTCCAGCCGAATCGAAATTTCGCCGGTTTGGTACATCACTACTGTGCAGTTTTAGACGACATCCGTTTGCCACATTACCTGACCTGATTACTGCACACATTTTGTTCATACGGCACAAAAACAAACAATCAATTACGCCATTTGCGGCCGCCATACGAAAATAAGTTTGTCACCTTTCGTTTAGACTAGAGTTAAGACAGAGTCGACCTGTTCCATCCTTCTTTTTACATGAAAAAATAACACTATAAATATCACCATTAAGGTCGCACACACACATCCAACAAACTGAACATATACCAAATGTTTGCCACATGAGTTGGTGTATTTAAAACAAAACCAGCACAACAAATATTAGGTACAGAAAAAGACGCCATACATAAGAGTTAAAAGCAAAACTTACCAGCACAACGTAAGAGAGATAACAGGCAGTCCAAGCGAAATTAGTCTTCAACAGAATTAAACAGCCTTTATTAATTTTCCAGCTGCCAATGAAAATTACAGTGGTCAAAATAAACTTATATTCCTTGTCGCCTGTGTGCTTAGTTAGATATACGTCGTCAGCACTCAACAGCCATCTACGACGAAAATCACAAACAATTTTACAACATAAACCGCAAACAGGCGGTTAAAGTTACCTATCAGTATACAATTGTTTTGGTAATTGTGACGTTTCAGAACAATATCTGAAAAACATTGTTTCAGCTGAAACAACTGGGTCAAATTTGCCACTGCACAATGGGCTTTTAAAGAATGTGTAGCGTCGCACCTTCAGTGCAGCGCCTGCTGGACAAGCTACCAGAGCGAGCAACAGAATTTTATTTCGATCAAGATGAATGACGCAATAAACGCAGTTTTCTGCAAATATAACAACACTAGTAAAAGTCAGAACGACGAACAGCGACAAAAGCATTTACAGGGGAGAAACAAATAACGTACCAAACTTTGATCGGTCCAGGCATTAGACTTCCCAGTTGGAAATCACAGATTGCGTTTTTCACACTGTAAATATCGTAAGTCGTTATCAGTAAAACACATTAAAAACACGGGTGACACTAAAACGCTGAATATTGCGGGACGTCGCGGAAACCGCTAAATATCGGGTAAATTGCTGACGGTTAGTGTTATTAGGATTGGGTTGAGGTTTTATAATAGTATATGAATCAAAAAATGTCCCTGCTTAAAACTTATTCAGCTGTTTCCTGACATTCAGCAAAAATGCTTGGGCGGGTGGTCTCCCTCGACCGCTGAATGTTTCCCTCGGCCGCTGAATGTTTCCCTCGGTCGCGGAATGTATCCGGGGGAATTATTTTTAAAGATTTTCTATCACAAAACCTTATCCCAACCTTAATAGCATTAACCGTCAGCAATTTAACCCGATATTCAGCGGTTTTCACGACGCCCCGCCATCTCCCGCCCTTCACGCAATATTCAACGTTTTAGTGTGACATTTGCAACAAACTTTTTTACGAAGAGAAGCAGAAATTCGTTACTTAGCTATCACAACTCACTTTCATGCGTTTAGCACATCACAGGCACTAATAAACTAATAACCATGTGGTCTCGCACCAAAGTTGATAAAAAAAGTTTTACATATACTTTGGTCTCGCACAAGGTAATTGCACCACAATGGATTTTACGTCACAGTGATTGTTGCGAGTTGCGACAATAGCAATGCCGGGAGCCAGGACGATCTTCCTGGCACCCGTACATAACAGCTTGCGCCGCTAGAGGCAAGAAATCTTACAGAATGTACTTGAGTTTTGCTGCCAAACAAACGCGATTTAATCTTAGTTTCGTGAGCTTTTTTGGCAGTCGTTGCCAACCCCTAAAAGAAATCCAGACAAACGACAATGTTTTAGTTTCGAAGTGGACGAAACCAGCCTTAACTGCTCACGCGTTGTATGTTAGAGGTTAGAGCGCAGTTTAAAAACAACGCGGTACAATTAGGCCAAACAGTAATTTTTACTAAATGCTTGCAGTAATGGCATTACATAAACCAGGGGTCTCAAACACGCGGCCCGCGGGCCGCATGAGGCCCTCCAAGGGTTTTTGTGCGGCCCGCGAAGTAACTTTTAGAAGTTGTTTCACTGAGGCGGATAACCGTGTCAGACCAGTGAGTTTACATTTACATGATACAATCATTCTCTATTAGTGGTATATGCAACGTTTTAATTGGATGATAGAAATAGCCCATTTTAGAATCATCAATTGCGATTGTTGCGTAATATTTTCTGCATTGTTGCGTCATTGTATGTGATTGTTTCCACACAAAGCAATAAAGCACAGTTGGCTCTTTCATTTTGCTACATTATATATATGTTTGTTACTTATTACAATATTGTTTTTTTATTGTTGTTAATAACAGTAATTAACATTAAACTTTTTGATTATGCAATACGTTTGTTGTCATGTTACACTGTAACAAATGTTTCGATAGTGCGGCCCTCGACTTACTTAAAAGTTAGTTTTTGGCCCTCAAACTTGTTTGAGTTTGAGACCCCTGATATAAACAATGGCCAGACATTATTTTTCGTGTTGCGGAACGCCATTTTTACGGGTTCGTTATAAATTTTATCTGTCAGATCAGGCTTTATATCTGCTGCTGTTACCACGCAACCCAGTACAACCTGTCGCAGGTCGAGTGGTTGGCGATTAAACCGGCTCCCCTCACTAGATAATAATAAGGCGACGTCACGATGCTTGAGATTTCGGAAAATCTACTACAGAAACGAAATAAAACAAGTTTGCTAAACACCGCTATGTGGCGCAAAGAGCATTTTAGAATTGGGCCAAAAAAGGGCCGGGGAGAGTTTTTATATTAATAAATTTGTAAACAATAATGACAACTCAAACTTAGTTTCTAGCCCTGTTCCAGCCTCACTGTAAATTTCAGTATCTGTGCTCTTCAGTGTTTTGCTTCTCACTTGGCAATATATCAGTTTTTAGCAAACTGTGTATAAGCTATTTGCTGCCAGCTCATCTGGCAATTGTATTTTTAAATGTTGTGAGTTCTTGTTAGAAACTCTACCCGAATTTCGAAGAAAGATACATTTTTCATAAATCTCTCTGTTTAACACAGCCAAGAAAATTGACCAACACATATGTGCTCCAATGAATGTTGATATCCTATAGTAGATTTTGTATTTAGGAAACTACTCACTTGGTTGTGGGCTTCCTATCGTATTTCGCTTGCAATTATTCTACACAAAATTAGAGAATCAAACAGTGGCGTTTCGTTTTTGTGATGTAGTGTAAATAAGGTATCTCGGCACAAGCTATAAACCAGGTCACTAGATACAAATTAAAGAGGTATTCCACCGTCCTTAACCTTCTAAGTTCCTGCTGAGTTTGTCAGGACCGAGTCATAGAAACTCCACACAATTGTCTTGCACTTCGGTTCGTTTGTTTATGAAATGCACAAGAAGGAAAAGAGAAAGAGGTCGAAATGAACCAGTGCGGTTTTGCATATACCCCAGATAAAAGCGTTAAACCACACAAAGCAGCTTCCAATCACAGTACAGTACAAAGCACAAAGTTAAATTGCTAAACACCAGATCACAGAGTCGAATCTACATCCTAAATAACTGCAACAGGAATTAATTCAAAGTTCAAACACCATTTTGCAATCCAGTTGAATAAAACCATTGCAACATTTGACTTTCTTGCGAGCTTGGAGCTAGCAAGTTAAAATGAGTTAATTACGTAAGCTACTATTTCGCCATTCAAAAGAAAGAAAAAAGTTTGTCAAATATGTTTCTATCATGTAGCCTAATCGCATTGCGTGTAATTAACGGATGCAAACTTCTAGATAAAACTTTTAGACTTTCCTTACTTTTCGTAGCTCTTTTACGAAACAGTGTTTGGTTTATCATGAATATTCACGGTGGGAAAATCGATTTGTTGTGGTGAGGACTCTGAGGAGTATACACAATGTCCTACTAAAGGGTAGGCCAAACTTGTTTAATGGATAAATCGCTTGTAAAACCACAAACATCAACGAGCTGTAAATTTTGATTTTACGGTAGTGCCAACAAGAATGAAACGAAATCAGTTATAAGCAGAGTTGTAAGTCGACAGGACCTGACTTCACATCATTTGTGAATAGTTTCTACCCACAGTTTGCCGAGCCATGTTCTAAATTTTAATATGTTAGTTGACCAACTACGTCCAAACCTATTTCATTTCACTTTGCTACAAAGTTATTCATAGTTTCTGGAGCTATGAATAAATGTCTGCATTTAAATATCACTTTGACAATGGTGAGTAGAGTTTATCTCGCTGGGACAAAAAAAGCGACAAAGCAGCTGGCAGGTACAAAGATGGTAAACGAAGTTAACGAATGACCGAAAATGGGATTAACCGAAGTTCAGTACGATGAATGTCGATGTCTGCTTAAAGAGTGTCCAAGTTTCACGATGTATAAATTTAATATGCTTAGTCAAGTGAATAGTTTTAGTTTAGGGTTGCACAACCTGGTGAACAGCCGCGTGCTGTCGCAAGGACACATTTTTACGGTCATGTACATTATCCCGAAAACATATGTACTTACTGTCTGTCTTTTATGGATTAAAACTCACTTGCTAGATACTCGGCTTTAAAAACTGACCCAACTGTAAGATTTGAGAGGGATGGAAAGTTATTAAACATCTAGATCAGTGGTTCTCAACCAGTGGGACATGGCCCACTGGTGGGCCATGGAAGCATTTTTATTGGGCCACAGACCAATCAAATAGAAACCTTTTTTTAAGAATTTACTTTCATTTGTGTCACTACACTCTATTTTACAAGAGTAATGGCTTGGGGAGGAATTGAGAAGGAATGTTTTTGTTTTGTTTTTTGTTCTGAACCTATTTTAGAGTTGTTCTCTTTCTATCTTAAAAATTTACTGGGCCACAGAATTTTTTTTGCAATGAAAGTGGGCCACGAAAGAAAAAAGGTTGAGAACCACTGATCTAGATCTATGCGTCAGACTTTCTGTGGTGGCACTCGGTAAGTTAATTTTATCAGAGAAGATTGTTTTGTTTTCCTTGATACCGTAATGAATTTATTAAGTATAATTTTAAGGTCACGAAACATTACGCTTTATTATGTCAGTCTCAATAAATGGCATGCATGCGTACATTTATTGTTTAAACATCATTCCCGTGCATAGACTGTACCAGGGGTGGACAACCTGCGCCCGTGAACATATTTATTAGAATATATGTACTGGCGGCCGTGTCGTAAATAAAAACTCTTTCGCCAAATATTTTGATTTTTAAACTGCTCTAAACACATATGCTTATTGTGTGCAAACAATGCGAAAAAGCAGATACCACAAGCGTCATAAAAGTAAGATTGTCAATCTGTGTATCAAGTTAGAATTTAATTTAGGCATTTTAGGCGCCATTGGATGGATATATAATATATAAGTATTTCTTTACATCAGTAATTTAAAACACAAGCAAGCAGGCGGTCGTTGGTGAAATAAAGATATATGTCATGCGGCCATCACAGCGAAAAGGTTGTGCACCCCTCGGCTTTACCCATCTAGGGGTCGCGTAGAAATTTCTGCATTAAAATAGGGTCGCAAAGCAGGAAAGTTTAAGTAGCCCTGGTGTAGAGCAACAAGTGTTATACATCCAAGGACCAGAAGTTTAACGCAAACCAAGGTTGCGCATACTGCTCTTTTTGTGCGCACACAGCATGGGCGCGCACATACACGAACAAATACACACACACACACAACTTAGTAAATGATTACCAAAGAATAGTCATTGTGTAAGTGTGGGCCAATCAGCAGTATCTGTTTGCAGCAGAAACTTCTAGACTAGACCAGTAGGAAAGTTTGGAAAGTGCCAAGTCAGCAAGGGTAATGCCGCAACGTGGCAGAACCACGTGTTTCTGCAATAACCATTTCCTTTTGAGGAGGAAAGTCAAGTGAAATAAAGTTAATAATTCATAATTATTGTCGAGTCGAAAATGTATGATAATCGTTAAGTTTACATCCAAACAAACTATTGTGGGTCGTTAGCACCAGGGATAGTAAAGTAAAAATAGAATACTGTAGTTGTCGATTGAGTTGTTCAAAAAATGGCCGGTGGACAGGTATTAATAGTAAGGTTGATCATATCTGTATCTGTAGTACAGTGGTTCTCAACCTATGAGTAATTTCTATTTTTTAATAACGGGAAAAATAAAAATCTATGCTGGATGATGCAGGGGTAACGATAATAAAAAAGATAAAGAACCACTACAGTACACTTTATTTTAGTCGTCATAAACTTTGTTTACATTTACCCAAGCTTTAGAATTACCAACAACGAAAACATGTCTAAACTGTGTGTTGGTTATTGGGACATAAGAGGTCTTGCTGAACCTATACGTCTAATGCTTGAATGGGCCGCAGTGGAATACGAAGACAAGAGGTACAAATGTCAAATGGTCCCACCATATGATCGCAGTGCATGGAACGATGTAAAACCAACGATTGGATTGGACTTTCCCAATTTACCATACTTTATCGACGGAAAAGTTATGATCACTGAGAGCTGGGCTATAATGAAGCATATAGCGAGAAAGCACGACTTGCTACCTGCTAAGGGTGAAGAACATATTACCGATATGGCTGAAGGTGTGGTTGGCGATTTTAGAAAGTCCTTTACGACTATGTGTTACAGCGATTTCGCAGCTAAATGCGATGAATACTTTGGAAAAGATCTACCAGCAAAATTGGAAAAAATTGATGCCTGGCTTTCTAAGCACGATTGGGTCGGAGGCAATAAGCTTACTTACGTGGATTTTGCCTTGTGTGAAATCTTGAACCAAATGCAGTTGGCTAGAGGCACAGCACTGGAGGGATATCCCAAAGTGAAAGCATATCTGCAGAAATTTGAAAATCTTGACAAAATTAAAGCGTACAGGGAATCGAAAAGATTCAACAAATTTCCGTGCAACAATCCCATGGCTAAGTGGGGAGGCCACCCAGAATAAAATAACGATTGAGTGCTATGAGAAGAAACAGAATTATAAAATTCTGTTCTGAAATAGTGCAGTTTCTGTTAATTTGTTGTTTACAATCAATCTTTTATTATATGTTATTTAAGTTACACCAATCGTTTAACGGCATTAAAACAGAATACCACAAAAAATAAAAACTGTGCTTGTCTGGAGAAGAGCGCTTGCAGGAAAAATGGAAACCTTCAAATTTAGTCAAACCCTAACCAAAAGCTTAGGCCCGTCATCATCTTTGACATCGTTAGCTTTTTGCTTCGGTACACAAGTAAGCTAATTCTCAATGGTTCTGTTTTCATCATCGTGATTCAGATTTGTTTTCACTGTCGTGAAGAACACATGCCCGTTTTGCCTAAGCGTTCACACTCGAACACGCAAGCAGTATTTTATTATTCTACTTTTTAAACTTAGACGTTCGCAAGCGTAAAAAACGACCGATCTAAAAATGTGCGCAAATATTTGCTTGTTGGTGTACACAAATGCAAAAAACAGGTACCACAAGCGTCACAGTAACGATTATAGCGTCATAAACAGTTAAGACTATTGGTAGAGCTATTGATTCAATGAACACCGTAACTCTCGTCAGTCACACATTTAGCTATTTGCAATAGGAGGCGCGAGCTGAATCGTTTATTTAGCGGCTAAATTCAATTTGTCATCGAGGTCCAAAAGTATGGGAAGACTTACCACACGATATTAAGTCTCTGTCACGCTTGTCCTCTTTTAAAAAACAGCTTCGTTTGCATTTATTAGGGCAATATGACCCCTCAACAATTAATTCACTCCCGTGTCCTCGCTCATACCAGAATACATATAATACAGCTTGTTCTCCTACGTCATAACTACCCTATTTCTCACTTTTTTTTCTTTTGTGTTTTTTTTTTGTGTGTGTGTTTTAGTTTTATCTTAGTGTGATTTTACATTTTATTTTTTTATTCTATACTATTATATCATTAAACTGGATAACTTTGTCACATACAAAAGAACGAAATACTGCCGTAGGATTCGGTTTTTTCAGATCAGCCATCCGGGTCGAAGACAGTGCAGCACCTTCCCCAGCGAACAACATCTGAGATCTCGCCATCGATCTTACAAAAGCAGAGGAGGAGATGCTCGACTGCAACATTCTCATCGTCGCAACGAACTGTCCTTGGGACACCCGGGTCTGCCTACGGGATCACAGGAAACGTTCCGAGGAACCGAGCTGGTGTTTCCGTTTAGGCGGGTTTCATTTGGCCAGCAGAACCTGCGGGTTCAACTACCGTCTTATGCAACCGGACGTTCCCCGCCAGGCTCGTGCGGTCGGTTGCGATCCTACGGCAGGACATACCCAAAACGGAATTCAACCACAATTCAAATAAGAGGACACTTGACTCGATAACCTACGGTTTTTTTTCGGTGTCCTTGCTGTTTATGTATCCGTTCAACAATGGAACTGTGATGATGAAGTGACTATGCAAATAAAAAAATTTGACTTTGACTTAAATTGGGAAGTAATTTTTTTTTTAAAATCGCAAAAAACTAAATTTTAGTGTTGTTTTCATTAAATTTCTATTGATAATACCAATCTCCAACCCTAATAGCCCTGACCGTCAGCATAAACTCTTTGCGCCACCTATCGAAAATTAGCTAAATGTGCGACTGACAGCAGCTCTCCTACCAGAAATTCCCAGACCGGGCGCCAGCCAAATTCCAGTGTTAGTAGCTCTATACCAATATGTCAATCGTTGCCGCTGTATAATGCTTGTAAGGCAATAAAACACAACACACATTTTTCTACGTCTTTAGGGTCTACTAAATGCTGCCTTATTCAAGCTATTGTTTCATTACTCATGCGAAACAGAATGATAGCTCAGTGAAAAAGTGGCCCTGAGCTCACCGTAGAATATTGTGCCTTACTAAATTGCATCTATTTTAATACTTGAAATATTGGGGTTGTTCATACTCTTAGGTACAACTTTAGGAATTGTGAATCAACGCTTTCTTGATTTAACCGCTAAAGCACCGGACGACGGGTGCCTTTGAATACTACAGGTGCGCTAGGTGCGTTTTTTTATCGTACAACGTATAACTTAAAAATACTGCAGGTAACTCGCTTTGGTGCGATTAAACTCATTATAGGTGCGACGTGACTCGAAAATAATGCAGCTGCCGTGTTGTTTTTGCGACGAATCGTAAATACTGCAGTTAACGTTATATTACGATAGTCACAACACATACCAAAAAGCCTAAGACCCTAAACCTTAAACCCTAACCCAACCTTAAATGCAGTACCTACGCAACATTATGTTACGTCGCAGTAACTGCGAGTATACTCGCTTCAAAAAAGGTTACCTGCACTATTCCCCCGGGCTTTGTTGCATTAAAACGAGTTACCTGCAGTATACCTTGCGAAGTACCAAGCGCACCAAGCGGATATTCAGTATTTAAAGGCACCGCCCGAACGACTGCGACATAACGAAAATAGCCTACCGTAGTTGTGTTATTTGCGGTATGTTTACATTGTATTTGCTATGTAGTCGTACATTGTTTCCTTTAAATATTTGTGGAAAGGTTTAATAATTGCAATGGTAAGATGTTGAAACAAGAAAGTGTTTTTTACTTTGGGGTCTACGCAACTTGGCAAATGTTATTAAGGGTTCACGGCACCAGAAATGTTTGGAACCGCTGACTTAGATCATTTCTGTTAGCTGTCGTTCGTAAAAATCCCTTTTTTGCAAAATAAAACAGATCTTTTAGCCTATGTGACAGTTTAGCATAAACCATGCACCCCAAAGAAACAACACGACCAAAATAGTTCTTTTCCTACATACATTTTTTAACGCTTGAACGAGCAAACGTCATTTATTCGGTCTGTTCCCGAAAACTATGACGTTCGCCAGCGCTGTGGAAACTACCAAACTAAACCTGTACGCAAATATTTGCGTGTGGTGTAATGGAGTCAGAACTTGTTGATCTGAGGATATAAGAATTCCCCGAACTTACCTCAGCAGGAAAGCCCCGTCTGCTTTTAGCATATTTTTGGAAGTTGTGAAACTTACAGTATGCTTTTAGTTTCAAGTAAAGATATTATTCAACTGATTGAAAATTCTTATCTGCTTTTTTGGAAGGTTGCCTATTTAAATAACTTTATGTAGGCTAGTTTATGATTGGCTTTGTTATTACCCTCCCCCTTAAGCATCTTGCGTTTCCATGAGCAACATACCAGTTCTGACTTATATTGTACCTGGTATGCGTTATTTTTAGTTTTAGTTAAGTTTGGTATAAAATTATTTTCCATAAAACACATAAGCCAATTAAAATTGAATAAAAGTTTTCACAATATTTATTTAAACCGGGTCTGGTTTTACTTTCAGAAACGTGTAAACTGTAAACCCAACAATAGGTAGGCTAGGTCTCATTTACTAGAAAAACAGAATGCAAATATCTTTCGATTTGTGGTACTTTCCTTTTGGAAGAGGAAATTCCATTTTCCCACGATTGGTGTTGATTTAGTCTAAGTGGTGATATCATCAGGATTAGGGGCCCTATAAAAAACCCAGTTCTGCTGTAGTACCTCGCCAGACTGTTGGTTAGCACCAGACTGATTCAGCGTTAAAGTTGTCAAGTAACCGCGTTCGCGTTAAAACATTTACCAAATAACACCTAACTTACGGTTGACTACGAGCTTTTAAAGACAACTAAATGGAATTCACATTTTTTTACAGAAAATATTGGAACCTACAATTTTTGCTCAATTTTAAACTTTTGATTAACCTAAAATGTCGAAGACTGTGTTTGCATATTGGGCCACTCGGGGTATTGGTGAGCCGATTCGTATGATGTTGGAACACGCTGGGGTTGACTACGAGGACAAACTATTCGTGTGTGGTGACGGACCCGCTTATGACGATACTTGCTGGACAGATGTAAAAGAAAAGCTCGGAATGACATTTCCAAACCTTCCCTACCTCATTGATGGTGAAGTTCGTTTGTCAGAAAGCTGGGCGATCATGAAGTACATAGCTCACAAACATAACATGATGCCGGACAAGGACAGTCACTTAACCGATATGCTTGAGGGCGTCACCACTGATCTTCGAAAAGGGTTCACTGCAATTTGCTACTCTGCTGACTTTGAGGCTAAGTTCGACGCTTTTTTTAAATGTGATTTTCCTGTGAAAATGGCGAGGTTTGAATCTCACTTCTGTAACAACCAATGGGCAGGGGGAGAAAAGTTGACCTTTGTCGATTTTGCTTTATGCGAAATTTTAGATCACATGAGAATGGTTAGGCCCGGGTGCTTCGAAAAATATAAAAACACCTTGGCTTACATTGAAAAATTTTTTGATCTGAAGAAAATTAAAGCATATCGCCAAACACAACGTTACAAAGTATGTCCTGTCCATAACAAGAATGCAAAATGGGGTGCTACAGCCTAAAAAGGGAGCATTGATTGAGTACTTTGCTTTCGGCGTTGGCCGCTTTTGATAAAATTAAGCTATAGTTTTGTGCATATTTCTTTTATCCCCGATATCGTAAATATGAACTGATTCTAAAAATGATTTGTCCTGACGCAATCTTTTCGTGTAGCCTACTGCTGTTGTACAATGCTTGTGAGGCAATAAAACACAACCAACATTTTGTCCTTGTGGTGCCCACTGTAACTGGTCCACTGTAGTGGAGAAACTTTTTTGACTTAATTCTTACTTCTTTAAACTTCTTTTTTTTACCACTGAAATACTTCCAATTTCTTTCTCGCGACCATTGTTACTAGTTTAGTTGCGTTTTTACTGGTTTTATTGAAAATTACTACGCTGGTTTGTAAATGTTTAGTCAAAACCATAAAACAGATATTATTGTTTTTTTGACAAACATTCTTCAGAGCGGGTTCGGTGTAACTGACAAAGTAACTCACACCACATACGGTTGGCTAAATACCGATGGAGAGCGTAAAGAGCGCAGCTATTTAAAAAAGAAACTAACATAAACAACTAGGATTTTAGGTTAATTCTATTGTATTATTATTATTGTGCCGTCAGCATTTTTTACACAAACTGCATTTAAAATATTGGAGTGCGCCACATGCAGCGGTCACGTCCACGTGCTTTCAAACCATCATTTTGGTATTTTGGTTTGGCAAATAGGCCTAGTCTCTGGTTCGGCTAAGCATGAAGTAATGGAAAATTTTTACTTTGCAAGCATGGCATTTCGTTCCATGCAAATTATAGGCTGCTTTTGCGACATATGGTATTGAACGGTGTAACTTTACTGTTCCATGTGTTCTCATGATTCAGTAACTGTTGAAGTACATATTCAGTGTCGTTGTTCTCACAGTGTTACATGTTCCCGTCTTCCTGATATGTTCCAACAGCCTGCATGACCATAAGATAGACTGTTACGCAAGCCGGGTGTTTCCAAATAGTTGTGCAATCCATTGAAGTGCTGCATATTTTTGCAAGTGTTTAACTTAAAACAAACTATAATAACTGATGTGAGTAAAAGAAGATACTGTTTTGCAATGATCGCAAGGAAAACGAGTATCAGTTTAAAAGCCAATGTTTTATCGTTGATCTTTCTCTTTTCCATCGTTTACTTTCCTTGAGATAAATGAGACTTGATGTGTGGTGCGTAACCAGAATAAAAGAAATTTATCTTTTGTGGATCATATCGGCTCTAAGTAGCAAGCGTTAAGAATCGTAATAATGAACTTACTCGCAACAGCAGACGACCGATACGAACCACGAGAAGCAGAAGAAACAATAAGCTTCCGAGTAAAGAATATCATAGCCCAAGAAGCTCAGCTGACGGAAGAGAACATTTCCAAACCAACAGTCAGCTTCCAGAGTTGTTATTCATTGCGGGAACCGCGCACGCACCTAGCACACCTAAACGGAATTTAGCAAACCTGCGTGCAGTGAGTTCCTGTGTAAGTAGTTTTCCTGAGACAACAAGTGAAAGAAAGTTAAGAATTTAGAATAGATGCTCTTGCTACAAAAACAAACGATCCATATGGTTGGCCTGCTTCACGCTAGGCTGTTTCGTCACTCATGCGTGATAGAATAATTGCTCCGTACAGTACTCGGTATCCTTTTTTTCGTTGTACTGTTTTACAATACAGAAACAGAATACACATTCTACAATTATCTAGTTCCTTTGTATACCTTACGCATAGCAATGTTAGAAACGGCAACTAATAGTTAGTTGCTTGGTCCAGTGATTATGTTATTCTTGTACTACAGGAAGAGTAGCAAGAAAAAGTGTAAAACAGTTAATCCCTCCCCCAATTGAAGCAAAATGAAAAATGTCTACCAGACGTAATATATTCACAACAATCAGGTCAATCTTACATTGACCAGGTTCCTCACAGCATTCTGTAAACACAATTGTAACCTTTAGCAACACTCACCTGTGTTTTCCTAAGCTGTGTTCCTCTCGTATATCACTATTCAGGGGCCCCTATTCAGTTGTATACCTTATTTTTGATAGCATACACTTGGGAATACAATTTACCCGGATGAAAAGCACTGGCTTAGTGCTTTAGTTACCGGTAGTTAGTGAACATATGGTTGTAGTAACCTCAGCACAGCATAGAATATAGTGCAAAATTTTAATAACCATATTTGTTTCAAAGACATTGTGATTGTTGTTGCAATTTGACGATGACAATCAGGAATTCATGATTTCTTGATTAAACTGTTGCTATTGCACCGGACCACTACCATATTCATGTACCTTTGTCTGCAGTAAGGTTACAAAACATTTGTTATGTAGTCCTAATTTGTTACCTTGAAGGTATAAATGTTTATTAGTTGGAATGGCTGAGATGATGAAGCAAGAAAAGGCTCTACCTGATTTTTTTATCACTTCAATGGTTCGTTACTTGCATTTAGTTTTACTACTTAGTTCTTTGCATTTATTTATTAGGTGCTGGTTTACATAAAAAAGTAATGGATTGTGAATTTTAATGAGAGAACCACAAAACAAATTGACTTGTGTAAAATCGGTTAGATCTCTGCAGTTTTGAACACTTGTTGAAGTAATATGAAATATCTCCAAATTTAGCTCATTTTCACTCATGATTTTAAACCTAAACCATGAAATTAAAAACTTAAAATGTCATTTAATCGTACTGTTGGGACCCCTGTAACATTGACTCAATTTGGTTTGATTCAAACCAGTAAAAACCTGAAGTTCACAAACACAATATTAACTGAGGATTCAAATGGGATTCGCTATTCTTTATTGTTGATGTGTGCAGGTGTATTGCTTAGTAGTTTTGGACAATACACCATTCAGCAGCTTGTCAAGGTTAAAATCACCAATTTCATTATTTTTTGTTAGGAATGCAATGATGATGGAAATTCATCACCAAAATTAATTGTTTCTGAACCTCTTACTGACAGTGATGAAATCCCTGAGCAAACAGGTAGATTGCATGAAAATCTTATTTTTTTGCATCCAACCAGACAGTATATTGTATATATTGGATATTGGAAAACATAGCATGTCTTCATATAGTGTGGTTGCGTTTGCATTTTTTGCTTGTTGTTTATTAGTGGCACTCAACCTTATTACCCTGTATATATTTATTACCACAAAGAATGATGTGACTTTTTTTATGTTTATTTGTGTGACTACTTTTGAAAAAAAAATTGTCAATAAATTATGGTAATGCTGTTTAACAGCAAAAGTCACATGGAAATCTGACATTGGATAATAATTTAAATCTGTATGTCGGATATGTTAGAAAATCAAAACAGTGGTACATTGGATGCCAAAACAATGACAACAGAATCTGTTACATCCTTTCAAGATGGTCAGGAGGTACAACTTGATGACGGATCAACTGCTCTAATCTTTCACAACTCAACAGGTTTTTCAATCTATATTTGTCAAACAATTTTGAAAAGTGCAACTGGAAATTTTGTGTTATATCATATTTTTGTGAACATTTTTTGGTAGATGCATCCTGTTCCCTGGAGTTATTACAGCAGGTTCAACTGGACAATGGAACAGTTGCATACCTATGTCAACAAAAACAGGTATTATGTGTCCTTTTTCCCTGGAATAAAATTTGTAAAGTTTTTGCTATTCTGAGGTGTTGATTGTTTTGTTTCATCTTGTATCCTTACCATTTACCCCATCTACCATGTTTGACCTTACAACAACAAACTTTTTCATGTTTATGTCTTAAAACACAACATTTAGAAATTAGAATTCTGCATGTGTGGGGACCCATAGCGCTCTGCCTGCAGAAACTAAAGTTAAAAATAAACGTTGGCTAATATGGAACACAATGTAAAATTAGTTTAGGGAAATTTCAAATGTTTCAAAATAGGTCATAGTACACATGCCATGGTAATATGTGCTAAGCCACCATTTCAGTTATTTTTTGCTATTTGCAAGAGAATGCTGTTTTTAGGTGGCTGCCATGCAAACTACGGCAGATGTCAGAAATTGTCAAAAGGTAAAAAAAACACATTTGCACTTTTTCTTATTTCTATGACATGTATTTCTAATGACATGTACATATTTAGACATTTCCTTGTGATCATGACAATTGTAAAAAAGTATATTCTACTGCTCACCATTTAAAGGTATTTTTTTCTTCTACTTCTTATTGTTTTTAGACACATTTATTTGTAACACTTCCGATACTAGGTTCACAAAAGAACGCACACTGGGGAAAAACCATTTGTGTGCAAATGGGACAATTGTAAAAAAGTCTTTTCGACAAGCTATGCATTGAAATCCCACTTTAGGGTACATACAGGTCAGTTTCTTTGTTTTTTCTTTGCAAACTTTTTGACAGCACCAACCAAAATTACTTTTAAAGGTGAAAAGCCTTATCCCTGCCCCCAAGTTCAGTGCAAGAAAGCTTTTAAGACCTCTGGAGATTTGCAAAAACACATACGTACACACACAGGGGAAAAACCTTTTAAATGTCCTTTTGAGGGCTGTGGAAAGGTAAAATACAACAGCCAATATATGTGGTTTGTACTTGCTTGACCGTAATTGATTTTTTTATTGATCTGTGCTCAGGCTTTCACCACATCAAACATTTGTAAAGTTCACATTCGAACCCACACTGGCGAGCGCCCCCACAAATGTCCTTATGTGGAGTGCTCAAAGACTTTTACAAACATGACAAATTACAAAAATCATTTACGCATTCATACAGGTAAACTTATTTGTATTTTCATTGATTTTGCTAAAGAAGTTTATTCTGCTATTTCTTTGTAGGAGAAAAACCATATGTTTGTGAAGTAAAAAATTGTGGAAAGCAGTTTACAGAATATTCATCACTTTATAAGCATCAGGTAAAGTTTTAAATTCTCCATCAACAAAAACATTTTCGTGCTCAATGCTTGGTGTTTTTGTGCTTACCTTGAAAAGTAATTCCTACCAAGTAAAATAGGATTGGTGATGTAACAGTACTTAACTTGTGTGAACCTAAATTGCACAGTTATTGCTAACAATGTTGCCAAGATGCGTAAGTGGTTTGCAACTTTGCCCAACTTCCATTTGCTCGCCAAGCGGTAGGTTTTAACTCTGTCTGGAGCACTTGTGTGTTTACTTGATTAAAAACGAAAGTGACGTTGCTCAAAATAACCCTACAAACAATGCAGGCAGCTCGACAGCAGTACGTATAACAAATTTAGCCATTGCCCACCAACCAAGGATAAAAATAAAATGAAACAAACCAACAATCTCAAGTAAAATGTTTTCTTTAGGTTGTTCACTGTGTTGCTAAGCCATACATGTGTCTGGACTGTGGAAAAATGTATCGACAACCAAGCACTCTTACGTTGCACAACCGAAAAGCTCATCACGGCCGAGGGAACCTGGCAATAGCTAAACGACAAGGTATGTTTGATGTCAGCAGCTTGTGCAATATGAAGCAACAACTAATTAGGAAGCCATTTAAATGTAATCACCTTTAGAGGATGAAAACCCAAGCTCTTTACATCAGCCGAGAACTGTTCTTAATGCTGCTCAAACAACGCAGGTACAATACAAACTGTAAAATCTTTTTTCTAAGTTAATCTTGCAGTTTTACGTAAAAAAGGTAACACTTTCATGCCTTCCGAAACTGTGTACCAATCTTAAACAACCACTGGTTTGTTAACATCACCAAGTGTTCTTAACAGAGCCCAAGTAACTCCAACAACCATATTGATCTGGGCAACTTGCAGGAAGCCACCATAACACAAAACGCCACAAACTCGTTGGACATATCCCAGTTCACCATGCCTTTGTCCATACAAGACGGAGTAAAACATTTAATTCTGTAACAATGTTAAATAATGCTTCAATTTAATTTGATTAAAATTTTAGACAATTTACCTAAATCGAAACACGACCACATCTCCTCACACAACAAAAGTGGACACCCACATTGCTTCAGGTATTGCATTGTGTCAATAGTGGCAGCAGTAAAAACTTAACATTTAACAAATGTAATATGTTATTGTAGAAAACGTTGCTAACACGATTGAAGTGAAAAGTTTATCGGAAAACCCAGATATGTGGTTGACGAAAAGTCCAATCACCATCCTTAGCGAGAATAAAGCTGACGTAAGTCAAGTTTTCATGTCACCGTTTCCCCCTTAAAGCTTTCATTTTTTTTCTGACTTAAGGCCGGTTTACACCAAGCGCGTGCGAAGCGCGCAACGCGAAATTTCTTTCTCTGTTTAAGCAACGCGTGGGGAAGTCCCATTTCGCGCTTCTCTCGTTTGCGTGCTTCGCGTCTGGTTTGCTCCATGAGCAACAGAAACGGCACTTCGCGCGAGAATTTTGCCCAGAATATGTAGGAATAATCAGTCTTGGTCATTTCTTTGGGCTATCAAAGAACACATGATCAATATAATATTTTCAAATGGTGATAGAATCGGTGCAGTGGCCAAGTTTTCCAATGTACAGACCCACCAGGTAGATCAAATGGGAAATTACATAGTTTTTGGAAACTTTAATAGGTATTAACTTTGTTGTTGTTTATCCCCCCAAAATGATACGTGTTTAAGTTTTAGAGTGCAAACATGTAGGATAAAAAAGACACACGAATACTTTGGAGAACAATTTCTTAAGTTAGCTACACAGAGTAGTGTAGTTTTGCATTACATAAACAACGACTTTGGTTTAGGAGCAATTTCATTACCAGTTGCAAAACCACATCTTGAATGGTTACAGGCTTTGTATTGTGTACTATGGTTTGATTAAACCTTCACATGCAACAGCTAAACGTAGTTTGAACCAAAAACAATTTATTTTACACACAATTTCATGAAATTAATTGCAAGTCTTATATTGGCAGTGCATCACTGTCGGATGAGCGGACGAAACGACTTTGTTCGCAACGTTTGCGCCTGGTGTAAACCTCGATTTTCGCGTAATTCGCGTGAGGAAAAAAAGAGCTGTTCGCGTTCACGCTTGGTGTAAACCAGGCTTTACTAACTAAGCGTTTCAGTAAGAAAAAGTGCAAGTAATAACTTGCGAAATAAAAAAATACATACATTTTTGCTTTCCAGAAATATAAGAGCCAATTACAACCCCTTTCAAAATATTCATTTGTTTTTTTGGCAGGAACTTAATTTATCGGGACCAATTGCTACCTTTGAATTAAACGGTGCTAAGTTTGTTGTTCAAATGGTTAGTGAAGATGGAAACGCGACTGTGGCAAAAGGTTCGTCTAATATGCAGCCTGGTACTTCGAGTCAAGCTGAAACTTTTCAAATGTACGACGAAGAGGAAACTATTTCCAATTCTAACCATCAAGTTACGCAATACGAAAAAAATAGCATAGAAAAATCGGACGGGTATTTCGTGGTGGATGCTACGTCGTCAGGTCTCGTCAGTAACTGTGAGGAGACTGTACACTATTCTGATGAAGAATGCCGGACGAATTTTTCGAGTAACAATGAGCACGGCTGAGGCTCATCGCCAACCTAGCAAAAATTACAACTTTGCGGTACTCCACCTCAAAACAACACAAGAGTGTTGGCTATCAACCGAAGTCTTTGTTTTCAATCGGTGGCTATGCAGTTCAGTATTTCATATTTGTATTTTGAACATGTTTCCGTCGAAAGCGGCCTACCAATACAAAGAACGACGTATTTTAGTTTAATTTAGGCTACGACGGCGGACTAAACTGCATTTTTTATTCCAGTTACTCGTACCAAACAGCTTCAAACCACAAATCTAAATCTTTTTTAAAAACAGAAAATGTCCAAGAAGCATTCGAATCATTAATATATGTAATCAAAAAAGATGTCGCTGTAAACTAGTCTGTTGTGACGGTTTTGTCATAAGTCAAACATTTTTGTGTTTACACCATGCTTTTTTGTAGGTCAGAATGCGTTGTTTAAAGGTAGTGTTTTCAGCATTCCCACACAGACTGCAGAGAAAGGGGAAAATGATTTTTCTAAGCACATTGCGGAAAAGGAATCTATCAATCTAACATCATAAAACAAAAGTGCGCAACGAATTTGTTTTTTATTCTATTCGCAAAGGCGGCGCCTGCACCAACTTGTTGGCTGCCTAAATAATATCTTTGTTCAAAAAGTTAGACACCTGGTGCCGACACTATATTAAAATAAATTACCTAGCACAGGGGTGTCAAACTTGCGGCCCACGAAGCCCTGCAATGCGGCACTCAAAAACTCAACAACAATTGTAGTATTTTGTCAGATTTTTATCTAAATACGACAAATTTTTCTCACTTTTTGAAGTTAAAACTATTATTTAAACAGACATTTAAAGAAATTCAATTTAATAATAAAAACTGAAATGTTATGAACAGAAACAATAGAAAAACCGCACGGCCACATGCGGCCACAGAGACGAGTTTGTGCGGCCGTGAACATGTTTACAAAAATATATGTAGCCTACTGGCGGCCGTGAAGTAATTTAAACTCCTTTGCCAAATATTTTGATTTTTAAACTGCTCTCAACAGACTTTGTGGTACTGAAAAGAGTATTACCAGCCTAGTAGCCATATGCGATTTTTTTGCGATGGTATACTATATAGTATACCTATGATATAAGCCAAATTCTTCTGTAATATTAAAACCCAGCAGGTAAATTGCGGAATATCAAAAACCAGCAGGTAAATTGCGGCAGTTGGTGAAATAGGTATCTGCAATGCGACCGTCGTAGCGAAAAGGCTGTGCACTGGTTTAAGTGTATAAAATTAGATTAAACATCACATGTGGCCCTTTGCATTAGTTCCAAACTGCAATGTGGCCCTCAAACAGCCACGAGTTAGACACCCCTGACCTAGTATGTACAACTGCGTGTTTTAAAAGTACGGTATGAAAGTATCGGACGTAAAATAGAGGACTCCACAGCTTTGGATAAAACGGTGAGGCTGCAGTCGTGGCATTCGACTCAAATTCAGTTGTACAGTTCGATCGACGTGTACGCGAAGCAGCATCGTACTGAACTGGACAGCAAACCGCAGTAAGAAACGAAACATATATTAAAATGTATTGTAAGATATGAATTCTTCAAAGATTTTTTTTGCATATTGTAATCTTTATTTATTTTATGTACATTCTTCGTTTACTTTTTACTTGCAGTTCAACATTAATTATGATTACCGATGTGCAACTTGCTGTGTTTGCCAACATGCTTGGTGTAACGTTATTTTTGCTTGTCGTGGCCTATCATTATGTTGCGGTCAACAATCCGAAGATGAAGCTGGAATAGTGAATCGTTTTCTTTTTTGTACATACCAATGAAGCTTTTTGTAAAAAGTAAGTAAATGTGCACATGTGTAGGAATTGGTAATGATCAATGTTGTTTTAATGGCCTTTGGTAGTTACTTTGTTTCAATTGTGATCAATCATTCCATTGTTTTAACATTGTCTTTAAATGACTGTCACAAGTAATCCGAAAATACTTAGACATAGACATTTCCAGCAACTGATAACCATATCCTGAATATTTCATTGGGTCATATATTTTTTGCAGCATAAAATGGCCTATAAATTTTCAAAATGTAATAATTTGCAAAAATTTCCTTTCATACAGTTAGTACGAAACTACTGTTGTAGTGTAGCCCATTGGACCTTTTTATTTTGTGGACTTGTCGGATGCTTAATAATAGCATTGAAGCTGCTTTCCAGCTACTAGTTATCTTGTGCCGCACAAATGATATGATATTTTGGGGGCGCTGATACTTTGTTTGTTGCACAGCATAACAGCTTGAAAACTTCCCTGTTGCCACAGTCTCAAAAAACAAGCAAAATGTGAAAGTGATATTCAAACAAGGAAATGTTTGCTTGTTATACCTCCTGTGTTTCCTCATTATTAAACAGCTAATAAATCTGACTGCCACTGTGATGTGGGTAATTTTGAAAATGTTTCTATGGCTCTTGCATTTTTTTAAAATTTATGTTCGAATAAGTGCTAGCTGTTCAGGGTTAAGATACATCTTACTTTCAAAACTGCTAAATTGCCACTGTTTTTGACAGAATTTTGCTGCAACTACAAGACTTGAAGAATGTTATATTGAATTGTCCAATACATGTGGAAACCACGAAGACCAGTCTTGTGCAATAAAATTGTATCACCAAAAGCTAAATAAAATTCTTTTTGCTATTGGCTGAACAAATAGTTATATAAGGTTGTCATGCCTATGTCACAAGTATTAGACCAGGGGTGGCAACCCACGGGCCACATGTGGCCCTTGAATAAAAGTTGTGCGGCCCGCAGAGACACTTGGATTTAAAATGTGCTGGCAAACGATGTGCGCCTGGTGCTATTTTTCTGCGACCTGACAATATGCTGCGAGAATCGAATGCGAATTTTACTTGTAGTAAGGCATTTTTGGTATGCAACGAAGTAAAATCACCTTGTGTCATATAAAGGTGCGGCCCGCTATCTGTTTATTGCAATTGTATTTGGCCCCACAGTGACAAAGGTTGCCCACCCCTGTATTAGACAGTAAAAAAGATTGGGAAAAAGACTTTTCTGGGCGTCTAGCATATATACTTGCAGTACCATCCCAGGATTGTTGCATGTTGATGTGCTTTTAAAGAACTTTTTATTGATACATTAAGTAAAAAACGAAACTGCAGTGAGTCATTTAAAAACCCATGATTGACACATAATGCAATTAAAATTCAATGTACGACAACAAGACAAACACATAAGTGCATTCAAGACACTAAAACAACACTTTCCTTTGCTGATTCCATTGTAGGCAACAAATAAAATTGATTTTGATTTGTACACAAGGCACAGACATGATTTCATGCACTTTTGGTCATTGCCACACTTTTACGGTAAAATCAACTCCACCCGAAAACACACGACCCCGCGAAACCGCTAAAGCTACAACGCTGCCCTGGTGACGAATAAGGGTCTGGGTGCAAATCATGTTCTCCATGCTCCAAACCTAAAAATACGTTGTTGTCAATCCTTAAAAAGCATGCAAACCGTTTGTACGGGGCTCCTCTAAAATACGCAAATCTACTTATAAAACGTATGTAACTTTTAAAAAGGTTGACGGTTAGGGCTTTTAGGGTCTGGGTGAGGGTTTATAATAAAAATAACACTATAATTTAGTTTTAGATGCCCAGTATGGGCTTAATATTAACATATGTGTCAAGAGTGGTACTAAACACCGTATGGTACCGCATGTTAACACTTGTAGAAAATTAGGCTCAAAAGGTATGTGGGATTAAATTGTAAAGTTACGCTTATTATAAACCCTTACCCAGACCCTAATAGCCCTAACCGTCAACATCTTAGTTAGTTTTTTTTAGTAGATTGCATACTGATCGCGCAGATTGCGTATTTTAGAGGAGCCCGTTTGGACGCATACCTTTTTTACATATTCTTAGGTCTGATTTACACAAAATATGTCAGTTATAATTTTAAAAATATAAAAAGGGGCAGCCGAGTAAAATGTAGGACGGAAAAGAGGTTGAAAAACTTACCCGCAAGGATCGATCATAGGAGGCGCTGAATACCTTTGTTTGTTCTGGTGTGCTTAAAACGGCAAGAGCGTAAACAATACCGACATGCCCCGTAAGCTGGGCGACCGGCTCGTGGTTACGAATGTCCCAAACCTACAAAAGTATTCATGTTTCGCTTGCAAAATTAAACTTAATTAAAACGTTTATAGGCAAAACAGATTTGGTTAATACACAAAGGATGCGAGTCGTAACCTCCACTAAATGTTATACTAAGTTATATAACAGTGGTTCTTAAGCGGGGTTCGGCAACGCTGAATCAGGGGGTCGACGGAGGCCTTTTTGAAGTACAATACAAATACTCGTTTTCGTTCAACGTTACAGTGGAAGGTTACACTCGGGTTTCGTTTTCTTTTCTTGACGTAACGAAGAGCATTGTGCGCGTTTTTCGTAAGCAGCAAAACAACGAAATTTTTTTGGCAGCAAAAACTTATTACTTCATCTTTTTCATGTACAGTTGCTAAAAATACAATGCTTCATTTTGATAAAAACTAAAAATTGCCGAAATTAAAGCAATCCTGAAACAAGTTGCTTGTATTATTATGTCAGAATTTAACAAAATGACAAACAGTAACTGTTGCCACTACGTTTGATCAAAAGCTAATTATGACCCACAAAACAAATGGGTTAAAAACCTAGGATGTAACTTGTTGGGGTTCGACCAAAGACTGAAGAATATCACAGGGGTTCGGCCATTATAAAAAGGTTAAGAACTACTTCTATACACTAAAATGTACAGATTACTCCATATGTTTGACTTTAAAACGTCGTAAGGTGTAAGTGTAACTAACACGTAACTGGCCGCTGTTGCTAGTATTTAAATAACGCAATGACTGTGGACTGCTGTGAATGCAATGTGATGACATTATGTGCTTTCATGCGTAGTGGTATTACGCATACAGCACATCCTACCGTTATTGTTGCAATCCGCAAGCAAAAACGGCTATGTGCGTGCAGTTAGCAACGCAATATATATAGACCACACAGTCAATTCGCGTCCTTGCCGACCAGCAGTAACTATACTTACATGAATGCAATTCTCATAAGTTCCGCAGACAATGTGATGATTGGTAACAGCAATGGAGTAAACGCTTCCACCAGACGTCTGCAGGACGTGCTTACACTCCAGTGTAAGTACATCCCATATCTGAAACACCGTGTTAACACTGCACTGTTAATGTATGTCAAATTTGTAATCATGTTTACCTTTATAGTCTGGTATGACCCACTGTAGAGAAAATTGTTGTGTGAAACAAGTGCCCTGACCCAGTGGTTTAGTCCTTGAAGTTCTTGGTGAAACCTTATGTTGGCTCTTTCAACGTTCCAAACCTATTTAAATATTCTTACCTATTAAATAAACCAGCACTTGCAGGAAACAAATCAAGTACATTTTACAGTGGTCATAATTATGATGCACAAATGCGGGAAATCGTCCTACCTTGATTGACTTAAGAGACCCACTGAAGAGCATGTTATTTGCACACACAAGGGTGCATACTGGGTTTTCATGGGCAGATATAGATGCTAGTTCTTCAAGGGTGTCAATGGACCAGACCTTACATTATTGAATAAAATGATACATCATTAAAAAGGTATAGCGGCTTGGCAATTAAAAACTACCTTTATAGTGCAGTCTGCTGCTCCACTGAACAACTTGTCTCCATATGCTGTTAAAGCCAGCACAATGCCTTCATGACCTTCCAAAGTTTTTTGACATTTGTAGTTTGTTGCTGTGTCCCAAACCTAAACAAACAATGCAAAATTACATACATGCTATCACTCTAAAGTATGTTTGATTGGTTGGTAAATCCACAAGATGACTAACCTTAATTTGTTTGTCAGATGAGCCACTAAACAAGTAATCTCCATGAACACACAGACACCAAACAGGACCAGTATGTCCAACAAATGTACCTTTGCACTTGAATATTTGCTGGGGATCGAAGGCTGTAAGATGTTGCAGGGTTAACTACAACCTAACCAAAAAAAAAACTAATAGAATTGAAACATCTTACAGCCAATATTCCCCATGTGCAGTCTTGTGTTGAGGTCTTGAAGTTGGTTATTGATCATAACAGTGTCTTGTCGAAACTCCCGTAATTCTTCAACGAGCTTTGTTTGGTTGTTACTTAAAACATCTGTAAACGAACAGCCGTTATCGGCCTTTACTAAAAATCATAAAATATATACATGCTTTCCATATCACATACCAAGTTTAATCTCAAAGCTCTTCTCCAAGTCATCAACTCTCTCTGCTGTTTTAGACAACATCGACCTGTTAAAATCAGAAATAAGTTTACAAAAGAATTACCGTAATGTATGTCAGTAATCACCTTAAAAAGTTGTTTTCCTCATCCCTTTGTTTTATAGCAGAATGAAGCTTGATGATTTTTTCATCTGTTACCTGAAGAAAGCCCTTTACAAACTCATATTTACAGTTTGCAGAGTGTTGTACTTGAGACTCTTGATCCCCCACAAATGAACACCTACAAATTGATCGTGGTGAAGTAACATAACTGCATAAAGTATGTGTTTCTAACCAAATTACATAAATTACCCGTATTTATTATTTGGACATTTAATGTTTTTGCATAACTTTAAATGCTCTTCTAGATGCAGGCGAAGCATGATTGGACAGTTTGGGTTGTTTGGGCAAGATATAGGGGCATATTGACAAGACTCTTCATGTGTTCTAAAACAAGCAAAACATTAAAAAATAGAAACCACACAGGTTTTTCAGTTGTTAACACATTTACTTTCTTTCACTGAGTTTTACAGTGAATGGGCATCCTGAAGGGTTTACTTCATATTCACCAGGGTGACTTGCACTTAATCTACAACCGTATCGACAGTGGATGAACAGTGCGCCAACTTGATCACTGACTGTAAGATTTGGTAAAACCTGTGCATCGAGAGTAGTTTAATAATGTGTTTTGCTATTGTTAAGAATTTCATTACATACAAGTTTCATTTTTTTGTTGTCTACTGGACAAGCATCAACAGATTTGGAGCAGCGACGACAAAATGAATGGCCACATGACATTATGATTGGATCCTTATACACTTTATGACAAATTTTGCACAAAAGTTGAGCGGAAACATTCTCAACAAAAACCAGTGCCTAGAAAAGAACCCAAAAATTAGCTTTTTTAAAAATAAAAAATAATAATATGTTGAAAAAGGTAAAAACCTGCGGTTCAGAAGAGTTTGAATGGTATGATGATGGTTGCGACAATGTAGAAGATGATGAATATGATCCCCGTGAACGACTTTTAAAAAAGTCTAATGAATCACTGTGTGCAAGACTTCTTGGTAAACTGCCATGTCTGCTTCCGCCACAAAGCTAAAAATAAACATATCACAAAACAATGAAAACATGTTTAAAACTGTCATGAGAATTCCCTTCGGAGAATGATTTAACAGGAAACTCCTGGGAGTTTTCAGCAAAATTATATTCATGAATCCAGAATTTTGCACAAATTTATGAAAAGAAGGCAACTGAGCTAGGAAGGCAAGGAGTTTCTATGTCTAAATTTGTTACAAAATGATTCTTTGGTTTACAATTTCTTGTTGTTGAAGATGCCAGTGCTCTATCTAGCAGCCCAAAAAATTAAATTAGTTTTGGAAAATTTATGAAACCTTTTTTTATGCTGGTACTGTTGCAATTGTAATATTTTTCGACATGGACATGGTCAGTTAGATGTTTGTAGTAGATATAAACCAATTTTTTCACCACAATGATGCAAATCTTTTTTGCTTTTTTGACAGTATCCCAAATATTTAACTTAATCGCTAGAATGAAAACATCTGGGAAACTGAGAAACCCCTGGGCAAGATAAAATACATATTACTGCATGAAACTACACAGTACCTGATTTCAGATGGATAATTGCCAAATTACATATTTGTTTTAACACTACTTTGACACAATATTTGGAAGAGATCAGCAGCAAGTGTGAAGGTACAGATGACCAGCTCAGATCAGCAGAAACATGTTTTTGCAATAACATGAATTTTAAGAGGATCAAGCTTTTTTTAAGCAAATCACTTGTTTGCAAAAAACACTTCCAACTGTAAACAATTAACAAATTTATACTTACATCTTCTCGACTATCACTAAAAGATCTGTAGCTTGACATTGAGGCTGTTCGATCATGCTCATATTCCACTTCACCCTCTGCTGTTAACCACATGAAAAGGCAAATTAAACAGCCTTGCTATTTGCATACTTTTGCACACACTTACCTGTCGTAATAGTTGTAACAGTAGAGTGCAATGGTCCAAATGTTGTTTCCAAACGTGGCTGGAATACAAAACAAACTTGATCATCAACATCAACATTTTTTGCATTTAAAAGTTCGATTAAAAAAGTAGAGATTACGTAGTTTTTCAGAAAAAATATTACCGTCGATGACCGACTTCCTCCGGCACTTGAGACCGAAAATGATCGTCTGGATTTTGCCACAGACGCACTTGATCTTGGCAAATTTATATGATTTTGATCGGCTCGTTCTGAAAGCGCCGATGATGATGAACCCGCAGTGGAAAGCCTCGATCGCGACATTGGAAACGTCGAAAGCTTTTCACCGGTTGCCACTGTGGGTTTCGGTCAATTTGGTACAAACAGGGAGTCTGAAAATTGCCTCAATACATAACCAAAAACCAAAACATATCTATAAACTCTGCCTGTTGCATTTAGTTCAATTCATTCAGACTTCAGACTTCTAATTTCTAAATCTAAATCGGAAACAAAACAATGTGAACGTTCTTTGCGCGTATCCGATTTGTTCGTACGTTTTCAAAAAACATTTTTGGCAAAGTTTGCTTTAGTTTATAGATCAATAACATGTATTTTATATCAGCACATATTGTAATTTCAAATACGTTGATTCTATGCTCTTAAATTATAATGTCTGTAAATAAAACATTTTTGTGATGTTTGTGGTTTTGTAGTTAGGGATTTTCCCTGAGTTGGCCGCACATTCGCACAAACAACGTGAGAAACTTGCAATCCGTCTGTTCTCTGTTGAACCGTCTGTTTCTGATGATTACGTGAATTTGACGATTGTCAATTAAAAGAAAATTTTCTCAGTGGCGCTGGGTGTTAGTATTTGGTAAAATGTGCTACCACTGGACAAAATTCGCGGAAGCACAATTTATGTCTGTTGATGGCCAGTCTTCTTCAACTGAATGCATTCTCACAAGATCGTATTTAAGGTATTGCAATCGATTTGCGGACAAAAACATATTTGGACTAAAGAACTAAACTGGAAAATGAGCCAAAATATTATGGCTAGCCTAGAGAACCAAAATATTTGGCTCCAGCTTTAACCATCTTCCGACTCAATGGTAGCCAAAAATATTATGGCTAGCCTAGAGAACAAAATATTTGGCCCCACTTTTAGCCACCTTCCGACTCAATGTTAGCCAAAAATTATGGCTGCTAACGAGCCATAAAACTTTGTGCTCAAAATGAGCACAATGTCGGAACATTGAGCCAGTATGTATTAATATATGGCAAATTGGCTCGTTAGTGAGCCATTATTTTTTGTAGTTTACTCCACGGCAGTACATCTTTCTTAGCCATGTAAATTAGTTGCTCAAGGGTAAATAAAAAGTTTACAGCTGTGAATGAGTAAAGAATTTTGAAAAGACAAAAATAGTAGTGTGTATGGGGACAAATAAAATGTTTTGCAATCGGCTAGCATTTATTTCATTTCCAAGGAAATTTTAACATGTTAAATGCTTTTCTACTGGTGTCACCGGTGATACTTATAAGTTATAACCAATCAATAGAATATCATCATGGTAAATTTTTATCAGAACTGTCTGTCAAAACTCAAAATTACAGAATATAGCTCATGGTGTCAGGATGTTACCTGTTATTAAGTCATAAAACTACTGTGTAGTCGAGGTGCCTTGCGTATGTCCTCTTTATTGAATGAGTTATTTTTACATTACATTTTGTAAATAATCTTTAAATTATCATTTCAGAACAGATGGGTTGATAGAGGAGTTTTGTACTGACAATGACGAGGTTGTAGCTTCATTATTTTATCAAAGTTTGTTTTAATTATTTTGCTTCATTTACAGGGTTGTGAATATGCAGGTCAAGATTCAGTGTTAGTTTCTGTCAAAGAAAATAATAAAGGTAGTTTAAATTTGTTGCACTAAATTGTTCTTGATAAATTGGAGAATTTAACAAAGCAATTGTTGCTTAGGTTATCCGAAAGTAGCAGCAGTTGAACATGATGTAACAAAACCCTGGAAAGAGTTTGAAGGTTCGTAAAGTATTCAAGTAATAGATTGGCAGCAACCTACAACATACTTTTGTAGGGGAATTTGCTTCAGATGAATTGCAAATGAAAAAAATGGGTTTACCTGTAGCATGGAAGCAAACTAAAGGTTTTTGTGTAAGTATCGATCATCTGCTTATTAAAATATTGTGTTAAAAGGTTAAGTATCTAAACTTTAACAGAAAAAACATCCAAAGAGTCCAAGAAAGTATTATGATATTCAAGATGATATTTCTGCTTCAAATGAAATGTCAAGTGATGATGAAAGAAATTCAAATTGTATGTACATAATAGCTATACTTCGTATAACAGTGAATTTAAAATCTTTGAGTTAATGTATTTCACAGGTGAATATGATTTAAAGCAAGGTTGGATGGAGTACTGGTGTGAAATGGGACCTCGGTTACTTTTAAAAAGCTGGAATGCCAGGTGTGCAAATAAAACAAACAAACAGAGGACTGCTAAGGATTTTTTTGTGTTTTTACACTTAGGAGTGATGACCCAGAAGAAGAGCATAAAAGAGAGGATTCTGACATCAGTTGGTTACAAAAACGTTTAAAGGAGACTTCAATAGAACCAGATACTTCTATGAATCAATTTCCAATGCCTCCCTCCTTGTGTTATTCAGAGATTTCTGCTAAAGACTGGGAAATGCATTATCAAGAGCAGTACCTTTATTATTATAACTGGTATATGGACTGGTGCATGAACTTGTCCACATTCCATGGTAATCAGGATACACAGCAAGTGAAAGAACGACTTCCGACTACAAGCGGAGAAATGGTAAAAAATGCCTGTGCCAATGAAAATGACAAAAATAGTTCAAGCGAAACTGGTGGAGGTGACTTTGGAAAAGGCAGTACTAATACTTTAACTTCAGATACAGCAAGCCTAACCCGAAATAAACTTCCATTAAATCCTGGTGAAAGTGGTGATGATCCAAACTGGCCAAACAACAACAAGCAGAAACTCAAAAGTAGTCATGAACTAGATCTTGAAGAACCTGCTTCGAGTTGCAGTGATTCTAGTGAAGATAATAGAAATGAAGATTTAGATCTGGAACCCACATTGCAAAACACTGATTTCAAAACTATTTGTTCTTCGATGGGTTATCATTATTCAGTTACAAACAGAGGCAAGTATAAACGCATGGCAGTTGCACATTTTTTCCTATTGATCATTACTGCTTAATAGTTTTAAACTTTCATATTAAAAGTGCATAAACTCGGTTTAACTCCTTTAGGTACTAAACGAAGTTTGCACCTTAAATACATGCAACAGAAAATGTGTAAACGACTAAAGAAACTTGCCAGTGGGGTAATACAGGTAATAAATGTGTACAAACTATCTCTGTAACAATACTGATGATTAAATATGACTTAAATTCAGAGGACACACACCAAATTTGATAGTGAGGGGACACCTCTTCATGCACCTGAAAGCATCGTGTTGCCACATGTGAAGCAATTTCTGGACATGGCAAAAGTAAATAACCAAGGTAGGTAAACATAATTAACAATTTTGTTGCAAGTGTTTACGGATCTTCCTTTAATGTACTTTTTAGAACAAGAAGAAGCTAATGAAACAACTGGCAGTCATTGTATTGAGTTAGGATTCGATAAAATCCAATCAGACGATCCAAGTCCTTCACTAGTTGTTTGCACTCCTGTTTCTGCTCAAGATGAGGACCACAGTTCAATTACTGAAAGCTCAGCTGAAGATCAAGACTCTGATGATAAATTTAGTGCAGATGCAGAAGGTACAAATCAATTTTAGAGATTTTTATGTTTGTGGAACTATCTTCTGCACCACCTAAAACACAAATAATAGTCGAGATCCATAAGGAGTCAAACTTAGTGTTAATGGTATTGAGGTCTTAGGATTGAGAATAGAAAAATTTGCGGCTTCTCACACAACATGGTGTGGCACAAAATCTAAACATGGAAGCATTTTGCTATCTTATGATGTATTCTAAAACTTACAGTTGGGTAAGTTATGTCTGTGGGGTTTCGGTTTGGGTGAAACAAACTATTATTCATTTGTTATATGTTCTATAAGTGTGGCAAGAAAGAAATTGAAAATACATTAAATCTCACCAATGTTTCTTATATCATTACATATTCACATGGCTCTATTTTCTGAAAATGGCTAAATGAATTAGCATTTACAAAATTCGGGGCATAAGGAACTTGCGCTTAGAAAAAATGCCTTTGATTTTCCCTCAAGAATGGACATATTGTCTACTACTAGTTATGGGTCCCCTTCCCTGAAGGGGACACATATTGATTTTACTCAAATTGTTTTTTGTTGTTTTCGTTTGTTGTTGTAAAGTTTGTCCGACTCGTTTTTCCATCAAATGTTTGATAGATTTGGCTGAAATTTACACAGATGGTAGATATAGTTATGTAGATGTGCATCCCACTTTGTTTTTGTTGATAACCCCAGTATTTACCCCACTAGCCCCCTAAAATGGGTATTTTCCCCCGAAGTTTGTCTGACTCATTTTTCCATCAAATGTATGATGGATTTGGATGAAATTTACACAGATGGTAGATATAGTTATGTAGATGTGCATCCCACTTTGTTTTTGTTGATAACCCCAGTATTTACCCCGATAGCCCCCTAAAATGGGTGTTTTTACCCAAAGTTTGTCCAACTCGTTTTTCCATCAAATGTTTGATGGATTTGGCTGAAATTTACACAGATGGTAGATATATTCATGTAGATGTGCATCCCACTTTGTTTTTGTTGATAACCCCAGTATTTACCCCGCTAGCCCCCCAAAATGGGTGAGTTTGTAAACAGTGTCAGAATTGGCTGAAATTTGGATTTCTTGTATAGTATGCCATTTATAGGTGTCGATTGTTGTGTTCAACCCTGTAGTCCTAACATTTACCCCACAAGCCCCTAAAGCAGTGGTTCTTAACCTTTTTATAACGGCCGAACCCCTACGGTATTCTTCAGCCTTTGGTCGAACCCCAAAGTTACATCCTAGGTTTTTGCCCCATTTTCTTTGGTGGGTCATAATTAGTTTTTGTTCAAACGTAGTGGCAACAGTTACTGTTTGTCATTTTGTTAAATTCTGACATAATAGTACAAGCAACTTGTTCATGATTGCTTTAATTCCGGCAGTTTTTAGTTTTTACCAAAATGAAGCATTGTATTTTTAGCATCTGTACACAAACATGAAAAAGATGAAGAAATAAGTTTTTGCTGCCAACAAAATTTCGTTGCGTTTCTGCTTACGAACAATGCTCTTTGTTACGTCAAAAAAGAAATTTAAACCTTAGTGCAGGGGTGCACAACCATTTTGCTAGGACGGCCGCATCGCAGATTCTTATTTCACCAACGACCGCCATTTACCTGCTTATTTTTGTTTTAAAATACTTATTTTATGTATTTACCATCTAATAGCACCCAAAAAGCCCAGATTAATTTCTAGCTCGGTACACAGATTGAGCTGCACAACGAGGAGATCAGTCTTAAGTGTTTTTGATGTCATAATCTATATTGTGATGCTTGTGGTACCTGTTTTGTTCGCATTGTTTGCACACAATAGGCGTACAAAAAGTCTGATACATATGGTTATTAGGCTGGTAATACTCTTTTTAGTACCACAAAAACTATTTCGAGATGTTTAAAACAGCTAAGTTTAACCTCCAGTGTTCTGATATCTGGCAAATACAAATTGCCATTTTTAGCGACTATAGACCCTAAAGTCAAAAACGAGTATTTGTATTGCACTTCAAAAACACCTTCGTCGAACCCCTGATCCGGCGTTGCCGAACCCCTGGGGATCGATCGAACCCCGGTTAAGAACCACTGCCCTAAAGTGTAAAACGTATTTGTATGTTACTGGGCACCACAAACGAAAGATTTCTGTTGCTCAATAGTGTTACAAGGGCAACCAGTTGTATGTTGCTCGTTGGTGGGTTGCTTGGTGGACGTTTTTGCGCCATGGCAGTTAGGGGCTTGTTACCAGCCCTATGACGTCAGAAACATTAACGGTTGTTGCTTAAAACACCTCTAGTGGTCGAAATTTTAAACATTGGCGGATTGGGCTGAAATTTTGCAGTACTATTGATTGAGTCATTGTGGTTTTTATATATTTTTTAGTTTGTGTGTCGAACCCAATTAGTTACCCTACTAGCCCCCTAAAATGGGTCAGTTTTTTAAAATGTTAAATAGGACATACTTCAAACAATATCTGGGGTGAATCTAATTTTATAGTTTGTATTCTACATAGTATTATTATTTAAGCCCAGTGCCGATCACTGTGTTTTACCTTACAACACCCGACTTTCTCATGGTTATTTCTTGAATTGCATTATTTTCAACTTTGCATGTGTGGGGACCCATGAGTTTTTACCTGCAGAAACGACTAAGGTTATAAAAGACGATGGCTGATATGGGACCCAATACAAAATAAGCATAGGAAATATATTAATGTTTTAAAATAGGTTATAGTGTAAATGCAACAACAAAATGTGCTAAGCCACCCTTCTAGTTTGTTACACACATTTGGTCAAGAAAGAGTGCTTCAAACTTTTTTTATTATTTTCCAAATTCGATCCCTTTCAAGATTGATCTTGATTGACATGAATTTCAACTTCTCGTTTATGTTCGTTTGGAAAAAGGCTGACTGCTATACATGACCTAAGAATTTCATATATTGTTGGTCAGTGCACATCGAAGTGTTTCGAAGCCTTCTGTAACTTTTAGTTGAATTTCCTCATATTTACTCTTTTACCCCAAAATATTTAAAAAACAACAACGTAAAAATGTACATATATTGCTCATTGTGTGTAGTTTAACAATTCAACCCAATCCTTAACTCTGAACTTTTGTGCCCTAGACTCCACATACGGCACCATTATAGGTTTTGTTACATTAGAATCATTTTATGCTGCAGTTTTCGTTTTCTTGCTACTCTGCCTTGATTTTTTTGAGTTTTTAGGAAGTGGTTTTAACCGTTTTCAAATCAGCAGTTATTTCCCGGTTATAGCCACCCTTTTTTAATTTGAAAAATATACTATAGCTTTAAGTTTAATTTTCAAAGTAATTGATGTATTTTTTATAGTAAATTTACTCCTGTCTTTTATATTATTATATTTTTCCTAATTTAAAAACGTTGTTGCCATTCACATTTATCCTGTTGTTAAATGCTGCATAAATATAGGTACCCAATCAAAATTAGGCAAAAAATATAAATCCGATATTTGTACAGCAAATGGTGTATGTGGGTTTTTGCAGTCCACGTACAAAACTGCTTTGCTTTTGCAGAAAGTCTAGTAATTAACATTTCCGAAAGTGACCCTACAGAACATAAAAAGCGAAAGAGAAAAAGAAAAAAAAGTAAAAGTCGTTCAAATTTACCACTGGAGATATCTCAAAATCCGGAAATGAAGAAGTACTGGGCACAAAGATACAAATTGTTTTCCTTGTTTGACGAAGGAATAAAACTTGATCAAGGTATAAAAGTTAACAGTGCTAAACTGATTAAAGTTTGAGTGTGTTGTATGAGAAAATTTGTTGTGTTTCTTTGAAGAATCGTGGTATTCCGTAACACCAGAAAAGATTGCTGAACATATTGCCGAAAGGTGTCGCTGTGACATTATAATTGACGCATTTTGTGGGGTTGGTGGTAACTCGATTCAGTTTGCTTTCACCTGCGAAAAGGGTAAGACGACATTTTGAACCTTTATATTACGACAATAAAAAACGTTTTTGCAAACTATAGTCATCAGTATTGACATCGACCCGGTAAAAATCTCCCACGCAAAACACAACGCTGCAGTATATGGGGTCGAGGATCGCATTGATTTCATCTGTGCCGATTTCTTTCAAGTTGCGTCGAAGCTCAAAGCAGATGTCGTCTTTCTGAGGTAGATTTGTTTTACTGCTGAAAAATCTACGCAAAACTTGATGTAGTTTATGTTTTAATCGTAAAGTGAAATTTGTCCGTTTGTGATTTTTTTATTATTTTGAATCGCATAATTGACGATACATGGAATCCTTGACTAAACATACAACATAAGGCAGATAAATACACGACAAAGGATCTCGTATAAGTTCATCTCAGAAAAATGGAAACGTTGCAGAAACGCATGTGTTTGAATAACCTGCTTTTAATCCTATATTTGGAATACCTTTATAAGCGACTTGTTTACAACTTTTTGGTCTGGCTAATTAAACTTTTTTTCACCTCTGGACTGGTGTCAATCAAAAAATGGTGCTACATTGTTTCTTACTAATTGCCGCAGTCCACCGTGGGGCGGGCCAGACTACATATCGAAGGAGGTTTTCAGCATGGACAACTTGGGAATATTCGGCGAGAAAGCGTTTGAGCTTGCTCAAACAATAACCGACAGCGTCGCTTTTTTTCTTCCACGAAACACCAACGTGGATGAGGTAAATTTTCGAATTTTGTGAACATTCTCGTTTTTAATGATGTGGCAGTTAAATCGTTGAAAAATAGTTGAACAACCTATTTTATGTGCTTGTTTGGCAAGGCGTCGCTTTTTACTGATTATATGGGCTTTCACAGGTAAATTGTTTATTTTATTGAGTTTGTAGTGAACACGTCGCACATGTTTAGCATTTATTTAGCGAATAATGACAACAGCTTTAAACCCCTTCACAAAATGTAACAATTTTGTATGTTCCCAGGCAAACATCACTGCGGTTTCACTTCTAATTCAAAAGCAAATTTATTTGCAGCTCGTTACACTGGCAGGCCCAGGTAACAAAGTCGAGGTGGAACAAAACATGCTTAATAACAAGGTGAAGACAGTTACTGCTTACTACGGAGATGAACTGATAGAATGGGGTCGGAAGATGTCACAATGGAATGCACAAAGCGAGGGAGACGATGGACTTTTAAACGATACAGGTTACTCCGCCGACAATGAACTTGTCAATATTTAGGTGGAGAGCGTTACTGTTTATTGGAAATGAAAAGCATTGTCAAATTGACTTTGAAGTTGTCTTACTGTTGGACATAACACACAAACAACTTTGCACGCTAAACGTTTGTTTTAATTCTTGCCTTTATTTGGGCTAACTTAGGATCTGTCGTAACTGTATGCGCTGTTGTATCCAATTGATAAAATTTCATGCTTTTTGGAAGCATTTCATTAAACATTCAAAATTTTTGACTTTTTAGGAGTGCATACCCTTATCAGTCATAGAAAAGTTACTAAACAGTCCTATTCAACACTGCAAGTTTTATGTACATTAGTTTTTTTTACCAGCGTTTGAAAAGTGAGCATTGTACATCAAAACCCTCTAGTTTCGTATTTGATTGCTGGTCACCTAGCAGGGGGATCACGGTTAAAAAAATGAGTGATCAAGGCCAAATGTTAAAATATTGGCTATGTTTAACATTGTTTACTCAACATCATTATGTGCCATGTATTTCTGCACCCTTGCAGGCTCAAAAGGCCGTTTGGTGTGAATTGCGACACTCAAACTCGCGTCAACATGTACCCGCGGGCAACAGTTACACAAGCGGAGGAAGTGAGGTTAAACATTAACATCCCGTCGTCCCAGGAGCAATGTATCCCGCTTATCGCCTATGCGGCCCACAGTCTGTTTGTTCGTTCTCGTTGAGATTTACTAATAACTGTCTCGCTTTGTTTGCCTCGTTTGGATTGTCATGCCTGGAGTGTGTGCAAGAAACTAAAAACCATGTGGCGCGAGAGCAAAGTTCGGCTGCCATTCTGTTTGCCCGCTTATCTTAAGCAAATGTGCGCGATGCGCTTCGTCCCGGTACCGGCTTTGCGTTAACCCGCAGCGACCTTCCTGCATCAACAGCCGACCTTAACCTTAGTCACCCCGGCACAAGTGTTGTTGCGTTTATTAATGTAAAACCAAACATCAAATAAAATATGGTGCTTAATGGTTTCCAGAGGAACGAATGCTGTCGGTGCAATTCGAACGCTTACTCTTCGTCAGCAGCTTCACAGGCGTTTGCTGATTCGCACATATTCCACATCTCCGAGAAATATGGTCTGCAACATTAATTTGTCGTTTGTTGTAACTATATAGAGTGTTTGCTATGTGACAGTTGTATTAGGGACACGATTTAGACAAATTGGTGCCATAAAACTTGACAATTAGTATTGTTTAAAGCGTAACATTACTAGAAGAGAATGGATCATTACTTACATCTTTTAGATTGCCATCCCCATCAATTTCTGTCAGCTGTTTGTGTTTGTCGAAACTTCCTTGCAGTTTTCCATCCACCATTGTTACAGTTCCCTTTAAACAACACATTTAGATTAAACGCACGTGCTTCAAATTCAGCTTTGGCTAAAGTGGTACTATTTTTTTTAAAATCTTCAAATCGCGCTTAGTCGTGTGTTCGTACTTTAACAAACAGTAATATTCATTTTAGGAATTGAGTCATGTTTTTTCTTGTTAAGTAGGTGCAAGCTACAGCGATTTCGAATGAATCAGAGTTTAATTTTCAAAGTCTGTCGCTTTCCACGCCGTGAGTAACAACGTGTGATTGTAAAGTAAATTATCGTCGTCTGTTAGTTTAACTGGGTGAGTTGTGTGCGTTAGTGGCGTGCACATAGAGAAACACTCAGATACACAATTGCCTTAAAACGAATCGTGTTTCTGAGTGTCTGGCGATGTGCAAACCTGATTATGCAAGTTGTTGAATCATTTCGTACCCGATATCACCTCTATAGTTATAGTCTAAAAACGCGGTTGTCGTAGCTATCTGGAAAAACGTTTTTGCACACATAGGGTTTAACAAAGTATGTGTTGCAGGGTCTTCTCACATGAACAAGCGCACATTCTCTTGATTTTAAACTTGTTACCTTAAGTTCTCTTCCCATCGGGGTTGTTAAAGTCGACTCCTCGCCGAGTGTGAATACGTTCTTGCTGCTTTTGTTTGGCCCGTAAGACAAGTTGAACGTAAACGTGTCGCCATTCCTTGATATCTCGGTACTCTGGGTTATCTGTTTTGCCTTTCCGATTTGTTCATCGGTTAACCCTGGCAAGACAATCACCACTTTTTATTTGAGCTTCTTAAACTGCTTTCAACGTATGTTGTACTGTGCTTAACGGTTACATGCTGTACCACGACATGTCGAGACGGGCATTTTTTAAACCTGGTTTCCGCGTGCAGATCTATGCAGCAACTGCAAAAGTACCAAGTCTGTGGCGCTGGTGATGAGCTTGAGCGCGCCGAACAAGCCGAAGTATCGCGACTGCGCCTTTTGCCCGACTGACTGTAGAACTTTATAACCCGGTCCGTACCGTTGCGGAATGTTGGCAAACAGGCCAAGCAAACAAGGTAGGTCGCGATAAGTGGCAAGCGAGGTTGGAACAGAGCGCGCCAATTTGGGTTAAGAACAACAGTAACTCAAGCTTTACCGGTTCCAGCCCCGTGCAAACATTGGTCCCGGGACAGGTCGTAAATGCAATGATTAACCTTTGCAAATAACGCCCGCTTTGTTGCATTAGGTGCAAAAGTCCACCCCTGCCTAGACACGTTGGCCCATGCATAGCTGACACGTGGTGTTAACAATGCATTGTGGGTACACTTGCAGTGTTGCGAAAGAGTCAGGCTGGTATTTGTAAAGAAAAATCGCTTGTTGGCGGCAGTCAGCAACCGCTATGACTTAATCGCAGCAAAATATGATATACTTTACGTCGTTGACTACATTGGTCTTATGTTGAGATACGATCTTATGTTAGGTCTAATTTCGTACGTACAAGGTTAATACATATTCTTAAAACCAATAACTCAAGTCACAAATACTTTTTACACTCTTTAAATAAAAATAGCTTTAAATGTAACACATTTGGTCGACCCACCTATCAGTTTGAAGAAAACTTCTGCATTTTTCTGTTCACACAACTCAAATTTGCCTTCCCAAGTCATGGCGTCGTTTTAAACTAGAAAATAGATTTTTCCATTGTCGTACAAATCTACTGAGCAAATGTGATTAGGGGCCAGCCAAATATTTGTTCTCGCATGATTTACAGTTTGAGACGTTTAGTATGCCTACCCTATATAGATCAGAATCCAGTTGCCTTCAGTTTTACGATATTTACACGAAAGCGTGATACGCCTGCGTATTTATACACAAAAAATAGCCTTCACCTATGAGTTTTATGCAACTCGGTCGTTAAAGAGTTAGTATGAAGTCAGGCCTATATCAAGCCCGTTTTGTTAAAACACAAGTCCGAACCCAGCCCGTTTTACAACTCTAGGTCGTTTTTAATAAAGATGTGACAGTATAGGCTTGGAATACTACAAACCATTGTTCGTTTAATGGTTTTCTTTTCGTGGATTTCAATTCAAAAACCAATCCAAACCTAAATTTAGATAAAACAAAACCAACAGCTTACCTTGTAATCCCAAACGAAACTAGAGCTTGTTTGACTCGTCGCAGTTTGAGAAAATGTTAACCAACAAAGCGAAGGTACAAGTCTCTTGTCACGCACACCTCTTGGTTTAATATTAAGTAAAGGTTGCTAATGGGACCGTGTGCTGCAGTGGTTGGTACAAGCTAATCCGCTCGTGATAAGCGAGTTTACTTGAACGTTGACCGTGTGATTTTGCAATTATGACTGCACCTATACCCTATTAATTTGTGAACTTTGATACCGCTACTGATTTTAGGAGACTGAGCGGTTTGAAACACAACTTAATAGATTTTCAAACACGGCTAAAACAGCAGTTAGAGTTTATTAGGAAAGTGTTGATCTTCAGGAATCCATTGCCTATTATGTGTAGGTTGGCCTAGTTCAGTGGTTCTTAACCTTTTTGGTGTAGTTTCCCACTTAAGTCAATCACCAACTTCGAATTTCCCCCTCTGTTATTTTTATAATCATGTTTTGAGCCCTACGTTAACAACAAATATTCTTTAAATGAAATAATTTTTGTATACTGCAATCTTATTTAGTTTAAATAGTGCTTCTGTGAGAGATTAAACTTTTTGGAATACTGAAGAGTCTGCTCTGCTTGCATTAGTCATTCATTGCATCACAATAACAAAGGAAAGGCTTTTATTCGCGCACAACAGCAAAGTCATTGATGGTTTTAGTCTTGTCTGTGATGTAACAAACGGCCTTTGGATTTGTATGTGTCTTGTAACCCTTGGTTAAATCAATCTTACATGTTGTTGCAGAAATTTTTTAGTAAAGTAGCTTTCAACGGTTAATTCAAAGCCGGATTCGACCATCGAGCCCGAGTTTGCTCTTTTCAAGCTTACACAATTTCCCACCGAAAACATTAAATTTCCCACTAGTGGGAAATTTCCCACCGGTTAAGAACCACTGGCCTAGTTCCATTAAAAAAATATTTCGCGTCTTTTAGCAATAGTATACGTACTTTATATTTATTCGGTATGACGCCTTCAATAGGCCTGGCGCACTATAATCTTTTCAACATGATACGTACATCAAAATATCGGTCACTTTTGTGCCTGCTTATGGACACAGCGCTTACTTTTTTCATTGGTTTGATTCCTGAGTACGACAGGTTTTTATGTCTGTGGGTCAAATGCCTCAGATTTCTCCTTGCTACTGCATGCGCTAATTGAGCGCCACCTCGTGAAAAATGGTTCTGTGAAGCTGTGAGAAATCGGAAATCGCAAAAATTGTAAAAGTGGCAAATATTGGGTATGTCGTAAACTACAAGGTTATAACTGTATATTACTCTGGTCGTTTTTATTTAGTTTGTCTGTGCAAACAATCGAAAAAGTAATGCTTTGTATAATTTGGCAACTCAGCCTTACTATACCACGAACCACGCTAACACATTACCTGATTACCTATACGGCGCTTTTACTGAAATGAAATACTGGTTAATATCCGCTTTGGGAAGCGAATGTAGTTATATTTGAACAATACTTTTAGGTATTTTGCGCAGATTTTTTTATGTAAGTTACATACTTTTTTAGTAGACCAGCTTAGTCTAGAACACCAGTTAATAGACCGATCGACTAAAATCGGTTTAAAACCGTAAAAAGGCAATTAAATGTTTTGTTGTTGTTTTTCTCCTTAATAGTAATACAAAATATCATAACATTACATAAACTTCAGTTTCAAGAAATCATTAAAAAAATATGTATTTTATTCCGAGTTATAACTTATAAACAACACAGCAACAAACTTCACAGTGATTCAACCTAAAATTATATTTAAATTTCTAAATGTAGAAAGCTTGCACTATTGCTGCCTGCATAGAAAATGATTTCATCTCTTCAAAAAGCGTCAAACTATAGGGCACAAGTAAAGTTAAGAGCAATTTCGAACTGCAACGGGTGGTGGATCTCCAATGCATCGAACGCTGCTCGTTAAAAAATCTGTTGTAACAGGATTGGAGGCACAGTTGCAAGACTTGTGTCTTCTACTTTTGGCAGAACGATGTCTACACGATCCAGAACGTCCGGAACGCGACGAATCGCTCCCCCAGTTGGACGCGGAATCTCCGGTCGCTGAAGCCTTGTCGCAGTCGTCACACACGACGCAGCCGAACCCGGAGACTGGTTTAGTAGAGTCTGCCTAGCAACAACATCATCAACCGGCATAGAATTTTGCGGGCAGTAGATTTTTAAACCAAATATTATTTTTTCCTTTTGGATTATTAACTCCCCATGTCTGCAAGCTAATCACCAATAATTCTCAAGATCAAATATATATTAGCCTATACATTGATGTAATTATTGGCCCAGGTGCATTTTATGATGAGAAACCAAGCAAACCTTGCGCTTTTGGTCCGGGAGATAGTGGCTTTATATGTTCAACAGGGTGGCTTTATATGTTCAACAAAGCCATTAAAAGTGAGTTAAATATTTTTCTACTGGTGTGATCGAAGTTTATTAATCAGTAAGTGGTAAACATGAATAGTTCCCAACCTTTCTATTTTGCTTTTATCACTAGGAACACGTTATATACTGGGATTATGTCTGTGAATTTGATAAACGTTTCCAATTTTGAAGTGATTGGTAACCAGCACGGGTGTAAATCAAACTGGCTAATGTACCTATTAACTTGTTCAAATTATTTTGACGGAAACAACTTCAGAAAAACACGCTGAGCTGAATGTCAAGCATCTCAAAGGCCTTCTGTGTTTTTAGCCTAGAGCAGTGGTTCTCAAACTGTGCGTCGCGACGCCCTGGTGCGTCGTTTCAATTTTCCAAGGGCGTCGCAGAATATTTCCGTTTCGTGGCTGAACTCAGTTTATCTCATAAAAATGAGGTTTCAGTGCGGTTGACGTATATCTACGTCCAAATACTTTTTGCGTAGAGTGCGGATTGACGTAAATTTACCTATAATCAGGGTTGCCATCGACTTGAAACCAAAAATAAGGACAACCCAAAAATTAATTTTTTATGCGAAATAAAACAAACGTTTTTGAACAAATCTTTGCATTTATGCGAGCCGTGACATATCATATGCAATATTTAGGCTGAAACGATCTGTTCCAGCCACTCCTTCGTAAAAAATAGCCACTCCTTCGCTCGTAAAAAATACTTCGTGCATCTCGCAACAGCTCAGGTCTAGGTTTACTTTTACTTGTAGCAGGGATTTGACCATTAATTGTTGAAAATAAGACAAAAGAAGGACTCAAGTCAAAAATAAGGACATTTCTTAGAAAAAACGACAACGAACTTTTCTAAGACATAGCCCTTAAAAATAAGGACAAATCTTAGAATTAAGGACGGTATGGCAACCCTGCCTATAATGTACGTCGAGACCAAACGGTAGAGCTACTAACACTGAGCATAGGCTTTGGGCCGGTCTGGGAACTTCTGGTAGGTGGCGCAACAGAACATAAGCGTTTATGGTGCTGACTCGGCAATTATTTTTACCATAAACCCAAATTGCTGTAACAGCACCATAAACGCCTTATGCTCCGTTGCGCCACCTACTAGAAGTTCTCAGACCGGCCCAAAGCCTATGCTCAGTGTCAGTAGCTCTACCAGACCAAACAGAGCAGCAAGTGCGTGATAGGCACGTGTCTGGGACGACGCTTGGCGGGCATTAAACTTGATTATGTGAACGAAGTCTCGCTTCTTAACAATGTAACAAAGACGACTTTTGTAGCAAAGGCTTGAGGTAGTTATAACTGGTGATGCACCGAACCCGACTAAAAAAGTTCGGGCCGAAACCGAATATTCGGCCATGAGGCCGAATAGTATCGGCCGAATCAAGCCGAACCTAAAATCTCTGTTTCAATGGATGTTTTCAACTGAACCTCGTGTTGTTGATGCGAGTGAAGTGAATTATGACAAATCGAAATAGCTTTCACAATGCGTGAGCTTTTCTAAACATCAAATATTTTGCAGAGAACGTGGCTCGTATTTTATCGATACAACAAATAGATAATTTATCATGTTTCGTATGGACAAAAGTGAAATTTAAGGCCTTAATTCCATGCAATAAAAAAGTTCGGTTTCGGCCGAATTTTCAAAAAAGTTCGGGCCGAAACCGAAACATTGGAAAACAACGGATTCGGCCGAAATGTTTCGGCCAACCGAAACTTCGGTGCATCACTAGTTATAACGTATAATTGTTAGCAAAGTTTGAAGTAATTATTGTGCATGAGTTGCAGCAGTAAATTTTTGTGCATCAGTTTATATTGTGCATAAGTTGAAACATTACTTTCATTGTAATTCATTATTGATGCTGTTAAGGCCTTACTGCAGACATGACAATGCAATTGTGCGCAATAATTGAAACAATTAACAAAAGCCCGCACGTGATTGCCGGGTGTACTAAAAGTGTTGAGTGCAGTTTTATAACTTTGTCGAAAAACGGTTAGGCTAAGATTGTTCTCTAAGTGCTGTTTAATAGATTTAAATTAACTGTTTATTGATAAGTTTCCTCATTAACTTTTATTTGATGGTGCGTCGCAAGTCCAGAAAACTTTTCCAGAGGCGTCGCAACAAAAAAAAGTTTGAGAACCACTGGCCTAGAGAACTGTCTCTTGTGTTAATAAAAAAATGTCACAATACCCAGACGCAAAAACAGACAACAAAAACGTGCAAATTAAAAACGTTAAACTGCAGTGCATTCTTATACAGCATGATTGAGCAAGATATATGACCATGCGAGGTTAAACACACGATTAGAAATTAATCAAGCCAACAAAGCAAAACATGCATGGAAAATTATCCAGGCACAATAAAGTTAGTGGTGCAGTAACACAATCATTTTAAAGAAAAATAATTAGCAAGAAAAATTATGCACAGCTGCCAGTTGACCTAGCTTGTAACAGCAGGAACATGAGCGGGGCAGCTTATAGCAAGAAAACTATACCGCTTGTGCAGCAGGCTCCGTTCATGTCTGTGCTTTAGAGAAAATAGCTTAAGGATAGGTAAGGATTGTTTTGTCCCAGAAACGCGAGTGTCAGCAGTTCGACTTCGCATGTTTTTATCAGACAGCTTTCGAAGTGATTTAGCTGTTTGAATTTGGTCGGAGTGAGAAAAAGCGGATTTTGACTGTGGTTTGCGATGACGCGATTTCAAAGGAAATGTAGAGTTAAATGGGCAGGCGTTTACTCTTTTTTTAACGCGCAGTTGACCTGGTGGTCGCACTGCAGAAAGTTGAGGATTAAAATTAGTATTGCTTGCATCGGCACTCTTGTTATTCATATCAGTGTCACAAACACGCAAAGAACCCAAGTCACCGCATTCGCACGCAACTTCTCTATTAGGGTCGGGTGGGTCAAACTGGCACGTTGCGTCCACGGGATCGACAACGAGCCAGCCTTCGTCATCCGACGGATAATATGAAGATACCGACAAACCACTTTCACTCTGTTGCTTGCGCAGCCACTCGTGTATACCTGAAACTCTTGGACGCGTCGCCATACCAAGTCGGAAATCTGGCCCTCCATATGCTGCGGCTAATGCTTTTCGTTGCTGGCTGTAATGCTGTGCAGCGTTTTCGAGCGGATGGACGGCAAAGTATCTTTGGAACGGTAAACCAAGCCCAATAGTTTGAGGGGTAACTGCTACCATTCCTGGTGGGGGTGGGGGATGTACCAGGGAGTTACCACCACCCAAAACTTCTCCTCCGGCCACAGAGGATGCTGGAAACGTTTTTGGGACCACTGCTTGAGGTGGTGGAAAGGGCATGTGTGCCGTTTTTCCAGGAAAGCAACCTCGATTGGCGGCGGCAATGATACCGTGGTAGGCAGTCCCCAGGTGCGCTATTCCCATGGTGGAGGCGACCTTAGCTTGTGACGAGCTTACAAGATGTACACTTCCGTTTCCAGGCACAGTTTGTGAGTCCGTCCCCCCTGGCAACTTCATGCTGTGATGACTTTTGTGAGTGGACAGTTTGGTCACCGAAGTCTGTGATGCGACCGATGCATTGTTGTTGCTTGTGGTGCTGGCGATGCTTGTGTTGCTGGTGCTTTGCTTGGGAAGAATGAACGCGTTTGGTTTCGATGGTGTGTTGTTAGCCTCGCTGTTAAGACGCTTCAAGGTGTTTTGCATTTTAATTTTTACAGGGCTACTCGAACGTTCGGTCAGCATACGATTGGTGCGGGACTTCTGGTCATTGGTTTGACCTGAAGGTCTGTTGGTTTGTGTCGTACTGTTGCTGTTGTTATTACCAGTTTGCCGGATTGAAACTTTGGTTGGACGATTGGTTAAAGTTTGTGAATAGATGCTTGCGGCCCGACCAGCGTACCTAGCCACTCCCTGGTCGCTGTTGTTGTTACTATTGGTTTTGTTGTTACTGTTGTTGTAGCTGTTAATGGTCATCGAATTGCTGTTGGTCGCTGTGATTGGATTGTTCCATGATCGTCGGACAGGATTGGTATTCGGCTTTTTGATCGGTACGCCTTCTATCTGTTTGCGAATAAAAGTGAAATTTTATCGGTCAAATGACTAAATCATTAATCATTACGCAGAAAATTTGAGATCTTATTTATGATAATTTTACATTATTAATTCATTTGGCCTTTCAAACGTTTTTTAACATACTTACATTGAGTTCTTTTCCCACATAAAGTGGAACGTCAACCAACGGCTGTCGATGAATCATTTCGAACAAACCGATGTCGCAGTTTTTGTCACGTTTACGGTCCAAGATTACTGTTGAATGGCAATTTAATCATTACAGTTTTAACGACCCGGCGTAGTTTTTTTAGGGTTTGGCGGCGTTCAAAATGTTTGACATTCGTGATAAAAAAAACAATCATTTGTGATTGTTGTGCTGTGGTGCTTTTGGATATCGAGTAGTGTTTTTTTTAAACGCAATGAAGTGTTCAACAACAAAGAAAATGTTTTATTCAACCTTTCATTATGTCCTCTTGTACAGAGGTGCAGAGTTTGTTTGTAACCGAAGTCGAACGGGACATGGTTGGACTGGAATTCACCTCGATCAACCATGGATTGTAATTTTCGTCAATCATGAAATCTGCACCATACAGTTCGAAAGATCCTTTTCTGTAGTTGATTAGAAATATTAATTTCCTACCAAAGAAGACATAAAAAGTCTTATGCTTGTTATCACCTGTAGTCAACGGTATCAAGGGCTGTCTGGCAAACATGGATAATTGCTTTTTTCATTCCGGGAAATATCAAGTCATCCCACAGAGTTTGGCAGCCTCTGGATCTACAAAAAGCACAATTTTGACGAAATATACAAAATGTAATAAAAATTAAAGCCACTTATCCTGAATCTTATGCCGTGTTTACCTTTATTTTGCTAATATACGGTGCTTAAAGCATTAAATACAGAAACCTTTTCGACGTTAAGAGCCAGAAGTTGATTTCCACTAAGTTAATAAACTTAAAAAAAAACTGACAAATGCTTAACAGGACAAAAACGTGTGTAAGTTACCAGAAAGCAACTTTTATGCGTGTTGGTGTCACCTTAGGTAATTTTTAAAGTCTGCATCTGACCACATGTTGTCATGTGGCAGCGATGGATGACGATTTGAGTCGACGTCCATGTTTTTCTGAACCGAATAATTGCACAAGTGAATGCTCCTGAAAAGATATCACAAACTTTGTGATAACAGTGTGTCAGTAACCTAACAAATCATATTTTCTACAATGCATACTAATGTAACAAAAACAAGCAACAGGGGTCTTGCATGCGTCAACAACAAGAGAATACGACAAACATGTTCGCGTTTTTGATTCCCACATGTTTTTAAGTGGTTACATCTGCAATTTCACAGTACTTACGGGTCTAAACTTTTGAGAGTAAATGGACGCGACGAAAATCTCAGATACGATTCTCGGTAAATCCATATTACCAGTGGATTCCAATCACTGACCAAAAACCACTGACGAATATCGAACTTGGTTGCATACAACAGTAACGGGCGCTCGATGTACTTCTGCACAACCCAGCGACTGTCCTTAATTAGATTCGGATCTCCTGATACTAACTTGAGAATTTCGTCCAAGCGATTCATTACAAGAATGCCTGTTTTGAAAATGTACATATACAGCATATAAGCGTCAACATATTTGTAAATATCCATTCAGCGGAGCGATATACATAATAAACTGAGTTTTAAGTTCGTAACTGCATGTGCACACAAACATTACTTTCATTGCTGCGAGTAAACAAAGTTTATAAATACTGTAAACTATGTTCGAAATACCTCTGCCCCTCGATTTGGCGCCTGGTTTGATAATCCACGTGTTCTTTACTCCGTCGACAAATAACTGGGGACTCACAGCTTTCATTTTATCAAGGGCTTGCTCGCATTGCTTGAAATAAGAACCACTGTGCGCTATCGATGCTCCGTCACTGCACGTACATGTGTGGTTACGGTGTAAGTAATGCAAAGTATTCACGTTTTGCCACTACTAATTGTTTCGGTAACCTCTCACACAAAACCCCCAAAATGTGGTGGAAGATCATTTTTATGTACCTAATCACTTTCAACAAAATTGGTCGTTTAAAAAAATTCACATTGCTTACATAATAATCCCATAGCATGCCAACGGAATTAAGTATTACGAAAAAGTGTGACCAATTAGTGGTGATAAGGTATTCCAACCAACTCAACTGTGCAAGTCTGGAGAAATGAAAAATAAGTTGATCCCAGCTTGCATCAGGGATGTGGTAAACCGACTGATCTTGGTCTATGTCGTCATGGTCTCGTTCATTCGCATGAAGTTCACAAGCTCTGATGGCAAGCATTAAAACCTCAGACGGAACCATGTGAGGACCACCTTAAAACAAACACCCGGTCATGAAAAACAGGGAGATTGACGTTTCCAATAGTGTTGTAATTGCACACACGTTATGACAAATATATACCAAGTTAAAACTACAAAATGCTTCCCATGTGCTACGTACCCAACGGTGGCATTTGACCATTTTCAACTTTTTCGCTATCTTGACCGTAGGTATCATCAGTGTGTTTAGCAACAACAATCTTGAGAATTGAAACAGCGGCTGTCAATCGAAAGTCATCTGAAACCGATGTACATTAGAATATGAACGAAGTAAACCATCAGAGCCCCCAACTCAAACTTCCTAGACAAAAACTTACACACTGTGCAAAAATACAGCGCACATTATCAAGCAGCATGCTGAACTTAAGTTTTCATCGAGCAAACAACGAGCGAGTATTTACTCTTTTCTATAGATTTGACTCGTTGCAGAGTTTACCCATCATTTTTTTTAAAAAGTTTCACAGCCCTTTTTTAAGTCAGTTGTTTTTTAACTTACACGCGTAAAAAGCGCTATAAAAACCTATTTAACGAGTAATGTGGTTTTGTTTACGAAAAAATAGCGGTTTCTAACCGATGAAGTCCATCTTTTCATCCTCGTTGCTCAATCTGTAACACCTTGGAAAGAAGAAATCAGAATTGCCATCGGAAAAGCAAGAAAGCATTCGCAGATTCATGCATAGTCCCACCTAACCAAAATCAACCCCAAGTTAAAGAAAAACATTTCATAACTGCTGAAAGGTGGGGATTCGGTAAACATACGCACCTTGGTGGTAAAGTTGGCCTTGGAAAAGTGGTTGACGATTTGATCTTTCTGCAGAAATTTCCAGTCTATGGAAGACGTCCGCGTTGTCCACTGGAAGATTGGAAGCTCATTGCGCACCATTCGACCCTTGATAGGCAAAAGCAGTAATAATAAGTGCTTCTACAAGCTTTTATACTGGACTGCTTACCATGATTCCATAACAATCGTCGTTTTCTTTTTCCTTTTCGACCTCCGCTTGCTCGAAAGGTGGACGTGGACTCATACCGATTCCACTATCCTTATTGTCGTAATCATCGTCTGTCAAAAAAGTTTGTTACTGTGGAGTTGAATAAATTGTCGTGTATACTTGGTAAATATTTTTACCAAAATCATCGTCATCGTCATCAGCATCTGAGGAATCTGCAGGTCGATTTTGATTTCTAGGGCGCAGAGGAAGTTTGAATTCCTTTTCGACCCAACCCCGCTCGCGCAATGCTTTCCTGATTAGGGGATAGGGACCGTGAATTGAGAAAATTTTCTTGCTCTAAAAAAGTACGTAAAGTATAATAACATTAAATAATTTTACTAAACAACCTTTGTAAACCTGAAAAGTTTTGTCGTCAACCTATGTTCTTTTTATAGTGTGCTGCTTTGTGTGGACATGTTTAGGAATAAATCTGGTGAACTGGGTTATTTCACCTGGGGTAACTATGAACCTGCTTACGGTGCTTAGCTTTGAGTTGAATTATGCATGAAACTTTGGCCATCGACAATATTACGTAAGTTTTACCATAAAATAGGAAGTTAGGTCACGATTAAAACATGCATTTCAGAACAAATAGTGCAAATCACTTCTTGATGAAAAATTTTTTTACCCTACAAGAGAATCATTATGCCACCTTTTTTATGACACCTTTTGCCTTTATAACACTCAACAAATAATTTTGCACAATGTTTACTTTATAGCGCTAGCGTTTCGTGCGCAGGGCATTTCATACAACAAAAAGTCAATTGTTAACGATGTCATAATAAGTATGCACGATGTCCCTTGCTTATGCACAATAGAGTCACGCCTTTCATAAAACCTATAAAATATTTTATGCGGTCGTTTTGTTTTTACCTTAATAGCTTTCTCAGCTACCGCCTTTGCTTTCTGCAGCCGATCAAAATTAGCGTAGGGGTCATTCGAATTCCGTTTCTTGGCAGTTCCGTACGTTCCTTGGGCAGCAAAATTTTGCGGCGGTGATGCGTAGTAAGTCTTTGCACGAGCTGGTAAACTTGGCGGCGATGTTTTGGACGGCGCTGGAGATTGAGGAGGGTCTGTGTCTGTATGATTTTTATATATCGTTATTTACCTTTTTTATGTACTTCTGCATACATACTAGAAAGCAAAAATAGCACTTTTTAGCGTTTAAGTTGTTGAACAGTTAAATTTATGAAAAGTCTGTGCGACAATAACTTATTCTTACGACTGGCACAAAAATTAACAACATTTTTAACCATCACGATAACATTCCTTTTAAATTTTTGTTCAGGTGTAAGCTGTACCAAACACCTAACATTTTGCACACAATGTGACTGGTTTTTCGACAACTAGTTAATTTGTTAAATTTTAAATGGTCAATTGTGAAAATTTTGGGCCGAACTTTTAAAACACTTCGGGCCAAGACTAATGCATCGACAAAACGGCATGCTCGGCCGAAATGTATGTGAGAACCGAAACTTTGGTGCATCACTACTGAATAGCCGTGTATTCAGTCGATTCGGTGGAAATTAACTTAATTTCAAAAATGCAGTGATAGAATGAAAAAATCCTATCCACAGCAAATTAGTCTTTTTGACCTGTGTAACGTATCGATGGGCACACCACAAAAAATGCTAAAAACACTGCACCTACCCATTTGGTCAGCTCCATGTAATTTATGTTTCAACTGGTTTCGCGGCATTCGACTCCGTTTTCTCAGAAGATTTTTGTCCCCTGACATAACGGGGAAAATAATTATTTAAACATAAACGAATCACACTATAGTTTGCATTGATTAAACGAAAAACAGCACATCAAAGTGGCGACGAACGATGTGACATTGTTTTGTTTCATAACTATAACACATGTAGACAAGCTTTTTTGTAATGTTGTTTGTTGTGGATCACGATATCGATGATTGCTAATTCTAAATTGCCTAAAGTTTAAAATTAGGACCTATAAGGATTGGATTTTGGAAAGTTTTATTGTCATAGACCAGCAATTTAATGTTTGTTCGGGTCAAGTGTTTCCTAAAGCACTATTGTTTATTTTGAAAAAAATAGGTAACTCACAATGCAATCTTTCTATTACAGCACTAAACTGTTTACGCGGAAGCATTCGAATGCGTCAAAAGCGTAGTGCGCGGTTCTTGAATTAGTTTAGCCCAAATTAAGTGAATTTACTACCGAATGTTCGGTTTGGGATTTGAACTAGTTTAGATGACTAACTAAAGCATATTTACCTGTATACGGTCTTCCCGACAATACACCGCTTCGAATCTGGTTCACACTTCCCTATTGTGTTAAGCAGTAATTAGTTCGAGACATAACGACGTTCAACTATTTTTGAGGACTTACTTTCTGCGATTTGATTTCATTCTGAGAAGTGGTGAAAATCTGCTGGTGTAAAGCCTGGTTTTCTTCTTGCTGAAACATATCACAACACTTAGAATAAAATTAGTCTTATTTGTCTGTACCTGCTGTTATATGCAAAAACAACAAAAATCCCACCGTCTATCTTGAACAAACTGAACAAGGCAATAAAAATGCGTTTTCTTAACGTGCCGTGGCAGTTTAGCAAATGTTTGCGTTCGAAACCGCGCGATCTTTAAACTTATAAATAGATCTACGACATCAGTATAGGCTACATTTATCACATTGCTAGAGGATGGTACACATTAAAACTGCAAACTTGACACAAAAAAGTTATGCAGGTGCTGGGATGCGCGAAGAGTTCTACCATTAACTTTAACCCAGGTAAAATTCCAGTAACCAATTAACAACATACCAGTTTTCTTTGCTTGTCCATGTGCTTTTGTTGGCGGGCCAGAAAGTTCATTCCCATGTTTTCTACCATGCGCGAGCTGGCCTTACTGACCCGCGGATGGAAGGTAAAGTCTTCTCCGAACTCTTCTACTGCTTGACGTGGACTAACTTTCGTCTACAAAACCAATTGTAAAATAAAACCACAATCGCACGCACAGCGTCGAACAAATAGCTCTGCTTGAAGTTGTGCGTCGGCATACCAACAGTCAATGATTTACGATTTAAAGGGATCAGAATCCAAATACAATTTTGTTTACCTGGTTTGCAGCTGAAGCGTCGTCACTTGGTATGGCATCCAAGTCCATCTTGCAACACAACGTGCTTGTCGTTTGGTCTTCGGAGAGTTGGCCAACCACTTCCGGCATTTTCCTACCTGTTTGGCAGAATACAACAAGCTGCTTGGCGACAGGACAATAGCAAAACACTCCAATTTCGCACCATTCAGTGGATTTTGTTGTAAGACTTAAACGCAGCGTACCAAACGATATCTGTTTTTAGTTCCTTGGATAATCCTTTGGCCGACGCCACTCAAAATCAGCTGGGCACACAAGTCAAAAACTGTGCGCGGGGCCTTTCTATGGAAGCGCAGCAGTAGATAATCGAGCACAGCCCGATATCTTACGCGAGAAAGTCAAGAGGTCCCGCACTTTGAGCCATTGAAAAACGACGACACAAAACAAGGGTAGCGCATAGTACAGGCTACACATCGCATTCATGGGTTGGCATATCCCGGTAAAGCACAACCGGTAACTAGGGACGCAACACACTCCACCGCATTGTTATGGCTCGCCGCACGTACTTACGTATTCTCACTTTCTTTTGTCCGCGTGTTTCGTTTACTCGGGGCACGAGAAACCGCTGGTGCTCCTCCATTGTACCAAACCGTTCATAGTCAGTCTAAATCGCCATTGACTTTCACCAGTCCTAACGCAAACATAGCGTCACCAACAATACACACATTTTAATAAAAACACAGACTGGAAGGGAATGTTTGTGTTCATACCTCCAAAAGGACAGGTTGTGTCGAATACAAAAGCTTTTGTTACGACACTATCGGCAAACAATTGGATTTACCAAAACAATGTCAAATGAAGGCTCAGTACAAAAAGGATAGTAAGCTGCGAAGTCTCTGCTCTCAGAAGGAACTTTAAACGGGAGTTCGGCTTTTAAAGCGTTTCATAAACAAGTTACTACAAAAGCCGTGTCATCCGGCGAACAAGTTTGAATGAAACGTGATGCAGATTCTGTTGGAATATGTAAGACAGAGGGCTTTTAACAGCCCCCCAACACAGTAACCTACTTGGGCATAATTACAAGTCTTTCTTTGCTCATAAGATAATTAAGGTAAAGGGATATCTAGGTATTGGAAAAATTAGCCCTAATAAAAGTACAAAGTTGTTTCAACATAAATTTACGCAGTATATGGCTGAAGGTTGCTTAACGCTTACAACGTCGATACCTAAAAACAGTTTGGAGAAGGCCTCTGCCTGCAAAAAAGTTGTTTTGGGGATTGAACGCGAATGTTTTATAACATTTTCAAGGTTGGCTACGATGCGAACATTTATAGCCTCGTGCTCCACAATTGTAGTATGTTAGTATCGCAAAACATCATGAGTGGATCACGGCGTTACTTTAATTTTGTATAAATGCCCGGGATTTGTAGCGACTTCGCTTACAATGTTTCACTTTTGTGTATGTTCTCGCATCACTACACATTAAGCCGAGACAACATCGGTATTCGAAACTGTAAAAATTGTGTTTTATTTCATAACACTAGCTTTAGTATGACCAGGGTTCGCGAAACCCCAAAAAACGTGGGATGATTCGAGGGGGTTTGCCAACGCAAACAATAATTTATGCAGTTCTCAATAGCCTACTTTAATGCAATACAAACTGCTTGACATTCAATTGAAATAAATTTGGTCTCTTACATTTCAGCTTGTTTGGACCTCTGCATACCTAATGAATTCTTTCTTCATACTAAACAGGTTGGGATTTGGGAACCATAAATCATCGGTATAAAGAGGTGGTTTTTAAACTGTGCTTTGCCACGCCCTAGTAAGTTAATGAATTAACTCAGTTAAATTTTAATAATTTTTTTATTACTTTTATTAAATAATGTTTTAAATAAATAGGCCTATATATGAAGACGACAGACACCTTTTTTACTATTTATTCATTACCACGAAAGAGCGGTACAAGAAAAAAATCCTACGAAAGCTAATGCGCAAAATAACTTAGGCTATGATCGTTTCTCCGCAAACTAACAGGCGCGCTGTAGGATACAATATCTCCACTTTTTCGAGGACATGTCTCCTTTTTCACAGAAAGCAAGTTGCCCTCAGAGGACTTTAAAAATTGCCCAAATGTCCTCCTTTTTAAATTCCCTGTATTTGTTAAATATATAAATAACAATTTGACCTTTAAAAACAGCCAAAATAAAAACCCAAGGCATAACAGCCAGATGTTTAGTGTGAGTTGTGATCATTGTAGATTGAAATTAACATTTTATAAGTGAGTTAAACTTTATCCAAACAAGTTTTATTTTACTGTTGATTTGGTAAAATACCGCGTTGCGTTGTTTTATTTGACATTCAGACGGCGGCTTGGTCTTACATTTCTAAGAAGTCTTGAAAACTGGAAATAAAGGTTGGTTTTAGGATTTTTATTAAACATGATTTGCGCGAAAAAATAAACTATTTCGGCAGTTGCATGTCCGCATCGAAATCATAATCCTCCCCGACGGCGGGTGTTGGTGTGAAACTCATTGCAGACAGTAAGGTATCGCCCAATTTGTCCGATAGTTTGTCTGGAAAACCAATTATTATGTTGTTACAATCGTAAAAACAGTAATGGTTCAATTGCGGCCGTTTGCAGTTTTGCACTACTATACTATTAAGCCTGCCACGTGTACAAATATACGTTGATCAAAAATTATAGAAACAAAAAAATTCGAACCTGTACCTTAACATTACAAGATTCGTTTGTTAATAGGATTTCTTTTGTATTAGTTTGCAGAACAAAAAGCTATCTTACCGGCACGCTTTCTGCGCCTTTTTTGCTGTTTCATTAAGGCTTTTACATCTTTATTCGCTTGGATGTTGCTCCCCGTAGCCACCACATCTTGCAAATTTTTCTGTGAGGCCTTTTTTCTTTTGGCATCTTTGCTGTCACATTTTTTCTTAGCTTTTAATTTTCCCTTTGGGTTTGCGTCGATACTTATTTCGCCCAACTGCGGAAACATTAACAGTGAGCGCTGATTTACGCACAAGTTCCGGTTTCACACATCTTAACCCGTCAGTACTGATATAAGTAATGTAGTAAGCTATGGAATCAACATATTTTTGTAATTACAGATTTACAGTACCTTCACTTACAGACAGGTAGTGTAACTCTTTTAGTTGTAAAGAATACAAAACACACTTTCAATGTCCAAACACATGTACAACATAAAGCAACTTATTTTATTTTTGTAAAGTTACACTACTCATCTTTACCCACTACCCACTAGAATTACCCATCTGTACAGGTTTAGTTAATACCTCTAATGATTCGACTTTGTCTGCATCCATATCACTTATTTCATCTGAAATAACATCTTCCTCAACCTTCTCATCTATATCATCAGTTTTATCATCCATCTGAACATCTGATGGACCTGCAGCAGTCAAATTTAATAAATGAAAAGATACACAATAAAATTGCTTGTTACTCAAAAACAGGCGATATGGTTTCTGGCAATTTATTTTTAATGAGATACATGATCCTGAAATTTGGCTGCAAGATTCGGAGTTATTGCAAAAATTACGTTTTTCAAAACAAAGCACATAATATCTACAGTATAACAAAACAGTAGAATCTATTCAAATGGCTCTGTGGCCCATTGAAAATGTCTTGGTGGCCTAGTACTGGGCCATGGCCCACAGTTTGGGAACCACTGGTCTAGTAGATAGTTGCTGTCCACTTAAATTTGTTGAGAAACCACTTTCTTAAACAATTACAAACTTTTGAAGAACTTGCTTTTAATAAAATGATACAAGTGTTTTTACCAGTGAAACTTTAATGAAGATTAAAACTACCTGATGACTCATACAAAATTGCATGAGAAGTTGAAGGGGCCCCTTTGACATCATTTAGTGCTTGTAAGTTATCTTTTTCCAGTGATTCCTAAAATCAGTACAATATATTATTAAACTGTATAATTATATCACCAATGCTTTTGGATTCAATGCAGAGAAACAAACTTTAATACATTGAAATAACCTGATTAAAATGGTGTGCACCTTTTGTGCAGTAATGTACACCCTGACCCAGAGCATGGTTTACTCTATTTAGGACTAAACAGCTAACAAGAAACATTCTGTTTACAACTTCAAGAAAGGAGGTCAATAATGATCCCACAAACTTGTAATGAAATAGGCAGCTTAACAGTGAATTTATTTTAAGCATGGCACATTTGGATGTTGCAGAGGATAAAAATAAAACAAACTAGAAGAGTGGCTTTCTGATATACTTCCATTTTATATATTCTATACGATATTTACCAATTTACTATACACATCATTTGATCTACACATATGATTGTTTTTGTAAACAAAAACTAATGGGTCCCCACATGCATGTTTGTGCGGATTTACGGTAAACAAATGTTGCGGTGATTTTTACATTCTTAAGGACAAATTTTTAGAAAGCATTAACCCAACAATAAAAAAAATTGTTCGTATTCTTTTTGCACTATTATTGTCATGTAATTACAAAAACATTAAAAAAACGTAACAAAGACTTAAATCTAATCTCTTGCTTTAACCCAGATGTAGTCCTCCAAGGTCGGGCAATTTTTTTAGAAAGCTGTAACAGTTGTGTTACAGACACTTTAAATTAAAAAGCAATTTGCTACAAGTGTATACATAACAAATTGTTTTTCATATAACTTTGTTTCGCAAAATGAGTACCATTGACCTGTAGTAACCTCTCAGGGTGCACACGCCAAACGACTGTTTGACCTTTTGACACCGTTTTCAATAGCACGCCGTCATTCGTGTTCAACAATACTGTTAAGCCTAATTTATACATGCCTTGAGTATTGACTCCTAAATTGATTGTTAAAAAAACGCTACGTTATGAAGAAAGTTCTGAGCTGTGTTTGTAATACCGACTAGTTGACCTTAAGTAACCCGTGATCATGCGGCGGCCAACCTGACAGCGAGCATTTAAAAAAACATTTATTTGGCAAAAAAGTCAAGTTAATTTTTTCATCTTAACTTTTATTAACAAAGTTTTTCTTGACATATACAAAACCGAAGCACGGTTATTAGGCTTAAATCACGTCATAGGTGTAAAACCTTCGCCAAAACTAAAAATGTGAGTGATAACTTAATAAAACGACATAGCATTGCTGTGCAAAACAGCTGATTTCTAATCACTGAAACGATGTCTCGTAAAACGTCTGTCCGACGTCAAGCTGAGCCCTCCCGCTATCGTAAACCAGTGAGTTACTCTCTTGGTACTTCAGAAAGCCACTGTCTTTCTTGACCAAACGAGCGTTAGACACATTTACGTTTCGGGGGCCTGTGGGTGAATCTCTGGGTCATACGAGGTCAAAATTCACATGGACCATCTTTAGACCAATATCTGTAATGTGTGTAAAATTGAAAAACTTTGAACCATTCTTTCTTGACCAAAACGTGGGAACAAATCCGCGCTAAAAATTTCACGTTTTGGGGGGCTGTGGGTGAACCGAGGGATCAAACGGGGTCAAAATTCACATGGACCATCTTTAGACCAATATCTGTAATGTGTGTAAATTTGAAAAAGTTTGAACCATTCTTTCTTGACCAAAACGTGGGAACAAATCTGCGTTAGAAAGAAAAAAAGAAAAAAAGAAAAAAAAAAAAAAATATAGACAAAAACAATATGTGTCCCCTTCAGGGAAGGGGACCCATAACTATTAACATGGATACATTTAAATAATAAACATGATAAAAAAATACCCAGTCAAATTCTGCTGCCATTGACTTCACAATCTGTGCATCAAGATGAGTTGAAGTTTTGTCCAGAGGAGGATGTGTGAAGTAAGATAAACGGCCACTATGAAAATATAAAAAAGGAAAGTAACATCTTGGCGATGCCAAATGCACAAAGCCAGCACCTAAATTAAAAAGATTGAAAGAAAAATATTGCACTGCTGTTAAGGGAAACAAAATAATATTAACACAGGGCACAACAGTGATCTTTTGTTGTAAGTAACACAAGAATATTTAACTTCGACATATGTATCTTTTTTTTAATTTCATAAAATTACCCAGGTATTTAATTCAGCATTAAAAATACAGAAGCAAATTAGGACTCTTGCCAACCTGTTCCAATCTTGCAAGACACTCTTCGCTGCAGCATCAGTATTAGGAATTCCACCTTTTATTAACTTTCCCAGCCTTCGAGCGAGTAATTCAAGAAATTCGGAGGCATCTTCATATGCAGTGATATTGTACCGCATCATCATCTACAGTATAGTAGAGAACAGCAAATTGGTTAACTAATTACTTCTGCATAACATACTGCACTAAAATGCTGCTTACAATGTTAATTGTGATTAGTGGCACAAAAAAGCTTATGAAACTAAACACTAAATACATTAACAAAGATTATTAAGGTTGTAAAGTCTAATTTACAATCAGTTTGGCTTTTAATATTGCCACACATACAATTGCCATACAAAGTGCTGACGTTCATGTTTGATATCTACATGCGAATTCATACCTGTTGTTTATTGCATCGACTTAAAATAGCAGCAACTGGGGTCACTGGATCATCCAATGTTTCAATCTGCAAAATAATTTAATAAAAAATGCACTGCTGCACAAAAAGCACACAGTGCACAATTTGAATTAATAAATAAATAGCAGACCTTAACACAATTTCGCAGAATAACAGCTGCATCCGTGGAGCCAGTTGCCATGACAATTCCAGGACAGTCAAGAATTTTTATATTTTTGCTTAATGAAACTTCTTGCATTGATCTGCATAAAACCATGTTTTTAGATATATTAGTACAATTAGAACAATACATGCACATTAACACTGATAACTAGAAGGGTGGCTTAGCACATTTTACCATAGCATATACACTACAATCTATTCTGCAAACTGTAATATATTCTCTATATTTATTTTTATTGGGTCCCATATTAGCCAACATTTTTTATAATCTTGATTTGTTTCTGCAGGCAGAAACTCATGGGTCCCCAAAACCGCAAAGTTGTAAACAGACAACCATAAGAAACGTTGCTATAAAGTCAAACACAGTAATTGGTAGTGTTACTTAAAAAAAGAAGTTATGTAAATTACAAACTGTCCAAATCTCATGCAATTGAGACATTGTTATAAGTTTGTGTGCCTAAATAGCATAAAACACTGACATCTCAAAACGGCATATTATACAAACTGTCAAAATGTATTGTTGATTAATTCACCCATTTTGGGGGGTTGGTAGGGTAAATATTAGGGCTGCAGGGTGAAACACAATATTCGACAGCTACAAATGCCAAATTCAAAAAACTATCAAAAATTCATCCAAATCGGACGTTTTATAAACAATAGGTGGCTTAAGCAGTAAATATTGGGCTACATGGTGAAACACAATAATCGATGCCCTAAAATAGCATAATGAAAAAACTGTCCAAATTGTATTCAAATCGGACATTGTTTAAAAAATCACCCATTTTAGGGGGCTAGTGGGGTAAATATTGTGGCTGCAGGGTAAAACACAACAAACGATGCCCTAAAATGGCCCAATGAACAAACTGTCCGAATTTCATGAAATTCGGACATTGTTTAAAAAATCACCCATTTTAGGGGGCTAGTGGGGTAAATATTGGGGCTACAGGGTAAAACACAACAAACGATGCCCTAAAATGGCACAATGAACAAACTGTCCAAATTTCATCCAATTCGGACATTGTTTAAAAAATCACCCATTTTAGGGGGCTAGTGGGGTAAATATTGGGGCTACAGGTTAAAACACAACAAACGATGCCCTAAAATGGCACAATGAACAAACTGTCCAAATTTCATCCAATTCAGACATTGTTTAAAAAATCACCCATTTTAGGGGGCTAGTGGGGTAAATATTGGGGCTACAGGTTAAAACACAACAAACAATGCCCTAAAATGGCCCAATGAACAAACTGTCCAAATTTCATCCAATTCGGACATTGTTCAAAATTTACCCATTTTAGGGGGCTAGTGGGGTAAACACTGGGGCTATCGAGTCAAACAAAACAAATGGCACATCTACATAACCATATCTACCATCTGTGAAAGTTTCATCCAAATCCATCAAACATTTCAGGGCAAAATGGGGTGGACAAACTTCAGGGAAGAAAAAAAAAAAAAAGAAAAAAAAAAAAAAAAAAAAAAAGAAATCGAGTAAAATCAAGATGTGTCCCCTTCAAGGAAGGGGACCCATAATTAAGTACATACTTGGTTATCCCTGGCATTGCTCCAACATTACAGGCTTTTGCTCTCTTAAGGCTGTTAATTACACTGCTCTTGCCAACATTCGGAAACCCTTAAAAAACACAAAGTTTATATTTAACATTTCCATTAAAGTTAATAGAAAAATAGAAACAAAAGATGCCTCTTCATGTTGGTCACTAGCACAGTGAATAAAGATGACATAATTTTTTTTAGGTTTAGATATTTGTATCTCCTGAAGAACTCAACTAGTTTGCTTATGCCACAATTAGTAGTTGGTGTTAGTTGTCATGTATAGTATTTTGAAACTATACACATTGTTTGACCTGGTTTCACACAGTTAGTTACATTGAAACTAACATTACAAAAAAGCTTACCCACAACACCAACAGTTATGGATGTGTCAAGACCATTGTGGCGACAATAATTGGATAGCAACTTCATTAAACTGTCTGACCCAACGCACTGGCTAGTTGTTGAGAGAAGTTGGTTGTTTAGCTGCTTCAGAGGTACTTTGCACTGTGTCTAATTCAGCAGAAAGGTTAGCAATGGTAATGCTTGTTCAAAAAATAGTTATGTTACCAGGTTAGTTTTCTGTGATTGGGTGGATGCTTTGAATGCAACTGTAGGAAATTCATTTCGAAGGTATTTTAACCATTCCTCAACATTTTGCTTGGGAACTAAATCTGTAAAAATAGTTTTGCATTACCAAGCAGTGTAGGACAGTCGATGTTGTTCGATGAACAGTACAAACCGATTTTGTTCAATAGAAGAACAACACGCTTATTGGGTCCAGATTGGAGAACTGACTGTTCAACCTGCAAACATCTGCATCCGAGAGGGTCTCTGGCATCAAGGACTTCAATGACAACATCTGCTGCATCAACAACCTGACAAGTGCAAGTATACATTATAAAATTTAAGATAAATGATTTTGCACATGTTTGGTACCATACCTTTCTAAACTCCTTGTAGTACGACTTTCTTGAAGTTTCATTGGCAAGCAGTCCAACAGATGCATGCTTGCTAATTTTATCAAGTAGAATTTTCTGATAAAAGAGAAAGATTCATCTTAAACATGTATTTCCAAATTAGTATATTTGAAACAGTGGGTAAAACCTCTGTAGTAATGGATAACTATTACAAATTCAACCAATCTGTTGACCCCTCATACAATTATTCTTTTTTAGAAACTTCAAAATCCAAACATGTTGTGGACCACTTAGGAATCTGGAGACCCAAGATTCTGAAATACTTGTTTAAAATGTACATATTTAGGGTGCATGAAAATTACTCTACTGATCAAGTCATTTTTTCTATCCGAATAGATTGTAATAGACAGCAAGTGGTTATAAAAAAAAATAAGAGTGACTACCTTTCAGAGGACCACAGTGCTGTTATGTTTACAGATGTGAGCAAAAACAACTACACTACTTTTTTGTATTGGTATCTGGCTGGTGTAACCAAGAGCAGGACCCAGCTAGACAAGCTTGTGTAACAACACATATTGTAATCATAATTAAAAAATCTATTGTGCGAATACACATTCTGGTCACAAAATCAAATAGAGTATTTGACTCTGTTGCACTATTTTTATCAATCATTATTAGGTTAACAAAAATATTTAAAATGATATATGCCAAACATTCACTGATTGTTTATACTGGCGTTACAAAAATGATGCCTTGTGAAATGAGCATTAAGTCTCTTTTTTTTCTTCAAAGGACAGCGAAAGCTAATTAATTTAAAACCGAATTCACTTTGTGTTTTCTTGTAGTAACCCTCTCAAAATTTGACCAGCCTCAAGCACAAAACAAAATTAGCAGGATGGAAAGACATTTTTCACTTTTTTAAAATACTTTAAGAAGGAGTCATCCAGAACAAAAAAATACACAGCAATGCAAAATTGCAGAGGTAATGCATGAATACTAACAAATTTCCTTGTACATATATATTAACCTTTTGTTCAAATTCTTTTTGTCTGTGCAGTGCATCTTTTTGTAGACCTTCCAGAGATCTTCGCTTGTTAATTTCAGATTGGCGTCTTTCCTTTTGCCTTTTTTTCTCTTCTTCTGCCTATATTTCAACATACCCATTCAAGCAATTTAAAAAAATTATATAACAGTGGTTCTTAACAGGTGGAAATTATGTTTTCAGAGGAAAATTGTGTCAGTCAGGAGTAACCACACTCTGGCCTGAGCCTGAGGATTGAATCCGACCTTGAATTAACAGTTGAAAGTTAATTTACTAAAAAATTTTCAAGACACATAAAAATCTGAAAGCCGTTAGTTACATTACAGACATATCTAAAAGTATCAATGCCTTTGTTATTGTGTGCAAATAAATGCCTTTTCTTTGTTGATTGTGATTGAATAAATGACTAATGCAAGCAGAGAAGACTTCTCAATATTCCACACTTTTTCACTCTCTTAAGGCCCGTTTACACTGGACGCAGCGTAGCGAAGTTGGGCGAAGTTGAGCGAACGGGGTGTTTACACTGGACGTAGCGTAGCGAAGTTGGGCGAACGTGCAACTTCTTCGGGGAAACTCTTACACACAGAAACATTTTGGCAAAGGAATACAAACCATTTAATGTTTATTTGTCAATAATTAACTTAAATCATATATATTTCACTACAGAATTTATTTGAATTAATTGACATTGTGACGTCATATTACGTGTACATATGTATCTGTTTACTGTACAGTAATAAAATGTTTGAATCACCAAGATGCAAAAAGAAAAAGTTTCCGGATTTTTCTTTGCCATATCTTGACAGGATGTCATTAAACATATGTTACCGGACCCAACTACTGTTTTCTAAGAAAAAATTCTGTCCTATTTTTGATTAAAATACCTGTCCTTTTTATGTAAAAATGATGGTCACTTTTCATGTACAACATGGAAACATAAGCCATAGCCACAAACAGTTTATTGAAAATAAAACTAACATCAAACCATTTGAAATACTGCATAATTTATTGCTTATTGGCACAGTAGTGTTCTGATGTTTAATTTAAAGCCACTTCACAACATCTGCCTTGAAGGAGACTTAGTTTCACCATCCTTGTTCATGAAATGACCATTCATCAAGATCTTTTAAATCTAAATAACAACACTCTGGTTTAGAAGTTTATTTGAGTGTTACATCTAAATTACAACACATTATAGTTTAGTTTAGCAGAGTAATTAGGTGTGAAAAATTATAGTTGGATAGTATTCACATATTAAAACTACTTTTATCTAATAATTTTTCCTACTGTACATAACATACAAAACTAGGCCACAAAATTACACCGACATTTGAGAGAATAGCATGTGGATGATGAGGCAAAAAGTATGCAAATGCCAAAATCTTAAAACATTACAAAAGTTATACTGATTAATGATACATATCAAAAATATCACTACACAATACAAACCTATATATATATGGTAAATCCAATCAAGCCAGACATAGGAATCCATGGTCATCCAGGAACCAGAAATCTGAAGCTTAATTTGCACACATTAAAACCAGTTTCACCTATTTAAAAAAGTTTTGTATTGACATAACACCTGGCTTGTATAACATATAGATGTCTTCATTTTACCTGCTACACAAAACATAAGTTTTCATGACTATATATCACACAAAACTTTTCTTGTAACTGCAAGTCCGCTCACATACACATCTTAGTTTGCTATAGTGACTATCCCTTCATAATATTACTATAATTCACATGTACATATTTTTTAAATTGACTGCTATTTGTTTTATTACACTTACTTCAAATTCAAGGAGTATTTTTATTGATTTAAAAAAAATAATCTACTAGTTTTACATTTTTTTAGACAGCCAACTGTTTATTTTTACTGACAAAGTAAAAATTGTTACTTTTAAACCTTCACCTAGCCTACTGTACAGTTTTCGGCAAAGTTTCTGGCAAAAATTTACGACTGTACAGGAACCTTCGCCCAACTTTTTCGCTACGCTCACGAACCTCGGCGAATTCGCCCGAATTCGGGCGAAGGCTGCGCTCAGTGTAAACAGTCCCATTGAAATCCATTGTAGCGAAAGGTTCGCTCAACTTCGCTTCGCTACGCTACGCTCAGTGTAAACGGGCCTTTACAGAAGCGCTATTCAAACTAAATAAGATTGCAGTAAGCTAGGGGTCGGCAACCTTTTTGGCGACACATGCCAATTTACTCGTTATTTCCATGTGTTAATGACCTTGCATGCCAATGTTTTTCCAAATAATATTGGTTCGTACCAGCAGATATCAATAATAAAGAGAGAAAGCAGATAATAAAGAGAGAAACCATGTAAGGCATGTTTTGTGCATGAATTTTAAGACAATGGCATGATAAAAACTATAAACAAGCAGTGTAACAGGTTAAATCGTTACTTCAACATAAACACGCAAATCGGTTGGCGTGCCTTGAAAAACCACCTCGCATGCCAAGGTTGGCACATGTGCCAGGGGTTGCTGACCCCTGCAGTAAGCCTTTAAGGTGCCCCCAAATCGCTTCACAAAATTAATTCAATCACAAAATAATTTATTTGTTAATGTAGGGCACAAAACATCATAAAAAAATAACAGAGGGGCACAACTGGTTAAGAACCACTGTAATATAACATACCCTCTGTTTGCGCAATTCTGCCTCTCTTAGAATTTTCTCCTTGAAAGGAGCTGCATTTGGAATGCCAGGGTCTTTCTTAATTTGCTTTACTTTCCCAGAAGCAGCATTCCTTTTTGCTTCTCTTTTGACCTTTTTGTTGTGAGCTTTTACCTAAAACACAATAGTTGTCGGGATTTAAAATAAAGAGTGAAGTTATAAACGCTTTAAAGATATAGTTTACCAGTATTGGTGAAGAACAGGTATCAGTTAGCACCAGTTTTTATTTTTTTGTTTGCTCGGATATTACTATGCACACTGATGTGCTATTGTACTTTTTAAGCCATGCCTAAAAAAGTTGTTGACTGATTAAGTAAAATGCAAATGTGCATAGAATTTTACACAAACTTCAGTGAGTTGTACGTGCAGACTGCAGGTGCACCAGTCTGCAGAACATGGCAGTTCCCGACGAGATCTCGTGCGTGCAGGACCTATATGTCCCGCGTGCACGGCCCGTAAATTCGCGTGCAAAACCAATTTCAGCAGGCGCAAAGTATGCTATAGAGTTTAAGACAGGACAATTAATGCCTTTGATGCAAAATTTCCGCGTGCAACGCCGAAAATTCGGAGTGCCAAAATTGTTTTCAAAACTAAATTGCGCGTGCAGTTGCCATACTCTGCAGACTGGCAGGTACATTCAGGTGTAAAAGTACTATCACTAAATCCTATACACCTGTTTTTTCATACATAGCGATAGCATTCAATAACATAACAGAAACATATTATTACTGCAAAACTTACATTTTTCTCTATTCTATACCTCTTACTGCATGACATTCGCTTGCTCGTTTTACGAAGTTCTGTACAAAAAAGTTAAAACAAAACCATTGTTGTCACTTGTTAAGGTATAACATAAATATTCTTACTTGGTCTTTTCATTCTTGTCCACGAAAAGAAGATTCTCAATGATCAAAAATATTAGTTGCGCTTCAACGATAATTCGACAACAAAAGTATTTTTATTTTCTGTTCTTCTGACATACCCAGCTTGACATGCAAAAAGAATCAGGTTATTTCCCGTTCTTGATCACAATAAATCCTGTATTTTAGAATCGAGCATCGATAAAATTTAACGCTTTTGGAAAAACTAAATCTTTAGAAAAATTACTGTTACAAATTTTAATTAAAATATAATTTTCAAAAGGCATATATTACTTTCTTAAAGAACAAATATGCATTTTATATTTGCAACAAGGATGCTGCATTGTTACGGATTATTACACAGAAACACGTGTGACTAAAATGGTAGAGCAACTAACACCATACGTTTCGCCTGATCCAAAAGTGCTTAGTTTTCAAAACGGTATATCTCAAAAAATGCTAACGGTTAGGGCTATTAGGGTTGGGGTAAGGTATTAGCACTTAAAATTCAATAAAACTAACCCAAAAAATTAGTTACTAATGTAAAAGTTTTATGTAAATATTTCCCAAACCAACCCATTTATAGCCGCTAAATAAATAATTCAGCTCTTTACGCCACCTATCGAAAATTAGGCACTTTTGGATCAGGCGAAACGTATGGTGTTAGTAGCTCTACCGACTAACGTGAGTGACTGACAGCATGACAAATACTGAGGCACCGTTCGGCAATCCCCAGCGCGCAAGGCGATTTTTAATGATACGTCATACGATTTGCGACTATCTTTGACAAAATTTATGCTTTTGCATGGCTTGTTTTCAGTATGATGTAGCTGGTTGCTCAAAATGCCGCCTACACGAACGAATCTGTATGCTTTCTGATGGCTATTCATATCAGCTGACATATACTGCAACTGTAGCGTTTACCTCGATGGCGTCTGTATTTACTCCAAACGCTACAAAAAATAACAATGTTATTGCCTCGGTTATTTATGGATCCTCGTCCTGTTTGCTTTAACTTGTTGGACGCTGTCTTCTTGACGCGAACTGCAGCAACATTAATTTGAGTCATCCTAGATTTAAATCAGCTGAAACATAATGCAAAGTATCCTTTCACTATTTTATTCTGAGTATTTACACAATATTTATCGTTTCACACAATTCCAAAACCTCTCTGGTTTCAAGGCGGAAAACAGCGTTTTTTATACTTCCGCAATGCAACAGTAAACTTTTTCCCTTGCTCATAATTACGTTTGTTAATGTTACTTTTAACTGGGCAAAGTCCACATTAGCCTTTTTTAGTTGCCGGAATATTTTCGAAAACATGCACGTTGACGGCAGTGGGAACGAACATGTATAACTGCAAATTACAAGGCAAAATGTCGAAAAATAGAATATGACCTCACCGATAGAAGCAAAACATGTACCTGATAACCGTGGGAAATGTGCGTTTTATGGACTAGGCTATTTCTAATGCAGCGTGCAAAAGTATAACGTGCAATTCGTGTGAAATATAATATTTATCTACTTGGTTTGCTACACAACTATTGCAGCCCAAAATAATGGCCACGAAGCCATCCCAATTTTGTCAATGCAAGTAAATTGGCACGTGTAACGTTTACCTATTTACTCGAAAGGCCGCAAGAAATATCAGCGTTAATGCTTCTGTTATTGCTAATGATCATTCCTCCTCCTGTCTGCTTGAGACATGAAGCCGAACAAAATTTCATTTTGTATTCTTGAATAAATGCGACAGCATTATATCGCTTTTACAAAATCCATAAAGCTTTGAGACTTTGAGACGCTTTTGAGACGAAAACATCACTATATATAGGCGCTTCCTTGTTTTAGCCACAGTACAGTAGTAAACGTTTCACTTCTGTCATAAGTCTTAGTACGTTAACGTTACTGTCAAATAGGTAACTTAAGGCCAACTTGGCCTTTTTAGACGCCATAAATCTGCTCCAAACCTCAGACAGAACGAGGCTTTTACCAAGAGATAAAGCCAAAACATGTCTTCGTTTCCGGAATTGTTTTGTACTATTCTTTGTATTGGCTGCAAGCCCTGCTCTTATGCAGCGTGGAAAAAGTATAACGTCCAACTCGTGTAAAATAATACATTTTATAAATGATCTAAAACACGCAGCTTCCCAAAGGTCGACCACCCATGTAGTAAAGCGTATTGCTTGCGCTTAGTATTGAGTGGTTCATTAAGTTTTTGGGATCTTAAGCTACAGCCCCAGGTAAAGGTTCGTGCTAAAAACATATTTTTGATCCGGCCCTTTTCAGTGGATTAGCTTCGGGAAAGGTTTCTGGTGATTGCTTTTGAAAACAAAAAACGGTAATCCAAATACAGGCCGATTCATCAACACGTTATGAGGTTGTCTGTCGGCTCAGACAACCTTCTTCTCGTTGCAGTTTAGACAAATTTCTTACATTTTGGGTTAGGTCTGGCTAAAAAACAGCAATATACAAGTATTTCCCGCAACACAAATTGATGTTTGTAAAAATGCAGTCAAGGCCTGTGTGCTACTCGTGGACGTTTAGTTTACTGCTTGAAAACAAACAAAACAGTGACAGATTTCAAAAAATCAGAAGCAAAGCATACCAATGATTTACAGAAAACGGTAATTAAAAAGCGAAATATTACGTCTACCCACGAATGAGTTTTAATCACTTACTTAACGCATGCATAAGAGCAAAAAATGTAACAACACAAATAGTTTCAAAGATGCTATTATACACAAAAGTATTTTTAACAGATGAACTGCATTGTTAGATGCGAAGACGACGTTGCAATGAAAGTGGACATGCTGCACTTAACGACTGGAGAATATTTTAAACATGGAACCAGCAGTGATAGCAATGCTGAAAAAGAGGTAGGTGGTGGTTTATGGGCAAGGTGGTGCTTACGATGTGTAACACTTTAATAATTTCAATTTTTTATTGCTTTGTTCTCTACTTGACGCAGGTATTTTTTGATGTTTCTTCTAGATGTTTTTTGGCCTTCTAATATGAATGCAACAAAACTGCGAAGAGAAATAGAATAAAACGGGAATAAAAACGAATTTTGATGTTGGTGAGAGTAAAAGCAACTAACGTAAACATGCCAAAAATATCAAAAGCAAAGCCTGTCACAGTGAAAAAAGCGTGTTATACTGTGAGTATATGGCGCGTGTTATTTTCTTGCAAAACTATACGCATAGAACTTGATCAACACAGGACTGGATGCATCATTGTGCTTCACTCTTGTTTGTCCCGACTATAGCATCAGACAGGGAAAAGCAGTTAGTTTCTTAGCATCAGTACAGTTTTTGGGATGGTAAATAAAAACAGCAAAAGTTATCCAATGGCAACATAAATAAAAGTAAAAAACAAGGAAATACATTGGTGAGTGCAATGAAACATGTAAATTCACTATACGACTGATTAACCTGATAAGGAAGCACCTATAGTGTGTAATCTGTACCGAACAAGAGTAAAACATGGCGGGGTATCAGTGACGATGCTGTGAAGATTCTTATGAAGAAAAAAAGAAGTGATAGGATAAGGTAAATAAAAAAACAACCAACAACATTAATCATCGCTGTCATATCGGTCAGGAAAAGAAAATCCGCTTCTCGCCGACGGCGTCCTACTCAGGGCGCGCATTCCCGGAAACCGCTGACCGCCAGTCGATCCTGACATGGGCGCTGTATAGTAGGGGGGTAAACCGGATCCCCCGGTTCCAAACATGGACGACCCGCCGCCGCTAGTGACGACGAGACCAACACCAACGTTGCTTCCACTGCTGTTCGAGCGCCGGTGATGTTTGCGTCGTTGTTTTCGTCCCGATCTAGTCGATTTCGAGGCTGTGGCTTTGTGGCAGGCAGAGTACAGGAGGTAAACGGTGGCGATTATAAAAACTAATAAAATTGCGAGACCAGCGATCGCTCCGTAAGCCCAAATCTGCAAATAATCGTTTGGTGTTTATGTTGCACTTCTAACAATATTTCTCCAAACGGCCAAGGGTGCACAACCTTTAGCTACGAACGGCCGCATCTCAGATCCTTGTAACACCAACGGTCGCCAATACATAAGCTTATAATTAATGTTTAAAAGCTGTAAAGAATTTGCATTTATCTTACAATATTCCTTCTATTTGGGCCAAGTCCCGGTTTATGCCCTAATTTTATTCATAAATTGTAATACTTTGTGTTGCCTGTGTTTTATGTATTGTTTGTACCCAATACTCCTACAAATAGTCTGGCGCGTATGTCTGCTTGGTGTGTAATATGTATTCCAGTCCCAAAAGTCCTTTCAGGTCAGTTAAAAGTCCTACTATCCTAATTGGTTTAAATTCATACACTACCATCAGCTCATACATTTTAATGAACTGCCCATGTACGCGGCCGCAGGTTGTGTACCCCTGGTGTAGGAAAATTAAAAAGCACACCCAACAATTTATTCCAATCTACCCGCTTTTTTGCGAGATGTTGCACCTCAGACTTTCTTTCATTGGTTAATGGTGATTTTAAACACTAACTTTTAAAGATCCGTTGCTTTTTACAGGATTTAGGTTGTTCCAAAAATCAACATTGCTTTCATTGACGGGTTTGATCACAACTGAAGGTGGGTGGGGGGTAGTTGCCAAATGTCCTTTAACGTCGGTTTCACTTTCTGTCCCGTCGCCAAACGCATCGCGAGGATCAACAACCTAAAAATGATAATGCGTTTTAAGCAAAGAAACCCCCACAAAAATAAATTATTAATAACTATGCGTTAAATGGGCGAACAAGATGAAAAAACATTCACAAAATATATACTTTTTTGTTATTCGCTTCAAGTAAGATAAATCGCTGTTTTACCTCAACCGTCCCTTGATCTTGTTGTTTGTCCGGATCTACGCATGCGATTAAATGCGACGATTGGATGACAGCACGGTAAGGTGTACGGCAACCACAAACTCCGGTGGGAAGGCACAACCCGCGGGAGATGTCCCTGCAGGATTGTGTGCATTGCGGCAAGGTCATGACCTAGAACGGTGAATAAATCGACGATTATTCACTAACACAGGGGTCGGCAACCCCTGGCACGCGAGGTGGTTTTTCATGGCACGCCAACCGATCTGCGTGTTTATATTGAAGTTACAATTTAACCTGTTACATGACTTGTTTTCAGCTTTTATCATGCCGTTGTCTTAAATTAGCCTTAAAAACACAAAACACAAAACACTCTGCTTTCTCTTTATTATTGATACCTGCTGGCACGAACCACTATTATTAAGAAAAACGTTGGCACGCAAGGTCATTAACACATGGAAATAACAAGTAAATTGGCACGCGTCGCCTAAACGGTTGCCGACCCCTGCACTAACATATGTACAAGGCTAAAGTTTTTGAACCAAAAAGGCTACACTTGGCCTGAATTTCAATTTTGCCATATTTGCGTAATTTTGTTTTGAAGGGCACATCGGTTATATTCTTTACAATTTAGATCGTTAAGTAACTAAACAACAAGTGTTACCTCAGCAGGTTTGTCGGTTTCAATGCAACCAGTTGAAACGCGGAGACCATCTTGTGTTCGCTCACACCACACTGATCTCACGTCGCCAATGAACGAACCAGTCTGTTTATTACAGGATATAAAAATTGAAAGCGACCAAGTCAAAGGACCACGAGTTTTTGAATCATTAGTTGCTATAATTTCGGTGGGCTGCCACAGGCAATTTAACACCTTTGATAACAAATATATTGTGGTAATAAAACTATAGCAAAAAATTCAAAGTCAGCCTTATAATTTTACATGGATAATAGGCGACTACGTTACTCTTTTAAATATTTGTTTAATGTGTGTTACTGTGATTTTCACAATGCTCCAATTAAATTTAACACTCACCCGCCACTCGTATGTAAAACAGTGCGCTTCTTCAGCCGGGCATTCCTGTTCTTCCGTCTCGTCTAAATCACACTCGACTCCTTTCACCTGTTAACGACAGGTAATTGTCTCACCCTGTTTTATTTCACACAGCTTGCCTAGGAAAAATTAAGTCTAACACGAGACAAACTGTTTGCTTTGAACAAATTTTTGCATAAAACTGACATTGAAACAATTTTTCGTGCATAATCAAGTTAAATTACTTTGACATTATATTGCTTTTTACACAGACGAATCCAAGTTGATCACCAAAGGACCATTTTGCTCACGTTTCCGACGACGTATTGAACTCGCGATCTTGTTTTGACACCCTGAGATATCCCGGTTACCCTGGTTTCGTCAGTCCCACAGTCAGCATGGCAACGGCTCCATGGCGACCAACCAGTCACAAGACATTGACCTGGACAAGGTACTTCGCACGGTCTGGTCAGCTGGTCTGTTGCGAACCAATCAGGCAATGGATCACTTTCAGCTGATGCCTGAAGCTGCTGGATGCAAAAACTATGATCCACTGTGGTTCCGTCTGCCAAAAAAGTTAAAACATACAATTTTGTATGATGCGATTACCCCTGTTTTGTAAGTGTCGAGCGCGTTAGGAATATTTGGCCTTGATGAAAATTTTCGAGACAATTTGACACTTACAAGTAACAAACAACTATTTTACATTTTCAAGCATCTTTAATGATCATGACGTATAACATCGGCCACTGACACGGATTTTCGATGGACTTGTGTCATTGTCCAATTAAAATTGTGAGCTAAAGTAACATAGTAAAGCTGCACTTTAATTATTATCTTTATATCGTGTCGGAACGTAGTGCTTGACATTATAAGCTATTTTGTGGAGGGCTGAGTACACGTCATTTTCAATTAGCCGGCCCCTGGGACCAGGAATGGCGGATGTTTAGTCACTTGAGAATACAAAGTAACCGGTATTAAGTAGGACACAATCTACTAAGATTTCCTGAAAAAGTTCACCGAGAGGTTATCAATTCTACACAGTGGCGTCAGCAAGACCTTGGGCATTGGACATTTACCACATTAGCTATTCTGTTGAAATTTGTCTCCGTTTGTAGATTTAAAAACAAAACAAGTGAAGGCACTACGTATCGAAATAATTGCCTAACCATGACAATAAAATGTTCACAAAATCTCTTTTAAAAAAATTACTGTCCTGTGGCTCGAATTTCCGAATGAAGTAGTAACGATATTTCCACTAATAAACATACATACTTGCTTGCCAAATTCGTAGGCGTAACAACATATATCCGGCACTGTTAAACACTATACAGTTCGTTCTTATCACCTTGTTGTCGACACACTGCTATCTGACGTTGTCTTCCCACACCGCAATTTCCTTCCGCCAGTTGGCAACCTCCCCAACCCGCAAGTTTCCACGCATAACAAGGTTTGATACAGCAAGGACGGGTTTGTACCAAGTCATGTGGACAGAGACGACCCGATGCGGATGGAAAACGGAGTATCTGTCGAATAGATCAAATTGAATTTAATAAGGGGATAAAAAATAATTTGCAGAAACATTAAAACAAAACTTTACAAGATCAAAAAACGTTTCAAAGTAAAAACACTATTTTATTTATATTTTTTTAAATTTAATCGTTGCATTGTCTGTTAATATTCCTAATTCACCTTCGTTGTTGCTTAAAAAAAACTTTTTAATAAATTATCCCTACCATGTCCACATAAGCGCTAATGTACATGCGATAAATCTAATGTGAAAAATAAATCTCCACCTTTCTAGTCCGTTTTCGCATCCGTGACATGCTGCACTCGTCCGGGCACGTGCTCCACGTTGCCCAATCAGCGACAAGGCAATCGATTGGGCATTGAACACGACACGGAGCGGACTGTGGCGCAGGAATGGTGACGTTACTCTCAGTGCATCTGTGGGTATCAATTGCCTTGTTAAAGACAGCAGTGGCAATTATAAGCAAGTGGTAGCAGCCAAAGAATAGGTAGGTATTGTGCAGAGCGAGCTTGACGAAATGCCACTTAGGACCTCAGGGAGTGGCACATACAGGTCAACATGGTGTGGAAACAGCAGTGTGTTAAAGTCATGGCTATGTCCTTGCGGTAAACTTGTCGTAGCGAATATGATAATCATGCAGATGGGTAGCGGTTCTGATGGTGAGGAAGATCTGCCATAATGTCTCTATAGAGTATACTATAACCACAGTTCACAAAACTGAGACCAAACCAATTCTTAGCACCGAGGCATTAAAAACAAATACATTAGACTTGATCTGAAAATGGTACACTACATAATATGGTTTTGAAAATGAAACCAATGTTTAAAAAAATGCGAATGATTTAATGTATGAGTTTATTTTTATCAAACATTTTACAGTACAAATTAATTCCACGTCACTAACTTCGACAATTTATTTAAATTCGACTCATATCAATCTCTTATAAGACTCTAAAGCAAATAAAAAGTTTACTGGTACAAACTTGGATGGGTGTACGGGTCGTCCAGTGCTTTTCACGCAATTAGCCCTTCGGCGTTTGCTCCCTTCTCCACACTTGGCGTCGCCACCGAGCATACAACTTCCCCATTCCATCCATTGAACACTAACATCAAACACATTTTTTATTTGATATCAACCGGGTTAAAAACGTTCCAAGTCACCTGTATGTGAAACAGTTAGTGTTCAGCTCACATTGTTCAGTTTGACGAAGTTCGGCTGCTTCGGGACAGAGGCTGTCGACTACTGATGCAGACACTGCAAAAGAAGTAGTTTTACTGAAAAGTGACATTATTGAGTGATGGAAACTACAAATTTAGGTTCCTTTCTATCAAATAGACATGGTGTTTTATTGATAGATTTTTGTTGTATTTTTTCAAATAAATGCAAATCCTACATCTTGATATTCAGGCGTAGTTTACACGTACTACAGGGATACGCTATAGCAGTTTAGCATTAAACTTTCCAGCTCACTTTTCATCGAACTAAAAAACGTTAGACAATTTTTACTTTTCTGTGCAAACCACTTACACGAAGCAACTGCAGGCTGTCGAACTATTCTTCGAGTTCTTATTCTTGTTGCTCCGCTGCAGCTTCCTGTTGTTCCAGGAGGAGTGCTACCTCCGTTGCATGGTTGCCATGACGACCACTGGGACACCACACAACGGTCGGGACAGGACGCATTGCACTCACGTGACCCATAGGGAATCGCCGAAATATCACACAAGAGGAAATCGTCCACGCGCTTGGCGTAGTTGGGATGGCCTTTACTGCGTGAGGTGCTGTAACATTGAACGTTGCGCGTCTGGACTCCTGCGAGTGAGAATTACTGTCAGATATTACGGCACAGCACGTTTATAAAGCTATTGAAAGATTTGGGCGTTTTTACTCCTGTTAACCAACAACTAAAACATTTCCACATCTGCTATAGGATAACGTATGCCGGGTCGGATCGATTGAAAGGTGACAGTTTCAATTATCATTATTTGTGTTTTTTTTTTATAACGCACACCTTCGTCCGGTGTTTCTCGTTTGACGGCCAAAAGCAACAGAACGCTCACAAACTTTAAAACTGTTGCAGAATCGAAAAAAGTGGATGGGTTTTGAAACAACTTATTTACATTGCAAATTCACGTAGTATATTTAATCTTTCTGATTATTGCGATTTTAAAGAAATTTCCATCAAAACAGGGCAGTTACATTAATTTTCATGATCAAGCCAAAACATTACAAATACAACAGTAAACCGAGGTAAATCCTTACAGACAAATGACGAAAAGGATCAATAACCGTTAACATCACTCAGAGATTAGACAAACCTAGACCACAGGAATTAATCGATGTCGCGTTGATGACGTCACATGATTCCCATGATGCAGCTACCCAGAACGTTTCGTCACATTCGGTGCGACACGGTCGTGATTGAAGAACCTGCAGCAAAACGCATTAAGTTTACGATGATCTCACTTTACTGTTTTCATGTTTATACTGTCAGTTTTCTTTCTTTACAAATCTCAAACACGCTGAAAGTTATGAAACGGAGCGCATAATGCGACATAAGATCTTTACAAGAAAATGGAAACAGAGTGACATTCCTCTCCAAAAGACAATACAATGTTTAAACCTGGTCTGAAGCAGGGCAAGATCTTCCACCGTGTTTCGGTTGATCAAGGAAATCCTGAAAGCGAAACTGGAGTTTTTCACCGCACGGAAGATTTAAACTTGCAGCAGAAGGAACAATTATCGACCTGATGTCGTCACCAGAGACGCCGCACTGTCCCCACTGCGACCAATCACTCATTACGCAATCCACGGGACATGGCACCTGTTTAAAATATGTAGATGTGTGAGAAAAAATATGACGACTTGTACACATGCAAGAAAATTCAAACCATAGAAAATATACCAGAACTACACATGTAGACCTGAGCATAAGTTAACAAAGCCCACCTCACAATCTTCTTCAACGTAAACACGATATGAACATTGTGAGACGTCCAACATTGTTCCGTTCTCAGCATCAAAACATCCCAACGCCCTTTTGCGTCTTCCAATCCCACACTGAAGAGTTTCACGCGCCAGTGAATATGCAGGTTTCGGGACAGCACCCGTTGTCATCTGTGACACTGGACAATCAGTGCTGCTGTCAAACTGTTGAAAATCATAAGATACAAAAGATTAGGGACTTCAGACAACATACCCAGCTAAGTCAGCACATGTCAAAACTAAGCATTCCGAACATTTTATTGACAACTGTTTGGGACAAATTCGATTTGAAACATTAAATCGATGTACGTCACATATGTGTGACAACAAAATAACTTGGGCATGCGATCATGTTTGGTTTGATGTTACCAAATCAATGATAAAGATTTTTTTTACATTTTTAGTACAGAGTGGCACTTTCGAACTTTTTTATTGAAGTACTTGCCACAGGAGACACTCATGCACTTTATGTACCGCAAGACGGATCAAATATCAAAGTAAAACGTCATTTAAGACGAAAATGAACCATTCTGTGGTTACATTGATACGCCGCCTTTCAAGTTCAAATCCTTACAGACTTCACAGAAGTCACAAATTGTAAAGTGACGCAGAACTAATTGCGTTGTTTCAAGACTAGACGCACAAATAAGTGATTGATATCACGAAAAGGTTGAACCAATGTCAAAAATGATTGCTTGACAAATTTTTGGAGCACAGCTCAGAGTTCCGTAGCAAGTCATTGCAGTCAGTAATTTCACACTAACACTAAAATAACTTTGTTTGCACAGAAATTTCGTATTAAGTAAGCATATGTCACGCATATTTTGCTCAAATAATAGCAGTTTTGGATTACGACTTTTTTCTACAACTTTGCTAAGCTCCATTTCTTCCTAGGAACTGACAACTATACGTTGCAATAATTGCTACCCCTCATACCTGTTTCACGCAAAAAAAATACGTCACCACTTACGTCATCTTCGTCGATGATGCATGAAGACCAGGGGCCCACGGGACGAGTGACGACCCGCACACGACCACCCCGCGACAAATCGGAATCTTCGTTCGTTCCCAGCTGTGGTGTGGTAGTCTTGGGTGGCGAAGTGAAACTGTATCCCATTAACGGAGCGAGAGTAGCCTGACATCCGTTTCTCTTCATCCATTTCCTCAATTTGGAACTCTTGGGACAATCGGCTTGACAAGGACGGGTGGCGTGCGGAATGGGACCCGCGAACTTAATACAGTGGAAGACGACTTAATTGATTTCGAAGATTTCGTTTGCTGCGGTTAAAGCAAAGAGGGCGCTGGGGTGTTTTGTCTAGTGTTGAACGTATTTCGGAATATGTGTTATTTTTGATAAACTGAATTGATTTTACCATTACATCATTTACTTCATATTAGACCTAGATTTCAACCAAAACAACAAGCAGATTTGAAAAATCCAGTTCAATAAAAATAATAAAAAACACAAAACAGAAACCCGGTAATATTTCACTTATACCTGGATGCACTTAACGCTTTCAGCTTCCGCACTTCCCGAAAGCGTCAGCAGTTGACATTTTACAGATCGCGTATTAATCCCAGAACATTTCCCTCTACCTTTGAACATTGATGTCACCCCGCGAGCCAAAACGCATGGGCTCCACTTGCTGCTGTGCCACCTGTGAAACGGGACAAAAAAACAACAAACGAAACTTAGTGTGGCGCGGTAATGACAGTCAATCGCAACTTAATAGGAGCGAAAATGTGAACGATCGGATAGCAAGGGCGTTGCCTGTGTTAAGATTACAGACCCGGGCGCTTGAAAGGCAATTACTGTCCGCTTGATATAATGAGCTTCCAAAAATTGGATGTGTAAAACGCCTCGGAATCCTTTTTGGACAAAATATGTTCCGAGCAAAAACTTGTTTGCAAAGAGAAGAGTACACAATTGTTTTTTAAAACTTTGCTGGACATTAGCTAGGAAATATTCCTAAATTGGTTAATCTTCACTTTAAGTAAGCCTAAAGTTTGATGCAGGCAAGTGTGGCTAGATATGCAGAACTCAGATAAACACTACACCTATAGTGTCGACACTGGTTATCCTATTTTACAAGAGTTATTATGATTCTGCAGCTGGGTACAGAATCACCTCAATTACAACGTGAACGCAAAATTAGGTTATGCGAATAATTTTAACAGATCGATTCCACAAAACGTAATTGCAAATGTTGTTGCATTGCAAAGCAAAATACTTTGCAAGGTTTAACACAAAACAACAGAGACTAACTAACACGGGACGACAGCAATTTAAGTCAAACTTTGACGTGCGCGGGCATTTGCTGCTCCGAATTCGCTGCGAGAAATCAATACCGACAATAAAGTAAAATTCAGCCACGGGGGGTCATGCATTATTGAATAGGTAAGACATGAGACTGTGTACTTACTGGTAGAGCGAGCACTGTTGCGAATCGGTGCACTTTCGCACTTGTTCTAGCTCCAAACGACAGGGCTCACCACTGCCCACTCGGTGTTGTACAACATATCGCCGGCGACGTTGATACATACTTACTAGATCTGTAGGCAAAAAAAATCTTAGTATTTTTGCAGGAAACTAATATGTCACAAAGGTTTTTAATTTGAGGTGTGTAACTATGCGAAAGCCCTTTTTGTAAGAAACCAATTTGATTTTTTGAAGATACATTGTATTGTGATGTCAACCACAAAACTTGGTCAGTTTCAACTTGGATAACTATTTTTTCTTTGCACAATTGGTGTAAACGTAATTGGTATTTACTTAACATCGTAAAATTCGCGTTTCTGTCATTTTACTCAACCTGAAATACCACAAAAGCCATTCGTAAGAAAAGGAATCACAACACACTGAGTCGTACTAGGGGGTGCAAATGAATGGAAAGAGGAATTTAAATTCATGATAAGCTTTTCGCATTCCAGTTGACAGCTGCTCCATTCCGACCACTGTGATAAGATGCAATCCTGACGGCAGCCAACAGCACAAGCTCTGCTCGTAATCGGTTTGTCCCAAGTCATGCAAATCTGAACAATAAGTGTCTGTCATGGAAACTGATTGGAGAAGAGTTTTGTACTATGATTATTCGGATTCAGGTATTTTAATAACTATTGTTTGTTGAAATTGTTAAAAAAATCAGTACACCTTTTAGTGTTTAAGAAATTCACGCGGTGTACAACGTGTATTTTTTTTCAATAACGGTCAAAAAATGGAATGTAGTAAGTGCAGTAACCACCTTTTTTGAAAAAAATAAATGGCAAATCATGTAGTCATTGTAACAATACACTCAATCTTATTTTTAGTTTTTTAATTTCCTAGCCGCGCAAACCCACTGGTACTGCGTTGCAGCCAACTCGTTTAGAATGTACATTCCACTATTTACTTACAAAACATCGCCAAAACTGCGAAAATGACAGCTGGTTGCTACATTTGCGACCGATAAAACCCAACAACACTGTCACAATCACAAGTTTCTTGTTGTCTCTCACCACCGGGTGTGCCGAGGTTGTTACCTACCGCACCTGCCCCAGCACTAAACACCCCCTGACACCTGTAACGGGTAATCACATGTAATTATTGCCGTAAACCGGGCGTTTAAACATCACGACGCTGATGTCTTGCTCTGCTTAAGCTAATGGACTGAGAAAACGCTTGTTTTATACAACAACTTTAATTCGCGGCGCAAAATAGGCTTTTTCGGTATGAAGATTGATTGGAAATGCAATCACTACTTTTTGTTTTCATTGGCAAATTGAAACGTAGTTTAGTTCAGGAAACTAGGCTTTGACATTGATGAAAATTCTCCTTTCCGAAATGACAAACTAATTGGTGAATTAAATATTTCCTCATACTGTGCACTTTTTTAACCTATATGTCTCAAACAAAGGGTAGTCGTAATCGGTTTCATTAGAAATAAAATGCTGGACAAAGTGAAGTTTAAAAGTTTGTTGTCACCCGGATGCGACAGGTCACTGAACAACGTTTCCTGTACAAACAAACTTCGCTTCCATATCCAGTTTGAGTGAACAACCCATCAAAGGTTAAATGGTACAAGTTTAAAATAGCGCCGCAAGGCGTTGTGTTTCTATCCAAGCTTTGTATCTATCCAGAGGATCTATGAAGAGATTCAGGCATTTCATACAATGTTGAAACAAAACATTTCTATTTTGTTTCAAACATATTACACCGTTTTTCAAATCAGCCTTGAAAGACCGGCTTTCATTAGACTCAGCAGTGAAACAAGACTTGTGTTCCTAAATCCAATTTAATCAACTGAACCACACCGGGAAGAAGCACATGCGGCACACACGTTTGTTTACACACTTCATTTTCCGATTTCCCACCGGAGTGCGCAAGCATTGTAGCGTGACTCCTCATTTAGTTGCGAATTTCCGGAGCTCTATTGACGCGCGTATTATTCCCATACACCTTTGGTACAGTTACATCTGCCGAAATACGGACCTTTGTTCGTGGAGTTTGTGTTGGTTTTATTCAAGAAGACACTTGAAGCTATCAAAGGCGCTTAGTTTTCAAGCAGGTATGTGGGTACATCGAAGAATATAACATTTTTAACGAATGTTTGTTTTGGAGCTAACTAAGTTTAATGTATCGACTTTAAACAAAACGATTGATGGGCTGAAACGGGTTAGGGGTTTTCTCTACAAATCAACTAACTTAGTCACGTGTTTAATTGCCGCTTTGACGCGCCTGACTGTCGTCAACTCTACTTTCATATATCGACCTGGCGCATCGTAATGACCTCACCAGGTCTGCAATCGAGTGACGGCACGACTATCCATCAATTTAAGGGATGTCTAGGAATTAGTCGCACTGAATGCAATACACATTTCTATTCATTATCATAAAAAGCAAAAAATGAAATAGAGCGCGTATGCCTTGATAAATTATGCGCGGTGACACATGACAAAAAGGAAGCAAAGCGATAATTTGAATGGATAGAACTAAACTTAAAAGGTCAACAAAAACGACCTGATATTGCGTTCTCGTTCATAAACGAATACACAATCGTAAAGTATGCTCGTTAAGTTACATGTAAAGTAACGTGAATCATTAATTGGGAGACAACTGACAATACCTAACACACAACATTTACCTTCCGTCGTACAGATTCACTGTCTTTCTTCCTGCATTGAACCTGGCGTATTTGATATCCGACGCCGCAGACCGGTGGAGATTGGGTTTGTGGGTAAACCAGGTAGTTTGTGGCGTTGTTATCAGTGTTTTCAACTTGCTGGCTCGACGTCAATCCCACTGACTGTGAAGAAATAATTTGTAGTTCCGGTGACCGATACAACGATATAATAAAAATACGTATGTAAGATTCTCTAATAAAAACGATAAACAGACAACCTTCAAAGATCAGGTCACGAGTTAACGTTTGTGTCAGTCTAAAACGAACTGAAGTTTTGCTAAATGTCGAACGTCCTGCAAACCATACAGTGGAAAAAGTATTACTTACATCAAGAAAAGTGACATATTGACACCAGTGACGGCCACATCACAAACCAGCTACGCCCAGAAGCGTTCCGGGTTAATAAAGCTTTAATTCCCCGTGCAACGTATTTTACACGCGCCGCCGGGAACAACCTCCAATTGTCTGCCAGCTCAATTTTTAAATCCCCCGCGACCATAGGGAAATGGCGACAGTTTCCAGCGTTCAACTCACAAACACGATCAATACGGGCATTAAACTACAACGACAGTATGTTCCAGGCTGGATCAGTGAATTACTTTGACTTAGATGGGCATTGGAAGTTATAACTATCCCATTCAATTTGCACAAGTTTGGTTTGAAAATTAAGAGCTTTGAGAAAACTAAAGTCATACTACAGTGATGTTAAACACATCGACATGTTTGTCTTTATTTTTACTTTGTTTCAAAAACAGTTTTTGCGACAGCAGCTTCGCCTCTGGTTAAACACAGTTTGACTTTTGGGAGTTAATGAGACAAGGCTGGCGCCAACCGCTGGGATTAATCAGGAAATATCAACAAACAAAACGCACTAGTATTGTAAAACTGGGACCACCCGCAAAACTAGCATTAATGTCAGTTTACTACATATGTACACAATCATGCACCTTCTTTGCAAATGTCCGCTACAAGTTTGCAAATGTCCGCTACAACCAAGATATTTCACCAAAAAACATTACGTCGCTTAATGTATTCGTGCGCGCGCAAAAGTTGCAACAAATCTTAACAATTTACACAACAATAAAACCTACCAACGGGGAAAGAGTATCCTTCATCTGACAAGGCCCCCATCTTGATTTATTCCAAAAGTATACGGAACATTTTTGTTGGTTGCATTGACGGGATTGAATTAGAGAATCCTTGCGTGGACATGGCGTTCCTGTTGGACCAGGAAAGGCCAAAACAGCTCTTTTTCTGAAAATTAACAAAAGTTGAAAATGCGTTGTCGACTTACAATGCTCAAAATGGAGTACTATTTTAGGCATTTGATACTTTGCAAACGACCCTTTAAACAACATCAGTTTTCCAAAAACAAGAAAGCACATTACTGTACGCTATAGTTGGACTCACCTTATCTGCTGTTGGGATCCTTTTTTTCCTCTCCTGCACGAATGTGGACATGGAGTCCACTGGCTCCAATCGGACAGTACGCAATCCCCTGGGCATGGCACGTGACAAGTTAGAAGTCGGGGCACAACCAGCGCTGACGGAGGTTCGTGACATTTCGAGTCGGGAACAGTATTTCGCCACAGGTCCCGGCAAATAAGCGTCTGTATCATCATACTGGGCCCACACACACCTACCTCCGGTTGACAAGGCGACAGGGAGGTCACATGCCAGTGGTAGCACCTATGTTGGGTATGAAATATACACATACATTGTGGGTATGTATTTTTCACCAATCAACCCAAAATAATGTTGTTCTCTATTTGCTTCTCACCTTGCATCTTCACATGGGGCAACCTCGAGGGTATGAGGACAATCCTCCGGGTGTCCATAATTATTAAATATCTTTCGCTGCCTACGCTGGTAGCCTTTAATGACTCTTAATGCTTTAAACCTGGTATTGTCATGACCGGTGTAGTTGACATCACCTGGACAAGTTGACAAAGCACATTCTGACCAGTCTGACCATGGACCCATCACACACTGGTGTACACAAGAGACACTACACTCTTGCCAGGATGACAGTTTTTGGTTCTACAAAACAAAAAACATTGTACCAACCAACACATGCAAGTTATCAAATCATACAGTTTTCAGTTTATTTCACTACATACTTTCAATTGTGTTTTTTTTGCATTGGAAGAGGTATTACACGAAAAGTTTACTTGCAATTGTACTCTTTACTAGTTTACTTGCAATTGTACTTTTTTCTGTTTAAAATCAAACACTTTATTGCATCACTAAACAAAATCGCCATTTTTACCAATGCCTAGACCAGTGGTTCTTAACCTGGGGTTCGTGGACCCCCAAGGGGTCCATGAGATGGTTTCAGGGGGTCCACGGAAGGAAATATTATAAGTATCATTAACCAACAGAAGAATATTTTTAAGTATCTCAACCGTTTTTACAATCCTGCATTCGAGTGCACGCTGTTAATTACACCTTAATTATGCCAAGAACAATTACTTTTTGTGATTGTCTTCCCTATTGTGACATCATAACACAAATGGACAATAGACTTTATAGGACGTGATTTGTGAAATTATATACACCATAAATATTATCAATTAGATGCGTTGGCCACTACAATACAGAAACGTCATTGAATTTAAAGGACTGTGAAGGCGGATTTAAATGCTTCAAAAGCATGACAGGGTATAATGCAAGAAGCGTGAAACATAAAAAGACCTATCGTAAATTGCGTTGGGGGTCCGCAGACTTACAAAATTCAGAAAAGGGGTCCGTGACTACAAAAAGGTTAAGAACCACTGGCCTAGACCATCTTTATGTTTTTTACTCTGCATCATAAATATTTAATGAGCAGCTGACATAGGATTTTTTGCTTAACATACAAAAAACTACAAAAGCAATTATTACAGGTTTTAAAATAGTTTCTAACCACACAAATGTAAATATCTATCGTCAACACCATCACCGTTAGTATGTGTAAGATGGCATCAAAGGAATACTTTCAAATCTGATTAAAGTCATTCAGCAACCAGGAAGGCTTTGCAAGTGGCTGAGGAGTTTATTAAAACTGTTCCCATGGGAGTGGTAACCAAAGGTCTCATAGGATGGGTCTAATCCCTACTAATTTGCATTTCAGGTTGAGGAGGTTAAAGCTTATTATTGAAACATTCCTAGGTCCAGTTTCATCAATAATCTAGCTTCCTTAAACATTGGTTTACTAGTACTGCTATCCTTACCTACAGATATAAGTACAATTTGAATGGACACAGGCTAGGAATGGCAAATATAATAGAGAAATATATAAAACGAGGATTTGAGTCCCTAAATTATAGAAATCTTTAAATATGTTCCAAACCAGATCATAGCATTTGTCGTATAATATATTTGCAAAATTTACTACTTTACCAGTAATAGTTTTTTTTATAAAGTCAGAGCATATTGAATTGTGATTAACTTTTTCTATATATTCTAGACTAACAATACTACCAGTATTTTAAGTTACCAGTTCCTAGACAATTCTCATGTGTGGTAAATCATGTTTCTAATTCAAGTGTATAAGCGCAAGTTATTATCTATCCTATTGTCACACAACTAAATACTATGTTGTTTATTTAGACTAAAAAACAAGTAAAGTTGACCTGGTCACAAAATCTTTCATTAACTGGTTGCATTTGTGCCCAGGCATTAGCTCCATATTCACCACCAATTCGAAAAGCAGCATCAGTCTTGAACACATGTTGAAAGCATGTTAGTCAATACAGATAAATATAATTGCTAGTTGTATAATGTAATTCATTGAAATACCTGTCTTCTGACAAATCGGCTTAGCTGGACACAATACACATCCCTCCACTGTTGGCCACCTCCACAACTGGAATTGTGGATTAATTTACAAGGACTCCAACTTCCAGATGCCCAGCGATAACTGACAAATAAATATTAATGTGTTATAATACAGAGTTAAAGACTATGCATATGTGAAATTGTATTATTCGGTTACAAAGTAGACACTAGCAATTCTTATTCGCTGTTGTAGCACATTTTTAAGTAAAGAAGTGTCTTTTAATTACAGTTTTCAAAACAGTGCATAACCACCAAAATTTGTAAAAATAATTTGTAAACCTGCTACAAGCAACAACATTCTGGGGTTCAACTAAACAAGTCCTTTTTTCTGTCAAGTTTGGGCATGATGATGAGTCTGAACCAAATGGAAGTCGTTGTATGTTTCTAATTCGAATTTGAGTTCCATTCGAACCACATCGGGCCCAACATGTTGTCCAAGAAGACCATAAGTCAACAGTACATGCTTGGGATACTTCACATGTTTCTTCAATGATAAACCTAGGTAAAAACACAAATCAGATGCTCTAATTCATGTATTTGTATGCCATTTACATTACAGGAACAGAAACTTACCTGCTTCCAATAATCTTTCCTTGGGGGGTTAAGCATTGGACCTGTTGACTTCTTAAGCCAATCAAATGTTCGTTAATGGAAGCTCTTTCCTTTCTACCCCACTTTTTGTTACCACTCCTAGAGTAGGGTTTCATCTGCAATAATTTAAAAAGAGAACAAAACAAAAAAACAATTAAATTCTGAGACATAATGATAAAACGAAAGTCAAAGAAACACACATTTAAAACAAGAAAATAGTGCATATTTTGACTTACAGATGCTTGAGCTCTTTTGCACATCGACCACTCTTCAAATTTCAGTTTATGAATAGACTCTGTAACTTTATGACAGGGAGGCAAATTAGTGCATGGCCTCAGTTCAGAAAGGTGTGAACAATCCAATCCTCCAAATTTCGGGTTGCGAATTACTTGCCTCCTCTAATAAAAAAGGGTTTAAAATACAAAAATAAAAAGATTTTTAACAAGTATTGGGAAATTTATTGAGATTAAACATTGTATTCAGCTGTACTCTGTAAAAAAATAAAAAATAGCATTATGAAATTTCAAAAACCAATTTTCTAGATCTAAAAACAGTAGCTTACATGAATGGCAAAAAAAAAACCTTTCATGAATAAACAGGTTTCCCACTATAGGAGTAAAGCATTACGAGGAACAGATTGGATGTAAAAAGTAATTCAGGAAATAAACAACCCAATTAAAAAGTAATTCATCTCACGTTAACATATAAATACTTGCCCTGATCTGTGTTCCATTTCCACAAGATTTATCACACTGGGACCATGAAGTAAACACTGATGTGACACAGTTTTGGGGACAGGGCACGTTGCATGATTGATAGGTATTTGGTACATCTTGAAATCTACAAAGTACTTCTGCTCTTACTTGCCCATGTCAACCCACATACATGCAAAAATCGAATATTTTTTTGCAAATTTGTTTTAAGCCATTTGAAGTGTTTTAATCAAATTGAAACCAACCACATGGACCTTTTTAGTTAAAATTGGTTACTTGTCTGTTTTGTGATCGATTTTACATTTTTTTTACAGAGGTTGATTACCATTTTGTTACCACATCCAAATCTGGAGTCACACTATTTTTCATCTAATGTCAATAATTGCCACAAGTCGTTGGCTCTACTTACAAGTAAACAATTGTTAAACAACAGATATACATATGTCCCTGTCAAATATTTGAAAATATATTTAGCTAAATATAGTCGTAAGGCAGTGTATCAAATAATTGGTAGTTTTAAAAAAGGGTACCCATAATATTCTGGTTTAGGTAAAATCTTGGAGGTAACATGTCTAAAGGATTTAAAAAAAAAACTTACTTCAACCGTATCAGTAACATAAGTTTTCCCAGCACGACAACTTAATCAAACATAAGTTTTGACCTACACTGAGCAAATATAATCCTCTACGACAAGTGAACTGTTGGCAGTGCTCACACATCTCACAGTTCGATGCTGCACACCAGGAATATTGCAAGCAAGCTTTGAAGATGCAGAAGTGTCTGTTGAATTACAAGTTTTCCAAAAGCCAACTTTCCAATTAAACATTTCTTTATGTTTTGGGCACACCTAAATAAACAATAGCCTTTAAAATTGCAAACAAGGTGAATAAAAGAGGGTAAACAACCTTAAAACACTCCCTTTCATCAATTGGTTTGCTTTCTGTTATGCAGTTGTTTTGTGTAGTTTTGTAATGTAGTATGGCATGCACACAAAATACAGATCGAAGTTGAATGCCCCCAGGTCCACAAGAACTTCCATTGCATTCACCCCAATAACCTGAAGCAAACATAATTGTTTTAAGGTGTTTAAGAATACTGTTTCGTTAGTAATAAATATTCATTTAAAAAATCTAGACCTTAAATCACATTTAATTGATCTAATATAATAAGTGACCTGTTTTCCAAATTCCCAATGGTAATGCTGTTTGAGCTTCAGCTGAATCCCAAAACACCGCAAAGTGCTGTAAGAACAATAGAAGCAGAATATGGGAAAAATGTTGAACCTGTATTTCTCTCCTTACAAACTTTGGTGATTTATACAGTTTTACAGTACACGATGCATTTGGCATATTCTGGGTACAATGGCAGCCACCATTTCTGCTTGAAGCCATCACCTACATTTATTTAAGCATATATTTACTGGCAAAATTAGCACTTGCATGTAACATGCATGAAATTGAAAACTGTTTATGACAGAAACAGGTTTAGGCTGAGATCAACAAGCATCGACATTCCTTTGAACATTTGAACAAAATCTTTTAATTTTTATAAAATTAAAATCTGTAGATAATATTTGTGTTAATTTACGTGGTTTTGTAAAAACATGTCATTAAAACCATTTACTAAATCTTTCTCCGCTAAAAATAGTGACATTATGCTGCTTTCTTTCCTGTCTTGTATCTGCTTCGACTGTTCTGAGTTCTGAACTTCTGATCTGACGCTTGCTGGAGGCGAAGACCGTTGCCAACGAACTGAACGAATCATTCTCACACACACGAAAAAGGCTTGCGTGAAAAGAAAGACATATTTTTCTTTTTTCTGTCTAACGCTGGTTTGTGATACGAGTTTGGTCAAGAAAGAGTGCTTCATTTTTTTCCAATTTAGACACATGTTAGTTATTAAACCAAATTTTAACCTCCTGAAGTTTGACCCCGAATGACCCAGCGGTTCACCCACAGGTCCCAAATTGTAAATTTTTTAAAATGGTTGTACTGACTAAAGTACTTCATTTAGGAGTTATATGCTTTGTTGTTTGGTGCAATATAAGGCATTTAAAAGAATTTTGTACCTCAAAAAAAAGATTTTTCCATTTTCACCCCTCAAACCCCAAAACATTCGTTTCTGTCTAACGCTGGTTTGTTAAACGCGTTTGGTCCAGAAAGAGTAATTTGAATTGATTCAAATTTGCACAGATGTTAGATATTAATCAAAATTTGATCCTTTTGAAGTTTGACCCCAAATGACCCAGCGGTTCACCCACAGGTCCCCAAAATGAAAAAAGTTAAAACGGCTGCACTGACTAAAGTACATAATCTGAGAGTTTCATGCTTTGTTGGTTGGTGCAATGTAGGCTAATTACCTACCTTAAGCTAAGATACCATGAAGAATTTTGTAACTTTTTAATGGATTCATCCATTTTTACCCCTTAAACCCCAAAATAATAAGTTTTAGTTTTAGGCCAGAAATACCTGCCCTAATGTGCTGAAATGTTAAACAATGGGGCAGTTAATTAAAATATTAAATGGCCACACGATGTCGCCACGCAACAGTTATAGTTAGCGGACTCGTTGAGTGCACAGCAAAATGGAAGATAAGGCGAGTTACGCACAAGCGGCGATAAAAAGCGCAGGGAGTGCGCTGAAAAGGCCGAACTGCCTCAGTTTTAGAGCTGAAAAAATTCTAAAAAGAGAAGAGTTATGGAAACTATTAAAAGACATTGATTTTCCAGTCAAAAAAGTGGTCGGCATTGCTGAAATGAAAGGAACTCAAATTGATATCACTTGCACAAGCAGAAAAAACGTATTGGAACTGCAAGCCAAGCTAGTGGATTCTCCGAATATTAAGAATGTCCGGCTATGTGAGAGCGATTACATAAATATTGGAATTGGCTGGGTACCCATTCCCTTCCCAAACGAAGCCATAGCGGAAAAGCTATCCAAACAATACGGTGAAGTAAAAGAGATGGCACACAGAAAAGATAAAGAAGGTTTATTGTCAGGAATGCGTATTGCAACTATGAACAAAACAGATGTAGCAGAGAACCCAATCCCAAGTTATATAAATATTGATGGGTACGAGTTTTACATTACATACAATGGACAGCAATTCACCTGTAAATATTGCGGTGAAGTGGGTCACAAGCAGGCAAACTGTCTCAAAAGAAAACAAGATTATCCAGAAATACAAAGCAAAGCCAGAGAAGAAGCTAAGAGCAAAAGATTGGACAACCGAGCACGAACAAGCGTTATCGGGGCCAGTTCTCCGCGGGCACGCACGGGCTCGCAAGTGACTGATGAGAACTTGCCAATCCTTGCACCAGAAGCGGAGGGTGATAAAAACTTACAATCTGACCTAGATGGCGCAAACCGAACTCAACCTGTCATGGAAAACCCTGTAGACCCTAATGATAACATTTCGCAAGGCAGCAATCCAAAAAAACGAGGCCGAACCAGCCCTGTATTGTTACCAAACAGCAAGTCACAAAGTAAGTGCAAACAAGACTTTAACATCGCAAAGGCTTGTTGTGACGATGAAAGTATATAAGTTGTCACCGTGCTGGACGGACGTGTTTTTTGGAGCTGCTGTTGTTGCTTTAAATTTCTGTTTTAACTGGCTACTTCGATGAGTTTATAGCTGTTATAACAAGTCAGATCTCCTGCGGTCATATCAATATATCTTTCTCAAAAATGGAAAATATTACTATCAGGGGCAGCCATAGAATGTCTAATACTAAAGTAAGTGAAGTAGGTGAGCCAACATTACGAGACGTTTTCAACCTCATGCAGTCAATGGACAAGCGCTTGACCTCAATTGAAAACGACCTGAGGGAACGCGTCGGTGAGGCAGAAACAAGCCTCGAGGTTGCACACCATCGAATTGACGAGCTCGAGGGCAAAGTAGCTTCGCTTGAAACTCACCTGAAGGAAACTAAGACTGAATTGAATCAAAAGCTCGTTATGGACGAAATGCGTTCAAAAGAATTTAACCTGCTGTTTCATGGCATACCCCAACTGCTATCTCTCGAGTCACCTGACCAAACTAAACATGTCTTAAGAACGTTCATAACGGAAAAACTGCAGTATTCTTCCTCTGAACTTGATAAAATACAGTTTAGCAATATTCACCGCCTGCCGCGGCGTACGTCAGCAATCAGTGGAAACAAAGATTTGTCTAAACCAGCCCCAATAGTTATCAAGTTTGTCAAGATGTCGGACAAAAGAAAATTGCTTTCTCTTTCTGGTCGCGCTCGGTCCTTCGATGCAAACATAACAAGGCATCTACCTGCTTCTATGCAGGCTCAAAGAAAGGAATTAATTCGACATGCAAACAAATTCTACAATCAGGGAAAAACTATCAAATGGAAAATTATTGAAGCAGATTACTGTCTGTTCGTTAATGGTGAGAAGTTTACCGATTTTTAGTCTTTTATGTTGTTTAAATGGATCGATATGGTGATGGTTTAGCGCTTTTTCATATCAATGCTCGGAGCATTTTCGCTCATAACAGTTCTTCTAAACCAGATGAACTGCATTTTATAGCATTAAATCGTGGTTTCGACATTGTCTGCGTGACTGAAACATGGCTAGATTCAAGTGTTTCTAATGAACGCCTCATCATTGACGGTTTTCAGTTTCCTTTTAGAAAGGACAGAAATAGGCACGGTGGCGGGGTGTTGGCGTATGTACGCAATGATATTCACTGCGTACGCTTGTATGCTCACGAGTCTGACGATTGCGAGGTGATGTGGCTGAAAATTACCATGGTTCCCGATTGTCGACCAATAATAATTTGCGTTGGATACCAACCTCCCAGTTATAACAAAGCCTCTAAAGATCTTTTTTCCGCAAAACTATGTTCTACAATTGATTTGTTACAGCAGACATCCAAATGCGTTATTATAGTAGGCGATTTTAATGAGCCCCACGCAACTATCTTCAATTCTGCATTGTATTATTCTGTCACTCAACGCGGTTTTACGCAACTAATAGACCAACCAACCAGATTTAGTAACATTCTAGACTGGATTTTAGTAAACACACCCGAGTGCGTATTGTCATCTGGGGTACTACCACCACTTGCAAATTTGGATCACTGTGCCATTTATGTTATACTTAACGTATCTCGTGGCGCTCTCCCCAAACACGTGTTTTACAAATGGATTTTCGCCAATAGTGATTTTGAATCTCTAAACAATATTTTAATCGCGTATCCATGGGATGATTTGGTTGCAAGCTCATCCTCTGTGGACATGGCCCTAAACAACATTACTGATGTTGTTAACCAGACGTGCAAAACGTATATTCCACTCCGATCTTATAAGCTAACAGCGAAATGTAAGCCATGGATGAATCACGAAATTAAACACCTGTTTCGAAAGCGACATCGCTGGTTTACCAGATGGAGAAATTCTGGTGAATTGCATCACAAATTACAATACAACAAACTTAGAAACGAAATTCAACGCAAAATTAAGACCGCAAAAGCTAAATACCATGCGCATATTGTTAACGAAGCCTGCCTTTCTCAACCTTCTTCTAAGAGGTTTTGGTCACTCACACGTAAAATCCTGAATACCAACGAAGTTTCCTATAACAGCAAAGGTACGCCAAGCTTTGTTTCCAACGGAGTAACTTATGTCAATGACATCGAGAAAGCAAATCTCCTAAATGAACATTTCGCCTCCATTTCCACACTCCCTTCAAATCTGCTTTCACTGTCTTTTCCTCCTTCTTCCTGCCAACTTAACCTATCCATACCTTCCATTGACATTACCCCGTTTGATGTGTACCACGTATTACGTAAACTTGACCCTAGCAAATCTTCTGATCCGCTAAATCTTCCTAATCACATTCTAAAACAATGTGCAGAATCCCTAGCAACGCCATTAAGCTATTTATTTAATTATATTATATCAGTGGGTATCTTCCCATCAGAGTGGAAAAAAGCTACAATAATCCCACTGCATAAATCCGGGCCAAAACATGATGTAAAAAATTATCGACCAATTTCGCTCCTACCCTCCCTATCAAAAGTTTTTGAAAAAATTCTCCACAAACACATGATTACTTATTTGGAATCAAATAAACTTCTGAACCCCAACAATTCCAGATTTCGAAAAAATCATTCAACCATCACCAATCTGCTTCACACAACCCACAATATTTACGCCGATCGTGACGAAGGCATTGATTGTCGAATCGTTTTTCTTGATATTTCCAAAGCTTTTGATCGTGTTTTGCACCACGGTTTATTTCATAAATTACAACAAATTGGGATAAATGGCAATTTGCTTCCTCTACTAAAATCGTACTTAACTGGTCGTGTACAACAAGTTCGCCTGAACAACAACCTTTCAACCTTACTACCTACAAATGCCGGAGTCCCACAAGGTTCAATTTTAGGACCATTGCTTTTTTTGATTTATGTTAATGACATCTCCAATAACTTAACCTCTAACATTTCACTTTTTGCTGACGACACTGCCCTTTATTATTCGGATAAATCTCCAAATCAACTTCAAAAAATTTTACAGCGAGATCTCAACCACCTCGACAAATGGGCTTCCACTTGGGCAATTAACTTTAATCCCTCCAAATCTAAAGTACTATCGCTCTGTAAAAGTTCCAATCTTCCTCAAATATTTTTCAAAGGTGTAGCTCTGCCTGAAACCCGTGCACATACATATCTCGGCCTCATATTTACACCAACACTTTCTTGGCATGACCACATTCGTTACATTTGCCACAAAGCACAAATCAAAGTTAACCGATTGCGCAAAATATCTAACACAGTCTCTCGGCATATCATCCTTACCCTTTATAGGTCTTGCGTTCTTCCTACGCTTGAATATGGCGACATTTTATTCGATAACTGTAACCTCTCTGACTGTGAAGCACTAGAAAATGTGCAACACCAATCGGCTAAACTAATTTTAGGGTGTATGAGGACCACTTCGTATGATAAAATATTACAGGACCTTGGATTGACACCCCTCCGTGTTCGTCGCAACGTTCACTCTCTCGTTCAATTTCACAAAGTTCTAAATCGCATAGGACCTTCATATTTACAAAGCTGCATTCCTGAATACGTTAAAAACTTAATTAAATATGACTTGCGTAACCCCCTCAAAATACATCCCATTGCGTGCCGCAGAAATACCAAATATAACTCATTTTTTCCCAAAACTATCCGCTTATGGAATGAACTTCCAAAAGAAATCCGATTGATAAAATCTGTTTCAGTTTTTAAAAATAAAGTTAAAAAACTTTTCTTTACGTATCCAGTCAGAACCTTACATCTGCATGGCTCTTGTCCTAAGACAACTGCCCTTCATTGCATGCTTCGACTTAACCATAGCCCACTCAATATCAATCCCAGGCACTTTCGCCCTTGTGCATGTCAGGCCGTAGAAACCACACAACATTTGTTTCTCAATTGTCCACTATTGATTCGTCCTCGCACAATTTTGTTTTCTACTGTTTCGAATATTCTGACAGAAAACGCTAAGTTTAACGCTTCATTTCTTTCCAATCTTTCTCCTGGTGCAATTATTCGTTTCATGCTATTTGGTCATCCTGATTTAACATACGCCCACACACTGTCATTATTCCATGCCGTTCACAAATATCTGCATGCGTGTAATAGATTTTGATTTCTGCAGCCGATTTATTGACATTTTAACCTCTTTCGTTCGCTTTTCCTCTTTTGTTTACTATTATTATCGACTACCCTTTATCTGAAAATACGTTTATTTCTCGTATGGTGACACGACAAAGGACAGTTTTCAGTTTTCGGACTGTCGTCTGATTGTCGTAAAAAAAAAAAAAAATAAAGACGATGAAACTTGCATACTTGTTTCTGTTAAAGAAAAGAAAATCAACTGTCCTAAATGTGAAGCGGTCATGCTTTTGATGCCATGTTGCCGACAATTTCAACCTGAATTCAAGACGAAAGAAAATCTCCTCGAATGTGTCAGATGTGAAAGGTACTCAATTGCATGCGGGTGTAGCACGATAAACCCGATCCCAAACCTCACTATGAGTAGAGAGTGTTCTAACCATTTATGTAAATATAAATTGATAAATTGCAGCTGCGGAAAAAAGTCTGCTAAATGTATTGAACCTCATAAACCCTACCGATGCTCGTGTGGGTTTGAGTACGAGTGGGACATTGACCTTGGGGTTGAACGGGTTTGAACTGATTGGTTGTTTGTTACTAGTATACTATACGGCAGGGGTGGGCAAACTACGGCCCGCGGGCCGCATGCGGCCCGGCAAAGGAGTTCATGCGGCCCGCCAAATGTTAGAAAATTTTAAAGAGAATGTTAGTAACGCTGATTAGTATTATGAGCACAGCCGCAGAGTTTTAAAAAATACCGGAGGTGCGAATTGCCGATACCTATACCATGTGCAGTATCTGTACCCGTACCATACTTACTAGGAACTAAACACAGATACTTTTTACGTACTTTAACCTGTTGTTTCTGCCACGTTATTTTGCAAATCGCCACTTGACACAATTTCTTCGTTCGATAAAAGTAAAAAAAAATCATTTAATCACAGCCCACTTTGCACTGTTGACGCCAAAACTTTGTTCACATTGGTTCAAGTTTCGGTCGTTGCAATACTTTGCAAACGGACATTAAACACGGCTTTAGAATCGTTAACACAGACCAGCACAACACCTAAAAATGGATACTAAAAGCGGCTCGCTTTGTTTAATGTTGGCGCAAGAATTTATTGACAAAAAGACGTGGTATAGCCTATGTTGCAACAAATGCTTGTTTATTTTGAAACAATTGCAATTGTGGCGTTTCAACCAATGTTTGTCCAATAATTTCAGTGACAACAAACGTATTTGCACATAGCTGAAAATAGATTCCGTTAATATTTTGGGCAAAATCAGGGGTGCACAACCTGCGACCGTACGGCCACATGCGGCCGCGGAGACGAGTTTGTGCGGCTGTGACCATGTATGTTAAAATACACGTGCTAGCGGCGGTGACGTAACTAAAATTATTTTGCCAAATATTTTGATTTTGAAACTGCTAAAAACAGGTTTCGTGAGACTGGAAAAAAAGATTACCAGCCTAATAACCATATGCGCCAGGCTTTTTATTCGCTTATTGTGTGCAAACAATGCGAAAGAACAGGCACCGCAATCGTCACAATACAGATTATGACGTCATAAATAGTTAACTCCGTTTAGCTAAACTTATGCGTCAAGTAAGAAATTTGTGATCTGAGCATTTTAGGCGGCTTTAAATGGTATATATATATACGATATAAAGATGATTCTTTGCACCAGTTATTTAAAAAAAAAAAACAAGCAAGCAATTGGCGGCCGTTGGTGAAATACTATGCGGCCCCCTGAGATTAAGAACTTTTGAATGCGGCCCTTGCACTGAAAAGTTTGCCCACCCCTGCTATACTGTGTTCTTATATTCTTGCCTAATGTATTTTACTGTAGCGTCATTTAACGTTTCTGGGATCCGGGATCCATCAAAAGGAAATCGATTTTTAAATTTATCCGAGAAAAAAAAATTCAAATTGTACTTATACAGGAAACACATTGTTCAGACCGGGACGAAAAACTTTGGCAGTTGGAGTGGGGTGGGGAAATCGTTTGGTCACATGGCACAAATCGAAGTAAGGGAGTAGCTATATTATTTTCCAGATATTTATCATATTTAAAAACGGACTTCATGGCTGATCCCGATGGGCGGTTTTTGATTGTAAACCTGACAATCGCTGATAAGAAATTAACTTTGGCAAATGTATACGGACCGAATAAAGATGATCCCGATTTCTTTAATAAATTCTTCGCTGACGTAATAACATTCGGGGACGGCGATATTGTCCTGGGCGGAGACTTCAACATAATTTTAAACGAGAATTTAGATAAAAGTCCCGGCGCGCCGCACGCAAACAAACACTCCCGGGCCACTGTACAGGCTCACATGAACGCACTTGATTTAAATGATGCCTTCCGTCTCCTGCACAGTACGACTAAAAAGTACTCTAGAATTCAAAGTAATCCACTGGTTGCTACTCGATTAGACTTTTTCCTCGTTTCAAAATCAATTTTAAGCAATGTGCCAAACGCCGATATTGTACCAGGGATTATGTCGGATCACAAAATAGTAGTTCTAACTTTAGAGTTTGCCCCCCATGCGCGCGGTAGAGGCTACTGGAAACTTAACACGCGTCTGTTAAATCAGTGGTCGGCAACCGCCGGTCCGCGGCCCGGTACCGGTGCGCGAGGAGTTCGTTACCGGGCCCTATAATTTTTAATGTTAAATGCTATAAAACGTTTTGCCCGTGTATCCCGGGCATGATAAACTAATTTAAGCGTTTTTATAGCTATATAAGTATTTGGAGTTTTTTGAAGACCGGTCCGCGATAAAATTTTAGTTTCAAAACCGGTCCGCAGTGCAAAAAAGGTTGCCGACCCCTGTGTTAAATGACAAACGGTACGTGGAGCTCATTAGGAAAACCATCGACGATTATACTCTAACCAACCCTGCGAATCACGTCAACCCTCACACTCGATGGGATGCGCTTAAAGCTGTTATTCGCGGCGTATCAATTGGTTTTAGCGCAAGGGTGAAAAAGGAAAACACATCACGTCAAAACGAACTCGAATTGGGTATTGAAGCGCTTGAAGACGAAATAGTCGGCGCCAATACTCCTGCAGATCAAAAATTGGTGACCGAGTTGACACAGTTGAAAAACGACCTAGATAACTTGATTGAAAATAAAACTATGGGAGCGATTATAAGAAGCAGGGCTTTGTGGGCCGAAAAGGGTGAAAAAAATACGAAGTATTTTCTTAATTTAGAAAAGCGCCACGTAGAAAAAAAATCGATCAACAAGCTAAAGGCGGGCGACCGAATTTATACCAATCAAATATCCATACTGGAGGAGTTAGCTAAATTTTACGAGAACCTTTACGAAAAACGCGTATCGAACTATTCTTATTCTCAAGTTACCCAACATCTGGTTGACTTAAACCTCCCTAAGTTAAAATCGACACAAATTGAAACATGCGACATGCCTATCACTCAAGAAGAATTGTGTGGTGTAATTCACAAAATGCCAAGAAACAAGTCGCCGGGCCTAGACGGCTTGCCGGTCGAATTTTATCAGACATTCTGGCCGGATATAAAAACCCTCTTTACTGATGCCTGGTCCTACACTGAAAAAAATGGTAAATTTAGTCCAAGCCAAACGCAAGGGGTTGTTACTCTCATCCCCAAACCCAGAAAAGACCCCCTGATCACAACCAATTACCGGCCTATCTCCTTATTGAACACGGACTATAAAATAATATCAAAAACCATTAACAACAGGATTAAAGCTTATGTCGACATTTTGGTTAGCGAAGATCAAAATGGTTTTATGAAGGGAAGGTATATCGGCGATAACCTTCGCGTGCTCTTTGACATCATGGATAGTTGTGATTTTTATCAAATTCCAGGAGCGGTACTTTCGCTAGACATTTTCAAAGCGTTTGATACTCTGGACTGGGAATATATGTATTCTGTATTAAATGTCTTTGGGTTTGGTCAGAATCTTATTAAATGGATAAAATGTTGTTATGCTCGACCTACGAGCAGGATTATTAACAACAATTTCCTATCGCGGGAGATTAGGATCGAAAGAGGTGTAAGACAGGGCGATCCGCTGTCCCCAACACTTTTTTTGTTGTGTATAGAATGTTTGGCTGCGGCCCTGCGCAACGATTCCTATGAAGGAATACGACTAAGCAATCGCGAATTTAAAGTTTCACTTCTTGCCGATGATACTCTAATTTTTTTAAGAGGAGAACCATCAGATTTCGACAAAATATTTCGCGTATTAAACACGTTTTCAGGGATGTCAGGCTGCACAATTAACATGCAAAAATCGCTAGCGTTCTATTTGGGGTCAAAACGCTTGTCCATCCAAAAACCCTACGCAGACAAAGGTCTCTCATGGCCTCAAGAATCATTTCGATATCTTGGCATTGAAATTCCCATCAATGACCCCAAACAGCTGTTTTCTTTAAACTTTGGAAAAGTAATCGACAAAATTAGTACAATTTCAAATATTTGGTCATCACGTGGTTTGACCCTTTTGGGCCGCATCTGTATTTTAAAAACCCTAATAATTCCCATGTTGATTTATAAAGTTAGTGTGCTCCCCATCAACCTACCGAGCGCGTTTTTACGCAAACTAAAAACTAAAATGTTCCAGTTTGTGTGGGGGTCGAAATGGGAACGAGTCAAACGGAAAACGCTTATCGCAAACCTGGAACAGGGAGGGGCAAATATGTTAGATGTTGATACTTACATAATGGCGTTAAACCTTAAATGGGGATCAAAATATTTCGACGAAAACTATAGCGCTCCTTGGAAGTACCTGGAAACAAGTGTCATAACTAAAATGGAGTTAGAATGTTGGTTTCGAGGCAATCTGCCTACAGCATCAAAACAATGCTCGCAAATTATTCCTCTTAGAACAGTTAGGAAAACTATTACTGATTGCAGACAGTTAATGCAAATAATGGAATCGACCAAACCCTTTTCTAGATCGCTGTGGGTCAGCAAAACCGTTGCCCTCAAATCTCGAACCTTTTATTTAAAATCGCCCGTCAACGCCGGGATTCTGGATCATTCCAATTTGTTAGATAATGCAGGAGAATATCTATCATACGATAAATTGGCGACAAAATTTAATTTTACGCCAAACAATCACGAATTCAAAAATTTTATTAAAATGATAGCCGCGCTGCCACCAAATTGGGATCGAACAAATGACGACTCCGGCGAAAAACCAAGTTTGGTAAATTTGTGCAACGAGTTCTTTGAAACATTTGACTCTCCCAAAGCGGTTTATACCAAACTTAAACACTACACGGCGGTTCTCCCGGAAAAACAAAAACAAAGCTGGGAACGGGACTTGGGTCTTGCTTCGAATACAACCCATTGGGAACAACTGTACCAAACCAACTACAATTCGACAATGGAAACAAAATTGCGCTCCCTTCAGATAAAACTAAATTTACGTGCCGTTGTGACCAACGATGTTTTGTATTCATTTGGTATTAGGCTACTGATACAGACCAATGTGTTTTCTGTGAAACTGAAACTGAAACGATAAGCCATATGTTTTTTAAGTGTATTCGAGTGCAGAGCTATTGGGAAGAAGTCTTTGCATGGATCTCGGCGAAATTTTTAATTTCCCTTGATGTTAATCCTGTGTACGCTTTATTTGGTGTATGCAACGAATCTAAATTATTGAACTGTTTACTTTTGTGCGCTCGATTTGTAATTTACCGTTGCAGTTACGCGAAAATACTTCCTAGACTTTCATTATTTTACCACACAGTGAAATCAGTAAAGAATTCTGAATACATTGCGGCTTTAAATAAGAAGAAACTTTCGATGTATTGCGGGGCTACTGTTGTCTGATAAAATCGAACGTTTGAAAGAAAAATTTAAGAAATTAATCATATTGCTAATACAATGTCACAATACTATTGTGTGGCAATTTGCCTGGAAAGTAAAGGTGGCCATAAATTTCCACTTAACAGTCAACTGCATGAGAAAAGGACTATCAAGCGTTGTGACCCTTAAACTGAAAAGTTGTGGAAACCGATAATTTGTTTATTCTATCAGATGAAAGAAATACATGGCCAGCACGAGAAGTTGTTGATCAATCAATGATCGCCAAATTTAAACAGCAGTTTCCTGCTACCAGAGTTATTTTAGATGCCACAAAATTAAAAAAACCAACAAATGTTAAAGCTCAAAATTCCACATTTTCAACATGTAAAAATACCATAAGGATTCTGGTTGGAATTTTACCAAAAGGGCTGGTGACTTTTCTAAGTAATTTTCATGGAGGATGTACAAGTGATAGGCTAGTAATAGAAGATTCTGTACTATACTAAAATGTCTCAGAGTTTTCTTAACCCGTAGACAGCATTATGGCAGATAGAGGAATCAGAGTGCAAAATTTGTTTACATCCTTTGATATATTTGTTAACATCCCTAACAATGCTAAAAGGAAAAAGCCAGCTTGAAAATATTTCAGTAGTAACTAAAGGATAGGCATACTGCATCAGAAAGGATCAATATATAGCTAAAATATACAATATATTAAAGCAATCCATGCCTCATTATGCTGCATCTGTCAAATAAACTTATTTTTGTTTGTTTTATGGGGACAAATGTTAGGCAATGTATTGTTAGAGATAAGTGTTACATTTTTTTGTGTATGTCACTTAGGGTATGGCAGTTCTGTCCGGGACAATGTGTGTTGTTTTCCAAAAAGACATGATAATGCATTCTTATGTTATCAACTAAACATTTAGTATATAATTACTTAAACCAATGACCGATTCGCAATTTTTCTGCACAAATACATCTTTAAATGTATACACCATAAAGTAGCAGTACTGCTTATTAGCAATGCCCAAATGTCCTTGAATCTGAAAACTTAAAAATCTTCGAATTCATACACCACAAAGTAGCAGTACTGCTTATTAGCAATGCCCATTTGTCCCTGAATCTGAAAGTAGTATTTATGATTTTTTTAATTAAAGGCTGTCACTCACAAATTCAGATATGGGAAGTTAGCACCTTCGGTAATAATTGCAATCTTTCCCTAGATGGACATTTAATCTTCTCTTGCTTTGCATCTGGTGTTGCAGCAAAGTATGGCTGTTGGTTGTCAATAAACAGACCTGCCGCACTCATGTGGAAATTTTTTGTTTTGCTGAACAAAGTAAGTGCCCTTTTTTCATACATTTTGCCATGACATATTGCTCCTGTGGACAGTACAAACTTAGAGTCACATAGTTTTGCATATTTCTTCTTTCAGTTGCCAAAATAATATCCCTAAATTTTGGTGCTGTTATGCGAAACTTTCATTGGTTAACATTCCTTGCACTTACTTTGTTCAGTTGTGTTTCATTCAATTTTTTAATTTGTAGAAAACAAGGTTTACAAGTCACCACTATACAGTACATGTAATAAATAAAGTGAGTGATTACTTTTCAATTGTGTTGCAGGGTGGTGAAACGTTTGAAGCTGATCTGTATAACTTTTCTTAACAGATAGCTCTTCTGTGATGTGAAATTTGGAAACCATAAGAGCTGTGGCTGCTAGATGTTTGCATGTAGCAACAGGCATAGGCGTCGATTTAGGGGTGACCGGGGTGACTCTCCCCCCTGTTTTTTGTTTAAAATAAAGTATTGCCAGAAAGACCACATACACACCTATGCCCTAAAGTAGTTGAACTGGATGTTTGTTATAGATTGAAGGTCACAATCAATGACAAAGGCAAGTGTCTCGTGGTTTGTTATGCAACGTAACAATGGTTGCAGTAACCATCGGCATTGTTATGTGATAGTTAATTGTTTTATTCCCAGCACATTCAAGCTGGTGGTTGAAGTATCTTATGTTTGCTTTATGTTAACTGCAGGAATGACTAGTCCAGGGGTGCTCAACCTTTTCGCCATGACGGCCGCATCGCAGATCCTTATTTTACCAACGGCCGGCCAATTGCCTGCTTGCTTGTGTTTTAAAATTACTGATGTAACGAAATATTATATGTCAACCATCTAATGGCGCCTAAAAAGCTTAGATTTGTAACTTGAAGAGCAGATTGAGCTGAACAGTCTGACGATCAGTCTTAGCTGTTTATGACGTCATGATCTATATTGTGACGCTAAGGGAATCTTTTTTTTCGCATTGTTTGCACACAAAGGCATAAAAAAGTCTGCCACATATGGCTACTAGGCTGGTAATACTTTTTCAGTTCTATAAAATGTGTTTAGAGCAGCTTGAAAATAAAAATATTTGACAAATAAGTTTTTATTTAGGTCATGGCCGCCAGTACATATATTTTAATAAACATGTTCATGCCCGCAGGTTGTGACCTCCTGGACCAGTCAAACTAATATAGGCATTTTTGCAGCCAAAACGCAAGCAACCCTCGAATAAGACGTTTTTTGTCTGATGTTGAGTCATTTAAAAATCGTCACACGCAATGTAAATAAACATCTTGAACAACGTATACTTAAATACTGTCACAACTGTACTATCTCACTGTGTGAAAGTTGTATATCTGCAATGTTTAGTTCGTTACGTGCAACCGAATATGGGTCTATAACTTAGATCGTGCGGTCGCTAGGACAACGGAGCAGTTAACGCAACTGCTTTCTGTTCCTACGATTGTGGGCTTTAACGGCTGATGGATGTTTCCAAAACATGGAAAGGTCTCCCCTAAAATTTTGCAAATAATTAAAAAATCGACGCCTATGGCAACAGGTCCTCTTCCTGCTGCACACTCACATTCTGAATTTACAATTTCTCCACTGTTTTTAAGTTTTATTTTGACATTATATGAAACTTTTTTTTTCAGTGAAGCATGTACAATGCCACTTAAATAAAACTCAGATAAACATTTCAGACTAGGCGTCCTTTCACAATAGCCTTCACATCACTGTTGGAAATTTTGTCACATGTGGACTTGAAATGAAAATAAACTTTCACTTGTTCCTCAGTTGTGTGTGGTATTAGATCCTAGCTGATTATTTGAGTAAACTCTACTTCGTGCCACTGTAACTCAGAGCTGCTACCTACATTCTCCATCAAGCTCACAGCACAAATGAAGTTGTCATTCCTATCATGAGCCTGAAGTCTGTGTACAAGTAGTTATGCAGAGAAAAAACAAGAAGCTATTGCAAAAAAACACAGAAATACAACGCATCTTAAAATTAAATCCTCCTTCTTGAGAGTTGTTTTGGGACATCTTTTATTTAACTCAGATTTCCATTTAGAATAATCCATTTTTAGTTTTAAGTTGGCAGATAACAATGTTTAGTGGTAAAAATATGACGGAGTAGAGTTGTGTTGACGGAGTAATGCGAAATTTAGGCCTTTTAATTTGCGCGCGTTTGTGCCGTTATGACAACTATAACTGTTGCGTGGCGACACCATGCGGAAATTTCGATCCCTTAACTGCCCCATTGTTTGCAGTAGGTTATTCGATATTCGTATTTAGGTTATTCCGGATCCGGCCCGCGACGGGATTTTGAGTGGCCCGCAGACAGTTTCAGGTCTCACATGATAATGTGGCCCGCTGCCACAGTCTGCCGCAATCCCCCACTTCTTGCTTACTGCGTCAAATTATAGTTGTAACTGACAGTAACGCTCCCCAATAGCAAAAAACTTTCCCGCCGTTTTACCATTGCACCATACGTCCATTGTTACGACATAATTAACTGCCAACCTTGTGTGTGGCCTGCTTTCACGGTTTCCTTTGTTTCCACACGTGTAGCCTAGTTAGTGTTTCAGCAGTATCTAAGTCTGTGGTGTATGCATTAAATTTTCTGTGGTGAATAATTTTATGTTATATCAGTTAGATTGTTTGGACTGTATTGTAATTGTGATGTTCTTGAATGTATTTGGTTTAGGTGTTTAAAAATCCGTTTTAAATCACTGGATAAATACGCGATTAATGTATCGATTCAGGAATCCCGCCCGCCAAGTACTTCATTTTCCCATATCAAGACCGCCGACTGGAGAAGTTGCCCGCCCCTAGTCTGATAGAAGTCTCAACTTTCAAGGGAGTAGTTCACTGGTTTACAATAAGCCTGTTTACATGCACAAATTAACCCGGGTAAATCTTCTTTACCCACCTAACTTTTTCTTTTTTCTGAAAAATTTCGTTTTCTTTTTTCTGAAAAAACGGGGTAAATTTTCGTAATTTACCCGGGTAAATTTGTGCATGTGAACAGGCTTTATTAAGGCGGGTGAATGCAGCGGGAGTGCACAGCTTGACACCCGGACAGACGTTTTACGAGACAGTCGTTTCGGTGATTAGAAATCACCTGTTTTTTTTGTGCAGCTATGCTATGTCGTTTTATTAAGTTATCACGCACATTTTCAAAATTGTGTTTAAAAACTGACCTTGGACGACAATATCAAGGTCAAAGCTTGGGATTAAATTGAAAGTATTTTTCCCGTTCTTATTTACTGTTTTTTTGTAATTATATGACAATAGTGATGCAAAAAGAATACGGACAAAACTTTTTAAGTTGGGTTAATGCTTTCTGAATTTTTTTCCTCATGAATTTAAAAATAACCAGGACTTTTTTTACCGTAAATCTGCACCAACGCGCGTGTGGAGACCCATTCGTTTTTGCTTGCAAAAACAATCATATGTGTAGATCAAATGATGTATATGTGGAAAATTGGTAGATTGCATGTAGAATATTAAAAAAATGGAAGCATATCAGAAAGCCACCTTTCTAGTTACTTTCTTAGTTCGGTTGGAAAACAAAGGCTGCAGGGTAGACCTGCTTATGCTCCGTTGCGTCACCTACCAGAAATTAGCAAAGCCTTGGTGTGAGTTCCTGTGTTAGTATAGCTGAACCGGGTATCAACGTCCATTAAAAATAGTAAATACTACGTATTCGATCGCAACAAATGTCTGGTGTTATAAAAAGGTTTCAATCGTTGAATTTATCTTTATCCTAAACGAGCCAAGTTTTAAATCATGGCAGCTAAACTGGGGTGTGTTCATGTTCACATGCTACAAAAAGGTGGTAGCGGACCATGCCTTTTCGCATGTAAAATTTATGCAAAAATTCTGGAGAGAAATCGCTAGTTTCGATAGTGACGACCTACAATCTAGCGGGGTCAACAACATGCCACCTGCAGGCCAGTATTAAAGTCATGCATTCTGCAATTGGAATTAAATAAAACGGACTTATGAATAGAATTTTATGGTTAATCTTGCAGCAGACCATATAGGCTAGATAAAATGCAATATTTCACACGAATTGCACGTTGTACTTTTGCACCAATAGAACCTAGCGACCCTAAACTGCAAAAAGCGTCAAAGCTGACAGGTGGATTGGGTTTCGGTCCTGTACTTTCGGGTTTATCCTGCTTACATCTTTGGATAAAGCGCTTTGCCGTTTAATGCGTTGTTTTGAACAGGAAAGCGAAATAGGAATGGAACAACTAGTGGCCGTTTGCAGTATGCGTGTGCAGCCTAGCACATTTTTGTTGGAAACTTTCCAAACCGAAGCCATTGACGTCACAGAGATTCATTAGGAAAATTCCCAAATTGAAATATTGGACCCTCGCCTTTACAATTTCTCCTGGCCCGGAACCAAAAAATAAAAAAATCCACATAATTCATTCAATGCCAATGTAAAAGTAATATACATGTGAGCCGACAGTACTTTTGTCTGTAATTAATTTTTTCAAGGATTTTTGTGTTAAAAAAAAACAGGCCAAGTCGATGGATGCCACAACAACGCAACAACAAAAGTAAAGTCAAGAGCAAAGAATGAGCAAATTTTGCACTTCAATCTCAGGTAAAATTAGACATCAGTATATCTGTAGAATATTAGGAGAATCCGATTTACCATTACAAATGAAAAAGCCACTAGTGGTTATTGGTGAAAGAAGGAACTGTGATGCAGTTGGAAAAGTCTGTAGTACAATACAAGCTGACCATCTCTTATTTCATTAACAAATTTACGCGAGTTAACTTGTGTATACATAACTTAAGTTTCATAAGAATACAACAGAGGTCGTGGCGCAAACACGCCACCCGGTGCACGTTCTGGACATCCATGTTGAGAACCTGAACATGCTATGTTGCGAACCTCAACATCACTGGATATACGGATTATTGCCAAGTCTGAGCTAGAATTACAGCTCCACACGTGGCAAAAATGCTTTTGCTGCTGTTTCCTGTAATATTTAAACAAGTTTTGGGTTTGTTAACATGTTCAATATGCTGATGGGGGCAGAAAGTGGTAGGTGGCTGTATAAGTGCAACCCGGTAGAAATTCTAATTTCTGTTAATTTATTTTCTACCTAGATATTAAACCGCAATTTTCGCAACTAACTATTCTATTCGGATAATAAATGATGAGATGAAATGAAATATTTTTGTTAATGTAGGCCTACCTACTTTCTTTTCATTTTAGTCAAGCGAAATAACGTGTTACAATAAAGTTCGTCATCAAAATGTATACAAAGTGCCGATATTTTTTCAATAATATACACAAACAATGACTAAATTGAAATGTGTGTTAAAACTATATGTTCTAAGGCAGAGTTGGGCATGGATCCGAATACCGGATCGTGATCCGGCAGGATCTTCGTTTTTTGACGGATATCGGATCCGAATGCTACTTTACAGCTGCCGAATCAGGATCCGGATTATCCAATCCAGTTTTTGTACAACATACTCAGGGAAAATAATATAATATTTGTGAATTTTTGTTGTATAAAATATTATTCTTCCCCCCCCCTGCATACTAAGTGCATACTGCATATAGGCCTAGTGCACAAAATATCAGGAAGGATTACATTTTTGTCAAGAAGGCTGAAATTGTATGGGGCAAGTATTCAAGTAACCGTCGAAGGCAATATAAATAGAAACTAATTGAATTGAACATATTTGCTGTGTGTCGTGTGCAGTCGTGCACCCTTATTACTCATAAGGTTATGAGTGTGTTCTGTGTTTTTTTGTGTTGTTGTAAAATCAGGTTATCACATGACATAGTAGGCCTACCGTAAACAGTAACGTGCAACAAGGGAGTAAGGTACGCGTTATACGCCGTTATAGAAGGTGAAAATTTGATGACTAAGAAGTTGCATACTTCAATGGAGGTTATATTTCTTTTATGTTGTAGGATGTTAATATTTCTTTGTTGTTTCAGGCTAGATGTTACATTTAGATAATTTTTGTAGTGAACTAAACAATTCTAATACAATTAGAACATTTTCGGATATTTTTCGGATCGGATCTTATTGTTGCTCGAAAATTTTGGATCAGGATCGGATCGGATCGGAGCGGAATATCACAATTCAGGATCGGATTTCGGATCTCAAATTTCCCGATCCGCCCACCTCTGTTCTGATGACATTTTTCCATAATATGTTTGTGTTGTCAAGGACAGAAAGCGCCGAACCTGGTTTGTCTCATAAATTATGTCTGTTATGTTGTATAGTACCGTAGGGTTTTAAACTAGTGATTTGGTTGTAAGAAAATTGCCATCAATTGCTTGAATAGGCTGGTTGTACATCAGCACCGGGCACAGAATGTTGGTTAAATAGGCGACAAACATTTAGGATTTACAGACTGGGCTAGGATCAAACAAACTAACGGAGCGAGTGATGAAACTAACATGTGGCGTGCATGGAGTGTAGTAGACTGCACATGTCCAGTATGTCTTTTGTCAACATTATAGCCATATCTTAATAGCAAACAATGTTGCAAGGGATCACACTCGACGTGGGGTGACTCAATCTTCTAACTTAAAATCTTGCACATCACCAGCTAAATGGGTGTCATAGTTTGTAAAGAATATATCACCTCGACTTTGAAAACAGTAGATTTTTTGGACGCTTAAAAAATCGGAACCAACGATTGTAATTCTCTGCTATAAGAACCAACACCTGAGCACAAATGACCATGTTACATTTACAAACAAATGTTGGTCGACATGAAATCTATTGTTTGAGAAAGAGGGTGTGTGGTTCGTAGATTTGTCCTTTTTTAATTTTGCTTTATTAATCAACAACGAAATGTAGGTATTATGTGCAAACCATTTGTCCGCAAATTGGGCGATATACCCACCGAAAAATCGCGCTGGCGCTAACTACCACAGAAAATGGAACATCAAAACCGTGCGGAGCTTGCGCTTTATGTGGTCGCTTCAAAAATCATCAATCGATGGTGTTTCCAACTACCACGTTTAGGACAAACAAACGAGTTTTCAAACTTCGGCAAAACCTAACGTGCAAAAATTACGGAGTTTATGTGGCAACATGCTCAACTTGCCAAGAAAACTATGTTGGACAAACGAAAAACAAGTTTTCAACCAGATGGAACGCGCACAGAGCCATATGGAAAGCATGTGATCTTTCCAGTGCAAAAGAACAGGCGGCAATGCTTCACCATTATCACCAACATCACCCGACGCTCCTAGACAAAAGACCAGGCATCGAACAATGCTTTCGCGTCACATTTTTAGAGCAACCAGCAATGTGCATGTTGGACGTATGTGAAGACAAGTGGTATGGTAAAATCAAAGCCACCATAAACGTCGCAAAAATGATCCTGCCACAGGTTAGATAACAACTCTGCAGATTGCTTGCGGAAGGCACTTTTTCGGTCACGCGTTTGTCTTATCGCCTTTTTCCACCACGTTGCTTTTTTGTTTTTCGTGTCGTTATGTTGTATCCGTTTTAACGGTTGATTTAGTTGTCGGGTAGTGTGTTGTGGTTGTAGCAGTCTTTTATTATTATTATTTTTACATCTTTCATTGCCTAAATAGCTTAATTTTATTTTATTTCTTGCTTAAAACTGAGGATGCCATTATATCGGCGAAATCGATATTATTTATTTACAATACATTGCAACACGAAAAACATAGATTGATTTAGGTGTACTGAAAGCTTCAGTTTACTAAGTTATATTTCTATGTCGTTTCGCTGTAACGAACTGTCGCGGAGACTTGGCTGAGAAGCCGGCAGTTGGTGTTGGGCGGTGGTTCTGTCGCGACTGTATACCTACGCTGCTTGCTCTTTTATCATTTTACTGTTTTAATATTTTAATACAAGTTAGTTTGGGTACTGACAGTCCGTTATTGCAGCAGAACCGAAAAATGGGCGAAACAAAACTATCAAAATATACGCAAAAAGCGTCTCTAAAAAGCTTGTATAATAGTTGTGAAACATTTGGCCGCAAAGTTTTCGTCTTTGCATGCCATTTGTTAATTTGGGTGTGCCTGGACAGAAGGCCAGATACGTCTTGTAGATGTTATTTATTACTAAAATCCATCGTTACAATCACACTTTTGTATCAATCATTTGTGTCATAATCTCCAAAATCCGTGGCTAATCAAATTGATTTGGTTAATGTTTTGCAAGCTAAAAACTTTTAGATTCCTTGCTTTTGGCCATTATCAGGTTGTGTGGTTAAATAAGATTATTTTTTCTTAATTTGCGCCAAACTGCTTTTGGTGTTACTTTTATTGATCGGTATCCGAGATCAAATGAAGCACAAAGATGTCTGGTATCGAACTCATTCCGTACCCTGCGTTTTATTGCACGATTCGCATTCTTGTGCTGCTATGCTAATTTCATTCGTTGCTATATTAACCGGGCCCGTTTCGTTTTATTTTTATAATTGATTTTCTCTGATTAAAATACAATCTTGGTGACAAGGATAGGGCAATGTCTAGAGTAGACAAATTGCAATTTTGAAACAAATTAAAACGTTATGTGTAAACAAATCGGTTTTACCGAAATTAGCCTAAGTTAGTTGTAAGGTACCTGCAGGTAACAAGGCCCCTTAAAAAACTAAACTATTGCGCATAACTAAAAAAACATACAATAGTTTCCGCCCAAATTTGGCATGGTGGTTGTAGCGGTGAATTGTAATCATCCATCAGACTTTGAAGGCGTTTGCAAGATTAGTTTTTGTATGATGACAATTTAAAAAAAATAAAAACTTCGGCCTTAATACATACTTATGCTGTTAATTAGGCCCAACATTTTTATGTATTTTTTAAAGGTCGAGAAATCAATCAGACTACTTTATGCTTTGCGTCGGTCCAAATCAAGTTTAACCAAGCAACGTTATTAACTTTAAGACATATAACTGTTAATCTGAAGGTACTAACAACAACGAATAAACAACCACTTGACAGTTGATCACCAATAAAGCGAAATGAAACATCACATTCCAAAAACTTAAAAAAAGACTTATTATTGGAACTTTCATCTCTCTAATAAAGCAAATAAGCAATTTTTTGCATACCAGTCGCCTTTGCTATAAAAAACACTTTAGAAAACGACAAAAATTTGTTGGGCCTTATTACCAGCAATGGCTGACAAACAAAACCCTAATAAAATTCATTTGAGGTAATTCTTTTTTTCAGATTGGATAACGCTCCAATTGAGCTAAAATGACCCCTTTCTGATATATCCTAATAAGATTTCATTTCGACAACAAAACCTTTTTATTTTTGTAACAAAATTTTTTTTAAAAATAATAAAAAGCTGTAAAAAAACACTTTTGAATTTGGATTGGTCGTAGAAACTAATACACAGAACTTGCAGGTCCAAAACTTTTCAAATCATTGTAAGTTTGAATAAATCTAAAAATTATATCGAAACGGAAACATTTTTGCATGTATACCAAAAAATATGAGTAGTGGGCCTTATTACCTTCCGGGCCTATATACCTTCAGGTACCTTAATTGCCAACACTGTTGCAAATATTTCATGTCACTAAAGGCTCTGGTCACGTGTTCTGGTGCACCAATCACAACGCAGCAATACGAGACTTTGCTAACATGTTTTTTCGACTCAGCATTCAAATTCGAGCACTGTTTATTTGTACTCATTTGACCCCGAAGTATTGGCTTACCATACATTTAGTTACGGCTTACGATTCATATAATTATGTGTCAACATTAGTACTTCATTTGCGAATTATTTGTTAGGACCTGCAGGTAGATCTAACCAAACTGACTTTCTCTTTACACATTTTCACCAAACATGTCCTGCCTGGGAAATCATGTTTGTGGCTTGGTTCAAATATTTACATGACTTAATGCGACCACCTCTGTAGTTTGTCCAGTTTTCTTATACAGCTGCATAAATTTGAAGCCGCAAATAGCTATGGAAGTTATAACAAATATAATGCGTTTGTGTTTTATTTTTGATGAAATATACATAAACCGAAAACAGACACTTTGGACGTCTCTGAAAGCAGTGTTGATTTTTACTTCTTTGTATTAGTAGGTTCTGAAAAAATATAGATTTTATTTACTTGTGGCGATGGTAAGGTTAAAACGATATAACATATGTTTCACAACATGCAACTTTAATTGGATAACGAACACTGAAATAATACTGACACTAATATTTCCTTGTTGTACTTACGTAGTTTTCAAGACACGAATGCGGTAAACTTGATTGGCCGCGAAACCTCCTTCACCGTCATTTCCACAGTTGGTGCTAGCTCCATATTGTTTGTAAGTCAGATCGGCGTCACGTGCTCCAGCGCACCAACCACCGTTTTGTAATGCAAAGACTTCATAGCCTCGCGCATGCGCAGCTTGCACACATTTGGCGATGGCGTCCTGGCGTGAGACGTAACTTCCGTCCAGGACTGGGTCGAGTCCTTCAAGTGTCGGAATGGCACGATTTACTGTGTCTACCCAACAGCTGAGATTTTGAAGAGAGACTAAAAATCAAAATAAGTTGTTGATTGTTTCAATTTGATGTAAACAATGTTTTTTTATTCTGGTATAGTTAAACGATTTTTTCGCCGTTGAAATGTTTTTTGCTTTTTCACCCATAACTTCTTACCTTCTGAAATGGAGTCGATTTCGTAAACCTGATTGGCCCCAGCACCACCCTCACCGTCAGCCCCACATGCGCTGCTCCCACCATATTTACGGTAAGTAGCTCGGGCTGTGGATGAACTGGCGCACCAACCACCGGCCTAAAAGAATAGAATTTTTATGGAGCTTCTATTCGAATAGAATTTATGTGAAATTCTGATGAACGGATAAAAAAGGTGTTGTTTTTATAAATGACTTATAATAGCATTACCTGAACAGCAAATACGTCATCGCCGTGGTTGTGAGCGACTCTGGCGCATTTTGCAATCGCGTGGGATCTTGATCCGTAGCTGCCATCAAGAATAGCATCTCCTTCTCTCGTAGGAATTGCTCTCGTCACGGTGTCTCCCCAACATCCGAGATTGTTGTAAGTAACTATACGAGAAAAATTTGTTTGTGGCAAAGTTGTAAATCCAAGACTTTAAATTGGTCGTTAATTTGTTGATTTTAAAGACATATTTACTCGCATTGGAATTGTTAGTTGAATACGCGCAAAACAAGTTTAACAATTTTGCGTTTACGATTGCAACAACTTTGCACTTTTGGTTGAAACACTAGCCATCTCACCTGGATAATACGTCACTGCGCTTGCAGCCCCTATAAAAGCACACGCGATGGTCAGAATGAAAATCTTCATCTTAACTAAAACAAAACAAAGATATGTGAATAAACAAACTTTGATTTTTAAATAACAACAATCATATTTAACACCGTCGAAATTGTATGCTGTTGCATTTGGGTTTTAGCGTTGACTTTAAAATAACTTTGTTGAAATTCAGTAATGATTAAATTTATTGTAGAAAAATGTTACCTTGTGTAGACAGTCGACTTCTGACGATATCTCAAAGGAAAGTTGTTGTTGAGTCGATGAAACTGATGATTTTCCTCGACAAACCTCCACTCTTTTATACCAGTAACTCGGTAATTTCCGTCGGTGCCCCAGGCTACTTTTCTTGCTTGCAATGCAGTGGTTTTGACTCACTCGTCTAGTCGAGTTGTTGAAGACCAGAGGTGTTTTTCCTCTGGCAATTCTCAGTGGTTTTCGATGAAAAGTCATATAAGTGGTGGTGCGATAAACGTGACAATAAACACTGTCAAAATCACCATGGTGGCGTTTTTGTCAGTTTCGTAAAAGCAAAAAGAATATTGTGGGAAATTCCAACCTTTGCCCAAAACCAAACTGCAGTTTATTTGCCTGCCAAGCTGTTCGCCACAAAAAAGTTCGATAACTTATTGCTGCGAATAAGTCTATTTGCAATGTAAAAAATGTTGTAGTGTAAAGGTATGCTGTTCGGCTTAAAGTACAATGTTACATGATCAACAAAACTTAGCAAAACACATCATAAAAAACGTTCAAGTATTTAACTGTGATGCAAATGTCCGAGCAGGACATACAAATGCAGCAAGTCTTGTTAATACTCGAATTTTTTTACAACACTATATTGCCATCTTAATTTAAATAACTCGAAGATGACAATAGTTGTATGAAATCGTTTCAACAAAACACAACTTTGTACATTTTTACAGCAGTAGTGACAAATTCTCAGAGTTAGAATGTCAAGGCATGTTATCGCAGTGGCAATACACCACAACGTTACAACTCAACGAACTGTGATTTTCTGCATTTGTAGTCAACTTATTGTTTTTAGCGCTTAAACGGTCAAGCGAGTTCAAAGGTCAAAATTTTTTGCATCGAAGTTTCGCCTAGTTGTGCGTCCTGGACTTTTTCCATACTTGGGTCTGTTAAAATGAGGATTTATAAATCCTCATGGTATACCATACGAGCTTTTGAGAGTTAGTTTTCTGAAAAGTTCAATTATGTCCCAAACTCATCATTTTAAATCAAGAGATGTGCATAAATATGTAAACAAAAACGTGATAACGCCCCTTTATAGGTTGCAATTGTGACGTCAGCTGTTTTCGCTTACACAATCACGCAAACGTGCGGAAAAGTACCATACACCGGCACATCACGTCATTTCCGAGTTTGCAAGTGATTCATTTACTGAACAACGTGTCAAATGAGGTGACTTTACTACTACATTAAGAAAATTCGTTTGTGTTTACTTAATACGGTAATAGTTCGTTTGGGCAGAATGGAATCACTGCAGCGCGACCCATTTTTTGACCCTGCGCGACCCATGTTTGGGTCGCGACCCATACTTTGAGAACCACTGATATAAAGGAACCGCATCACGCTATGTTACTTGGACTTAATCGTCTTTAAAACTGAGCCTACAGTTTGTTGATTCTTTTTAAATATTAACTTGAAAGTAAACTCGCCAGCATACACACACGCTCAGCAATTTGAACACTGGGTAAACACAGGAAACTATCGTATGATGAAGGCAGTTAAGGCTTAAGTGTATGTAACACGTTACACAACACATACACAAAGTCAAGTGCTAAGTGCTTGACACTGCTGCTTATATCCAACCACACGAAACTAAACATGCAATTACTGTTGTGACAAACCTCTGTCTGGTTGTTAAAAGGCAGATATTCTGCCATGCTATTGCTCACTTGAGTTCTAATCATTTTCATTCAAATGAATTTAGGTGGTTTTCACTACGAATCTGTGACCAGATCTTTGGCTATTGCAGTGGTTCTTAACCGGGGTTCGATCGAACCCCAGGGGTTCGACGAAGGTCTTTTTGAAGTACAATACAAATACTCGTTTTCATTAAACTTTAGGGTCTATGGTCGCTAAAAAATGGTATTTCTATTTGCCAAATATCAAAACGCTGGAAGGTTACACTATAGTATAGTGACTATACTAAGGGAGGGGTACACTTACACTAAGGCGGGTGTATGGCAGCATGCCGCCGCAGAGTCGTGTTTTCGGCCGTGACGTAAATAAAACTCTTTTGCTAAATATTTTGATGTTTAAACTGCTCTAAACAGTTTTTGTGCTACTAAAAAAAGTATTACCAGCCAAATAACCATATGCGTCAGACTTTTCGTACGCCTATTGTGTGCAAACAATGCCAACAAAACAGGAACCACAAGCATCACAATATAGATTATGACATCATAAACACTTAAGACTGATCTCCACGCTGTGTAGCTCAACCTGTGCACCAAGCTATTAGATGGTATATATATAATATAAACCATGTATTTTAAAACATAAAAGCATCTCTGCGATGTGGCCGTCCTAGCAAAAAGGTTGTGCACCCCTGCACTAAGGTTTTATTTTATTTTTGAGGTAACAAAGAGCACTGTGCGCGTTGTTCGTAAGCAGAAAAACAACAAAATTTTGTTGGCAGCAAAAACTTGTTATATACTTCATCTTTTTTTTGTTTGTGTACAGATGCTAAAAAT